>NC_083351.1:163678325-163995200 GCF_030254825.1 Meriones unguiculatus
CAGGAGATGAGGGAGTTACAATCAGGAGTTAAAGTGAACAGATAGACAGCCAGAAAAGAAAACAACAAAATATGTGTCCTTCCACTTTAATTTCTGCCTATATTTTGGTGACAGAGTTTGTTACAAACACACACAAGTATATGCATGCATGCAAAACTAAAAAAGAAATTTATGTACAGGCTATTCATATATGAGGAATTGCTACTGTAGGTCAAAGCCTTTTCAGTTTTTAACTTATCATCATCATCATCATGTGTGTTATAGTATATGGGGCACATTCACCAGGGGCACGTATACAGAGGTCAGAGGACAACTCCATAGAATGGATTCTTTCCTTCTACCTTTACGTTAGCTCCGGGGACTGAACTCATGTTGCCGTGCTTCAATGGTGAACTCCTCTACCCTCGGAGCCATCTCACAAGCCCAAGGCCTTTTTTTATAGGCAGAACTGAAGCTTCTACATCATACTAACAATCCATCTTTTGTATATATTAAAAAGTATGTGGAGCTCAGTACAGTGGCTCATGTCTTTAATCCCAGCACTCAGGAGGCAGAGGCAGGCGGATTTCTGTGAGATTGAGGCCAGCCTGGTCTATAAAGCTAGTCTAGGACAGCTAAGGCTACATAGTGAAACCTTGTGTGTGGGAGAAATGTTATCTTGAATAAATTATGCATAACTGCATGGTAAGAACAATCACCTACTATCAAATTTACAAGTTTTATTCTGTATGCCTCATTTTCACATTTTTGTTAAAATGAAAATAAGAAGGGAAGAAATGGGAGAAGATATTTTTCTTCAAAGCAGAAATGAATGTTACATAAAATACCTGGCAAAATCATTACAACAGATAAATTTGCAATGAATTACAAACTTTTAAATCATCCCTATAGTTCTGAAACACCTGGACAAGAAAACAGTCCAAAGTCTTGATGGCCATGTTTTCTGTGAAGAACAGTAAAATTCTGGAGCCTTCCTTGGGCTCTCCAAACAATTCAGGGCACTGCCTTTGATCTCAAAGCCCCGACAGCATTTGGTTTCGGGTTTCCATAGAAACTGCCTTTATGTACCACCATGTTTGTGTCAGCCCAAAAGAACAGCTGCCAGCAGGCCTTAGCTGTGAATGCCGGGGGCTGAAACTACGCATTTTCCATGGAGACACTCCATCTTTGGAATTCAGTTTTTCGGTTGGTTTTACCAAGTGCAGGGTATTGGCCTCCGGGCTATAGAATAAAGCCCAATTACTTGCTACTTCTGAGAATATTTTCTGGTAAAAATAAACATCAAATCACAGCCTTGTTAAGATGGACTAGTTTAAGTGCTCAGACGTCTCCAGCTTCCTTCTGAGTGGCTCCAAGCACGTCAATGTGTTGGAAGCATAATTAAGTTCTTCCACATCTTCATGAGTGTTTCAAGTCTGCCCAAATAATGAAGATTCCTTTGCAGCTGCAGAGGGTTTAGAAGCCACCAGCACTGGCTTGAGGGGCCGGTGAGCTCGTTCAGAGGATTCCCACCACACCTCACTACCTGGGTTTGACCCTCTCAGAACATTCACACGGAAAGAAAGACTAAGACAACAGAAAAGTTGTCTTCTGACTTTTGCATACACTCGGTGGCACACATGTATATCCATATGCACAAGATTTATTCAAAAAGGTGTTTTTGTTGTTGTTGTTTTTAATAAGCAAAGGGGTCTCTTGGAGCTAGAACATTTTTTTTTCTGGAGGGTCAAGTAAGAACACAGAAATGCCCACCAATGTCCTGAAGGGGGACTGCACCAGGCAATGGTCAGCCCATGATTTCAAACAGAGTCTACACAGTCTGAGAAGACCCTACCACCTTTAACACAGGGGTGTTTCACGTGACCAAGAAGAGTACTAGGAGACACTAGTAAAAATGAATGCGGTTACACAGTGAGATGACTGCACAAAATAATAATACCTTATATATTTAGAAAATGCTAAAAAAAAAAAAATAGGACTTTTAAAGTTTTCTCCGTACAGAAATGATAAACATTTGAGAAGAAAGCTGTTTTCCCTGATTTAAACATTATACAAAATATACAGGTATCAAAACACCAAATGGTATAAATGTATATAACTTTTTCAATAAAAAACTATTTTAAAAAGGAAACAAACTTATTTTTGAAGAAAGGGGAAACCATAATTAGAATCTATTATATGAAAAAAAAAACTTTTTAATAAAAGAAAAATAGGCTGGGTGTGGTGACACATGCCTGTAATCACAGCACTCAGGAGGCAGAGGCAGAGGCAGAGGCAGATCTCTGTGAGTTTGAGGCCAGCCTAGCCTACAAGAGTGAGTCCAGATGGTTGTGACCCACCATGTGGTTCCTGGGAATTGAACCCAGGACCTCTGGAAGAGCAACCAGTGTTCTTAACCTCTGAGCCAAAAATCTTCACTCAGTGCTAAAAGCAGCTAGTGTCAAAAAGCACATGTATTGCTTTTTGGGTACCACCCCCTAATAAGTACCAAGTTTCCCAAACTCCTTGGAGACTGTAAAAACTTCATGAGGAGGCCAGCTCTACTCTCATCAGGAGGAGGAGATAATGAATAACCATACAAGTCCTATAGAGCTTTAAAAAAAAATTCACAGGTTCCCTTTGTATAGTTACAGAAGCACTAATGTGCTGGAAAGAGACCTCCCGACCTGCTGAGGGTCATGCACACTGTACAAAGAATTCCAAAGATACGGCTTGTGTGGGCTCACCATTCAGGCTGAGGTAGACTTCTTGTTGGTACAAGAGTCATCCATGCTCCTAAGCAAACCAAATAAGCTCATTAGCTTATTACTTTGATAAAATCATTACTTTGTTCTGTCCTTGGCTCCATACTTGGAGTGTTTATATAGACATCTGTGTTGCTTTTCTCCAGACAATGCCTCTTCAATGTCCCTGGGCCCTTTATTCAGGAACTTATCCCAACAACTCAGCACTCTGCCTTAACAAGCAGTCAGTACTCCATCTCTGTGGCTCTCTGCAAGCAGGGGCATTTTCTATTCAGCAGTAGTTACTGTGTTTTCCAAGCTTTCCTCACCTCCCTGCTAATTGGAAAGTGGCCATGTGATGGGTAAGGGCAGAAGAGTTTGAATCACTCCTCTGATAAAGCCCTCTAGAGCCCATGTGCTTCTTCCTACCTTTTCTCCCCAACTTCTATAAATCTTAGATGTATTAGTCTGCAAAGTGTGGTCACAAAATGGGCTCGGGATCACCCCTGATTAACCTCGGTGAGAAGTAACCCTTACTGTATCCAACCATTGTATTTTCAGGTCTTAATGTCAAGGACAGCTGGTGACTAGCCACCTTGCTAGGTCCATCCTCCAACTTATGCCCAGTGAGGCACATACATTGAAAAGAACCCACTTCTACATATGTAAATGAGTCTTTATGGAAAAAAAATAAAAGGATGATATAGTTAAAAAAAAAAAAAAAAAAAGAGTGAGTCCAGGACAGCCAAGGCTACACAGAAAGCCCCTGTCTCAAAAAAAAAAAAAGTCAAAGTATTTTTAACTTTTTTATTTATTTAATTTTTGCACCATGTATGTGCCTGGTGGACCCAGAGCAAGAGGGAGTCAGATCCACTGGGTCAGGATTTATAGACAGTTGTGACCCACCATGTGGGCACTCAGAATTGAACCCACTCGGGGCACCTGCTGCCAGCTCTCTCCTTCCAGCTGAAGGACCTGTTCCTAACCAGATCTTCAAAAGTCTGAAACAGTGTGAGAAGGAAATGGCTTTGCTTGCTTGGGAACCCTAACTGTGTCATGCAGGAGTCCTATGAACATGGCATTGATAATTTAAAGGGATTTCAAATTTACAGATTGTTGCTTTCATAGAGAAGCATAATATAAGCCAGGTATGGTGGTTCATGCCTTTAGCCCTGGCACTCAGGAGGCAGAGGCAGGAGGATGAGATAGCAGTAAGTTCGAGGACAGCCTGGTCTACAAAGCAAATCCAGGTCAGCCAAGGCTATACAGAGAAACCCTGTCTAGAAAAACAAGACAACAAACAAAACATATACTATGACAAAGCAGCATTTAATTAAAGGTGACTCTGGCCTGGATTCCAGCTTCCACCATCCTTCCCAGTATGCCCAGAACTAAGAAGATCATATCTGAGCTTTCTAAAACAATCTGTTTGCATGCACAGCTCTTCAGATGCTCTCTTTTACTGTTTTTGATGTTTACAAACATAAAATAGCCAAAGAATTCAAAATTAGATCTGGAGATATGGCCCAGCACTTCAGAGCACTGGCTGTTCCTTTAGAGGACCAGGGTTTGGTTCCCAGCACCATAGCCCACAATCATCCACAACTCCAGTTCAGGGGATTCAGCACCCTCCTTTGGGATCAGGTACTCTAATCGAACACATACATACATGCACACAAAACACTCAGAAAAAACAAACCTAAAATATTTGAAGAGGCTAAAATCAACCTTACTAGGCCAGAGAGGCAGAGAAAGCACCCAGCTGATCTTCCTATTCAGCTCAGGTCCTAGAAGGAAAAAGCCAAAAGCTCCTTCTTCTCCACACTGCCATAAATACCCTTCAACTCAAGTCCCTCCTTTCTGTTTACTCCCTGTCAGTTGGTTTCTTGCTCCAACTCGTGACATAGTAACTTATTTAATCCTGTGTAGAGGAAGCTCTTGGATTAAAGGTATGTTTACAAAAAAAAAAAAAAAAGTCCTGGGTTACAGATGTGTGTTAACACAGAACCACACTAAACAAGAAACAGGTTTTTACAGTGCCTGGTATCAGGCTTCACAATGGGATCAAATATCCCAAGGAGGGTGCTGAGAAACGCTTATCATGATGAAAGAACTGAGTCCACAGGCATGGCAGCCTAGGACACTAGGGACTATGGGAAGACAATGTCAGGAAGGAGCCGTTACCGGACAACAGGAAAATTTAGGTGTGAATATTGGTGACTTTGGTGAGTGTCAAGATACTCAAAGTGAAGAACCCAGACAAAAGGGTCAACTGTCTGCCCCTCTGCCAGATTATAGTCCAGTCACCATGTGAATGGTTCATGGTCTTCTGTTTTACAGACATAGGCTGTTACAGAGCACGTTTTTAAAAATTGCTCTGTAATATATCATTTGGTAAAAGCATTTTCAGCCAACACCTTTACAAACATCCATTCACATGCATAGACTCATCTGGGCAAGAACACAGAAAACATTTCTATATTACATTTTCTTGTGTTTATTTTTAAATCAGAAAATAAAATAAAGCTAGCTTTTCTTTGTAGGACAGAGGAAATAAAGCAAGAGTTACATAAGTAATGGTGTTGGGCCCCTCAGAACCATTTCTAGATTTAGGAATTACACCCAAGAACGAGAGGGTATAGAATGTTCCCTGAGAACCAAGAAGAAAGAAATTACCTTGTTACAGAGAAAGGAATTTCAGTTTGGCTGTGGAAGCTGGACCAGGACTGAATAAAATGAGAGACGTGGAGACAGGGGCCAGGGTGGGTCCTATGCTCTCCCATCCTACAGCGTCATCTCTGCCCTGGCTAGTTATTGTCAAGTTGACACAAGTTAGAGCCATCTGAGAAGAGTGTCCCACAGTTGAGAAAATGCCTCTAAGAGTCAGGCCTGTGGGACATTTTCCTTATTGGTGGTTGATGTGGGAGGACCTAACTTACTGTGTGTGTGCCATCCCTGGGCTGGGCATCCTGGGTGCTATAAGAAAGGACTCAGGCTGGGCAAGAAATAAAAGAAGCAAGCCAGCAAGCCAGCAGGCAGCACTCCTCTGCTTCAGTTCCTGCCTTCAAATTCCTGCCCTGACTTCCTTCAATGATTAAACTATGACATGGAAGTGGAAGCCAAATAAAACCTTTTCTCCCCAAGTTGCTTTTGTTTTATCATAGCACTAGAAACCCAAACTAACTTCTATGGAAGGCTCTAAAAATTATCTTGAATGTACTAGTCTAGCTACCAGCAAACATTGATAGTCTAGTCTCGATATGCTGTAAGGCCATGTACTCTACTTTGGTTTGTTTTTATTGTTTTTGTTTTTGTTTTTGTTTTGTTGGTGGTGGTAGTGTTTGTTTATTTAACAGCATCTCTTTACATAGCTCTGAATGTCCTGACACCCCTTATGTAGACCAGTCTGGCCTGGACCGCACAGAGATCCACCTGTTTTGCCTCCTAAACATTGGGATTAAAGGCAGGCACTACCACACCCGTCTTGGAATCTTATTTAAGTTCTAATATTGACATATCAAAGAGTCAAAACTCTTTGTTTCCTTTCTGAAGCAGGAGAGGGGAAAGAATCGCAGGAGCACTGCCTGTGGTAATGCTGTAGGAGGCAGGATAAACTCAATCTGACAGTGTTGGCTGCCCTCTGCTGGTCATTTCAGGGAAACCTCGATACTCTAGAATTTTCACCCGTTTGTAAAGCAGCAGCCTCAGTGAGGTCATTTGTAGAGCTGGACGTTGGAGTTACCAAGTTCATCTAATATTAGACTTCTTTTTCCTGTATAAAAATAGCCCTTCTGGGCTGGAGAGATGACTCTGTGGTTAAGAGCACTGAATGCTCTTGCAGAGGACCCGAGTTCAATCCCTAGCACCCACATGGCAGTTCACAACTGTCTGTAACTCCTGTTCCAGGGGATCCAACACCCTCACACAGACATACATGCAATGAAAACACCAATGCACATAAAATGAAAATAAAGACATAATTTAAAAAAAAAATAAAATAGCCCTTTTGCTGAAAGAGTTGATAGCTGTAGCAGGTTGAAATCTGGACGTGTGTGGTCTGGGCCCCACCATGGGTGTCATGTGATCTTGCATGCTCTGCTTAGTCCGTCTGCATCAAGCTGAGATGGCTCACTCCGTGCTTATGAGGCCACTGATGACAGATCCCAAGGCAGAACACTCCTGTCCCTGCAGATCTCGGAAGGCCTGCTCAGATGAAGTCGGGACTACTGGGGGGGCTGAGGGGGGAGGATCCCAAGTTCAAAACCAACTTGGATTACATAACGAGAACCTGAATCTTTTTTTAGAGATGGGGCTAGAAAGATGTCCTGGCAGTTTGAAGCACTCACCGCTCTAGAAGAAAGACCAGGGTTCGGTTCCCAGCACGCACACAGTGGCTCACACCCTCTCATGGCTTCAGAAGCAGGGGATGCAACTTTTTCGTCTGGCCTCTTTGGAACCAGGCATGCACATGCTGCACGTGTGTAAATGCAGGCAAAACATATACACACGTGGAATAAATAAATCTTAAGAGATGAATCAATTAAATAAATAAATAAAAGTCCCAGGGGACTAGAGTGATGGCTCAGCAGTTAAGAGCTCTTACTGCTCTTGCAGGGGACGCAGGTTCAACTCCCAGGAACCACACAGCAGCTAACAGTGACTCCAGCTTCAGAATATTCAATGGCCTCATCTGACCTCCTCAGGCACCAGACACATATGTGCCACATACACATGCAAAATATTCATACATGTAAAAATAAATACATGAGTCTTTCAAAATTTATTTACTTTTATTTCATGTGCATTGGTGTTTTGCCTGCATGTATGTCTGTGTGAGGGTGTCAGATCCCCTGAATCTAGACTTACAGACAGTTGTGAGCTGCCATGTGGGATGCTGGGAACTGAACCTAGGTCTTTAGGAAGAGCGGCCAGTGCTCTCAACCACTGAGCCATTTCTCCAGCCCCTAATCTTTTTATAAAAGTAAATAAAAAGTTAAAGTGCCATGAAGAACTAACAGATGGGATTTCATCAAATCAAGAAGTTCTACACAGCAAAGGTAACAGTTACCAGAATGAAGAGAAAGCATACAAAATGAGAGAGAATATTTGCTCATTAGTCAGGGAGTTAATGCCAGAACATACGAAGAAATTAAACAGCAGTAGAACAAACATTCTAATCGATATCTGGATGGACAAAGTGAACAGAGAGAAGTCTAAGTGGCCAATAACCACGCAGAGGAAAGTGCAACGCTGGGCACCTGCAAACTAAAACTGCAAAATTCTGCCTTACCTCTGCCAGAATGGCCATCATCACAAAACAGAAATGCCGATGGGAGCAGAGCAGAGGTACTGTAGTAGAGCTGTTAAGACTAGAAATCAGCAAGATCCTTATGAAAACTAGTTTAGGAGTTCTCCAAGGAGCTAGAAATGAAACTTCCATGTGATCGAGTTATACCCCATCCAGGTCTGCAAACTACCAAAGAACCAACATCAGCTTGTCGAGGGGACACCTGCAAACTCATGCCCCTCCCAACACTACTCACAACAGTCATCTGTGGGAAAACAGGTGAAAGCAATGTGGTGTCTATATGCGCAACCATAAAGAACAAAATGACGCCATTTGTGAACAGGTAGTTAGCCCTGGAGATGGCCGTGAGAAGGGAAATGGACAAGAGTCGGAAGACAAAGCAGCGCATGCTCTCTCACATTCAGTAAGTAGATTTTTTAAAAGCTCTATTTATGTATTATGTGTACAGTGCTCTGCCTGCATGTACACTTGCACGCCAGAAGAAGGCATTAGATCACATTGCAGATGGCTGTGAGCCACCACATTTGGTGGCTGGGAATTGAACTCAGGACACCTGGAAGAGCAGTCAGCGGCTCTTAACCTCTGAGCCATCTCCCCAGCCCCAGTAAGCAGAATTTAAGGCAGGAAAGAAAGGAGATGACTAGGGAAGTGTAGACTGAGTTTAGAGGGGCAAGAGAGGGGAGTAAGGTGAAGGAAGGAGGAAGTGCATGACCATCATGCACTTGTGAAAATGTCGTGATGAAGCCTGTTATTTTGTGTGGTTCTCCTCCTTCCTGGGGTGGGGGGCATGGGGAGACCATTGGCCTCCAGCCCATGAAGGCAGGAGGAGCAGAAGGCAAGGCTTGGAAGGCCGTGAGCACAATGGAGATCAAACACTCTGGGAACCACTTCAGGGAGCTAGTTCAACTTTAATTTGGGAGAACAAAGGCTGTACACTCCTTGGGGGGGGGGTGCTCCCAGGATAGCTGTACATAACTGGTTGGGACTAGGCACTTCAAGGATGCTTGATTTGCATTAAACAGCACACTCCTATCATATGAACGGGAACACAGTACCTAATTATCCTATAGATGCAGGGAGGGGAGAGCCAGCAGGTAGCTGTGTCAAAGGCCGTTATCAAATGTGGTTAGGGACATTTGTGTCTAGAGATGTTCTCCAGATGAAGTCAGGCAGAGAGCAGGAGGCCCAGCTGGGGAGAGGGAGTCCTGCACTTAATGCAGAGCTCAGGATGACTATCCAGACTGGGAGGACCGCAACCTCAAACATCAGGATTCTTTCAACAATTTTGTGCAACTAATTCATACCATTTTCTCTTTTGGCTTTTTGGTACAGAGTTTTACTATATAACCCAAGATGGACTCAAATTCACAATCCTCCTGCACCCTACTCCTGAGTCCTGTAGATACAGGCATGAACCATCACACCCAGCTCAGCATAAACTAATTTTTCTGTTTGTTGTTTGTTTCTTTGTTGTTGTTTTTAACGAATAGATTCTCATGAAGCGCAAAGTCACCTCAAGTTCCTTGTGTAGCTAAGAATGAACTTGAACTCCTCTTCCTCCTTCCTTCACCTTAGATGCTAGGACTTCCAGTGTGTACTACAGTGCCTATCCAAGGCTAATTTAAATGCTCAACGTTCTTGGCCCTTCCGGTCTAAGCTAACGATGTGCACCTCAGCCTCCTTGTGCCGCTAAGCAGGAAAAACATACTCAAATGGTAAGGTTAACCTAGTAAAACTGTTGTTTCTCTATACTCTAGAGTTGCAACCCCAAGGGAAACCATCAGGCTGACAGTGTGACGATAACCAGAGAAAGCTAGAGGTGCCCGGCAGGATGCTCCTGTGTGTACCCATTCCACAGACAGCATGTGTTCACACACGTGAGAAAGTCACACTCGGAACAAACGCTGTGGATTGCGAACGTTGGTTTAGTTTGGACTGTTTTGTTCTATTTTTGTGAGAAGGTCTCAAGTGCAGCCCAGACTGATGGCAAATTCTTTTTTTCAATGTATTTTTTTAATTATTTAAATTTTGAGCCGGGTACGGCGGTGCACACCTGCAATCCCAGCACTTGGGAAGGCAGAGGCAGGCAAATCTCTATCCGTTCAAGGCCAGCCCGGTCTACAGAGTGAGTCCGGGATAGCCAAGCCTACACAGAGAAACCTTGAAATAAAGATTATTCTTTGAAATTTCCATATATCAGGACTGTGTTTACATCATTTCCCCCTTCGGCTTCTCTCTCCAACTTCTCCCACGTCCCATGAATTCCCTCTCAAAAGCACGGCCTCTTCTTACTGTTACATATATACATACACCTACAACCTACTGTGTCCTTTCATGTTGCCAGTATGTGTGTATGTTTAGGGCTGACCACTTGGGATTGAATAATCTACCAGGGAGTTTATTTAAGGCTGACTCTCCTCTCAGTGGCCATTAATTGTCCATAGCTCTTCTTCCAGGGCTGGGGTCTAGTGAGATGTCGCCTACCGTGTTGACACGTAAACTACTGTTATCACTGTTCAGGTCTAGCTTAGGCGGTCATTTTGTTTTGAAGCTTCCCTGTCATACACAGAAAACACTACCTTCTCAGACGATGCGCTGGTACTCTGGTTCTTATGCTCCCCCCTCCCCCCATTCTTCTGAGATGTTCCCGGAGTTTGTGGTATAGATGTTATCAGTGGTTGTGGGTACACCACGGGCAGTATTCTCAAACTTTCACTATTTTTTGGCTTGCTATAATCATCTCCTGTTGCAAAAAAAGTGTCTTTGATGAGGAGAGCTTATCTGGGATTGAGTCATGGGCTGTGTGTATGTGTATGTGTGTGCATGTGTGCGTATGAATGCCATATGTTTGTGGGCACACCCAGATGCCAGGAAAAGGTGCCCTTGAGGATGCAGTTACAGAGAATTGTGAGCTGCCGAACATGCTTGCTGAAACCACTGGAAGAGCAGCGAATGCTCCTAACCACTGAGCCTTCTCTCCAGTTTTGAGTTCTGAAGGTCCAATATTTCTCCAACAGTTTCACCTTCTTATTAATATCAACTATATGGAATCTATATCCACAAAAAAAAGAAAACAAAAAAAAAAATGAGGAAAAATGAAGCCAGTCCTCAGTGCTCACATTTGGACTTCACATTCTGTCTCCCCAGAGATAGTGGGAAAGGGCTGTCCTCCACCTCTCACCTCTGACAAAGTTGCCAAAGTCACACAGAGGTCATCACTGGCCCCGGAGGCACTAACCATAGCCTGGATTTTAGTGAACTCATAAGGGCTCAAAATCCAGTTGCTTCCTCAGCGTAGATTAGAAAACTGGCTAATCAAGTAAAATTACTTCTTACTGAATGCCCTCCCTCACCCCCTCGACTGGCTAGAGACTCTCCATTCTCAGCTTCTGGGGTCTTACTCATGTATCAAAGGCTCTAACACTACTTATTTTATCGTATACATGTGAGTGTGTTGTCTGCGGTTATGCAAATGCCCCATATACATGGATGGCATTGAGCCAGCATACGGGTACTGGAAACCAAACCTGAGTCCTCCGTAAGAACAGCAAGTGCTCTTGACCATGGAGCCATCTCCCCAACCCTGCTAAAGCTTTCAAGGTGACATAGTAAGATAAATAGAAAAGTGTGCCAATGGCCTGTCGATCCACTGCGCTTACCCGCCCCACTGTCTTGTGTGTGTACATGTTCTGGCTTCACACACACAACGATAAAAAGTGTAAGCAGAAAGATTCATTTTGCCCTGCTGGGCGGTCAGCAGTTACGGCAGTGGCGCTCCAGTGATTGCAGCAGCCTTAAAGGAAATGAGGCCATGCCCTCTGAACGCTGTGTGCACCTGACGCAAGTTACAGCAGCTCCTGCTGGCTACGGTTGCTGCCAGGTCAGGACAGAGAGTGCATTTCCAGAAAGTTCTTCCTTCGTGCGCCAAGCTTTATGGCAACAGCAATAACGAAATATCTGGACAATGTTTTAATCACCTCCACATCTCGTTCTTGTAGCATCGAGGGGAGTGAATAGAGTCCTTAGTTCAAAGCCCCGTGTTTACTCGAGATAATGGCCACGGAAAGGCAAGAGTTAGTTGAAAAGAAAATGTAGCTGTGAACGTCCGAGGCACAGCTCGGGACTATGGCTGGTAAAAGCCTTGGATTTCTGGGCTGTGAGCAAATTTAGAAGGCAGCTCAGCTTGGCGTAAATCCTGATGGCTAGAGAAGCTCCGTTCCCAGCTTCTGGTCTCACTTATCTAACAAAGGATCTAACACTCCCTACTCAAATTCCCGGAGTTCACAACTATATAATTTTAAAAGCATCTGATTATCAGTTACAAATTCCTACAAGCATAAAAATAGTTTTAATTTGAACGTGCACAGTATAATAAGACGCATAAGAAACATCTGTGTGTATAAGGGAAAAAAACCAGTAACTGTCCTTTGTTAACTAAAAACTGAATGCTTGATGGCTTGTTTCTACCAACCACCAGGGGGCAGTGTCGGGCTACTCATCTAACAAGCTGCGTGATGGCTGAAGCACTGAAAATTATCTGTAGCCCTTTGACCTGTGTGTACCGCAAGACTCACTCACCAGTGGGATTCATCGGCGCTGAAAGAATGAAAGGCTCAAGACTTAATATCGTTCTGTTTTCACTGTTATAACAAGGTCCTACTCTCAGGGATATCATTTTTAGGTCAATCATTAATTCCTTATTTAAATTATAATAATTTTCTTTTAAATCTACAATTGCTAAAAATAAGTTAAACTGTGCATGGTGGCACACACCTTTAATCCCAGGACTAAGGCAGTGGCAGAGGCAGATGAGTCTCTATGAGTTTGAGGCCATTCAAGGCTACACAGTGAGTCTCAAATTAATACATTTAATGAGTTAATTGATTAATAGTGTTACTTGATGGGTGTATGTAGAATAGTGCGTAGAGCTGGGCTCAGGGCTCCATGTCTGCTTCGAAGGAGATCTGCAAGAGTCATACCCACAACCTGAGATCTTGGTTAATGAAAACGATTACACAGGCTCCTGTTTCATCAACAATGGTATGTTTGGCAAGCTGTGTGCTCCAACATTTTCCTGTCAACATCTGTGGACTTCACAAATTTTTAAATTCAGAAAGTCATAGAGACTACCGAATTCCACAAATTTTGATATTTCAAAAATAAAATATCCCAATTACTAATTTCATAACTTTTAGCTTTTTCTGTGTTTATTTGCTCGTGTATTTATTGAATGATTTTTGTTGATTTTGTTTTTGAGACAGGATCTCACTGTGGAGCCCTGGCTTTCCCAAAACTTAATGTACTCTGCAGGGCAGGCTGACAAAGATCTACCTGCCGCTGCTCCTCTAATGCTGAAATTAATGGTAGGCAGTCAACTTCTGCTTTTTTTTTTTTTCCCTCTTTGAGGCAGGGTCTCACTGTGTAGCTCTGGCTATTCCAGAACTCACTATGAAGACTAGGTTGACTTAGAATGAATCCACAGAGATCTGCCTGCTTCTGCCTCCCAAGTGCTGAGATTTAAAGTCATGTACCACCACATCAGGCTAGGTTTGTTGTTTCTTTCTTTCTTTCTTTTTTCAATCTTTTAAATTAAGATTTACACACACTCAAACTTGTTCAAACAGGAGACACTAGAATTGTGACCTCTATTTTTTTTGTGTTTTTTTATGTTTTAATTTTTAATTAAATTTTTATTTTTTATATTAATTAGTTTATTCACTTTGTATCCCAGCTGTAGCCCCCTCTCTCATTCCCTCCCAATCCTATCCTCCCTCCCTCATCTTCTCCCATTTCCCTCTCCAAGTCCACTGATAGGGGAGGTCCTCCTCCCTTTCCATCTTGACCCTAGCCTATCAGGTCTCATCAAGGCTGGCTGCATTGTCCTCCTCTGTAGCCTGGCAAGGCTGCACCCCACCCCCTCAGGGGGTGTGGTCAAAGAGCCAGCCACTGAGTTCATGTCAGAGACAGTCTCTGTTCTCCTTACTAGGGTACCCACTTGGACACTGAGCTGCCATGGGCTACATCTGAGCAGGGGTTCTAGGTTATATCCATACATGGTCCTTAGTTGGAGTATCAGTCTCAGAAAAGACCCCTGTGCCCACATATTTTGGTTCTGTTGCTCTCCTTGTGGGGTTCCTGTCCCCCACAGTTCCGACTATCTCCTTCTTTCATAGGATTCCCTGCACTCTGCCCAAGTGATCTCTATTTCTTGACCTTAATAATTTGAAGAACTATCCCAGGTGAGCCTACAGTTCAAAGTTCAGATGTTTTCTCTTGTCAATTAATAACAGAAAATGTGATTAAATTGCACTCTCAAAAACAAACAACAAACACACACACAACAACAGAGACCTGAATTTCTCCAGTAGTGAGAAAAAAACACTAAGCTGAAGAAAATGCCTTGCTTCCTTAATATTTTCTTTAAAGTTTGTCACAACTTTCCATTTCAAAGATAGGAGGCGGAATGGTCCAGTTATAGTTGAGATTTCTACTTGGAGTAGCCCCTGGGGCCCCAACAGCATCCAACTGTATCTAGATAAAATCATAACAGACTAAACCAGGGCCAGCATGATGGCTCAGAGGCCAAAAGCACTTGCCAGGCAAGCTTGCCAGCTGCAGCTTGATCCCTGGAAGCCATAAAAAGGTGGAAGGAGAGAGCGGACTCCACAAAGCTGTGATTAGACCTCTGAATCGTGCTCCCAACCAAACACATGATAACATATTTTAAAATTACTTCAAAGAACGAGGCCAACAGACATGGCAGCAAAACCTCACCAAGAGAAGCAGCTTCAGGACGAAGGAGGTTGGGGATTAAGAACATACACAGAGGCCTGATGGTGCAGACAGAGAAAGATCTCTGAGTGTGAAGCCAGCCTAGTCTGCATAGCAAATTCCAGGCCAGCCTGATTACACAGAGAGACCCTGTCTTAAAAGAAAGGGAGAGGGACATAGACAGAGAGGAAGGGGGAAATGGTATATAATACATTGTGATGCCACCGTCACTTAGGACGGTGTGGGGTAGAACCTGGGACTGTACATTTTGCATTTCCAATAAGTACATTCCTTTAGCTTTCCTGAAACACGAACATATGATACAAACAGTCCTATTAACAGATAAGAAGCTTGTTTTGTTTTTTTAATAATTCATTTTTATTTTATGGGCATTGGTGTTTTGCCTGCATGTATGACTGTGTGCGGGTGTCATATCTTGAAGTTGCAGAGAGTGCTGAGCTGCTATGTGGGTGCTGGGAATTGAACCCAGGTCCTCTGGAAAAACGGTCAGTGCTCTTAACCGCTGGGCCATCTCTCCAGCCACATACTTGTTTTATTGTTTTGTGCTTTTATAGATTTATTTATTATGTATACAATGTTCTGCCTACATGTGTGCCTGTTCAACAGAAGAGGGCCTAGATCTCATAGATGATTGTGGGCCACTGTGTAGTTGCTGGGAATTGAACTCAGGACCTCTAGAAGAGCAGCCAGTGCTCCTAAACCTCTGAGCCATCTCTCCAGCCCTGTTTTTATTTTTGTTCATTTTGTTTTGTTTGTATCCCCAGCTGATGTGGTAGAACCGTACTGGGGGCTGGATAATACACATTGGTTGCATCAGGACCAGCATTGCTGCCCATGATAAGGATGAGAATGGAAATGCTGCCTATACTGATTGCCTTCTACAGAGAAGCTCCAAGTATTTGTCATAGCACACAGTGGTTGCCATGAGGGAGGCGTGGAAAGTAAGGTCAATGAACAAGAATGAGTTATTTCACAGGGTGTGGCTGATTGCTGTGATCCCAGTACTCAGGGAGGCACAGGCAGACAGATCTCTGTAAGTTCAAAACCAGTCTGGTCTATAAAGTGAGTCCAGGACAGCCAAGGGTACTACACAAAGAAATCCTCTTTCAAAAAATTCAGAGAGAAAAGAATTTCTCCCAACCGCTAAGGTAGATTTGATTGTTATGCACTCTTACTATTTTGTTGCATGTATTTAGTTTTAGTGTGTGTGGAGTATGTAGATGGGAGGGAAGCATATCATACCATGGCTTGTATGGGAATAAAACTCACCAGGCTTGGTGACAAACACTTCTACCTGCTAAGCCATCTCACCAACCCATGGGGAAGATTTTAAACAGCATGGAGTAAGCTACAAATTCTCCTCTAGCCAGATTCTGTTTTTAATATTACCACCCTCTGAAGCATCTGTTATTCAGACACTCAAGAAAGCTGGAGGTTAGTGTTTTAATTGTACAAGAGCCAGAACATACAGAGGCAAGAGAATGAATACCATTAGGTACATTTCATGTTACATTTTCAAGACTATGTAGGAGGTAAAACTAAAGCCAAATTAACTGCAATATTGCCTTCCTGGTTTCTAAGGCAAAAACAATTGTAACTGCCTAATCAGGAAGACTGAACAAAAGCATGCCTGTGCAATCTCTACATGGGAAAACACCCAAATTAGGCATTTTCCCACAGTAACCTGGTTTTTGGCTCTTTGAAGTCTAACAAAGACACAAACCTCTTTGTTTTTTCCTTCAGTAAAATAGGAGTTGGTTACTTTCTTGAAACATTTACTTTCAATTTTATTTCATGTTTTCCACCAATGCTTCTGTTCCCAACACCCAGAAGTCTGCTTTTCTGAAACAAGAGCAACACCATTGGACTATTGGGGAGGGCAAGGCAAGTGTGAAGAACTCACCTCAACCGGACTGTCAAGAAAGCAGGAAGAGAATGCATGGAAATGCTGTCTGTTGCTGTTGTTTTAGGACAATTACAGCAAAGCACAAAGTTAGTGTTTTGAGCAGTAGGCGAGGCAGGCAGTAGAAATAGCTCCTTTACTTTAACATGGGTGGTTGCTAACACTTGGAATTACAAGGTCATTCTCTGTCTTAAAAAAACAAAAAGAAACAAACCAGTATATGCAGATCTTACAGTTCTTAGGGCGATCAGTCATTAAGACCAAAGAGCTTTTTGTATAGAGTTCTTAACTGCAGTGGTAGGAAACCTGCAACAAATGCAAACAGTAGGCTCTCTGCGCCTGGAGTTACAGACTAGGAAGAAGGGGGACACTAGCGGGGTTAGTCCCTTTCCTCTGGCCCATCCCTAGAAGACAATCAGAGCAACAAGACTTCTTTAGTCTGTCTGTATCAAGATAATTGTGGAACAGATGTATCTTACAATATCTCCAATATGATCTTCTTGGTGGCTTACATAAAGGAATTTGTGATATATAAACAATGTATATATATTATATAAACTTAAAAAATATTTTTTAAGACGCAGTACTACTAAATAGCCCAGGCTGGCCTAAAACTCAGTGCTCCTACTGCAAGAGCCTGCAGGGGTTTCCAATTATAGACATGCTCCACCCCACCTGTCATAACTCCTTTGTGGATAATAACAACTTCGGTTCAGTCCTTAACTCTACAGGTTTTCGTTCTTGCAGTGTGACAGCTGAGCCCAGGTCTGTACATGCTGGACAAGTACTGTGTCACTGAGACACTAACAGCTCCAGCCTCTAAGTCTGACAGCGACTAAAAAGACAAGGCCTGCCAGGCAGTGGTAGCACACACCTTTAATCCCAGCAGGCAGCTTTCTGTGAGTTCCAGACTCATCTATAGAATAATTCCAGGACAGAGAAACTCTGTCTCAGAAAACAAAACCAACCAACCAACCAAAAGACAAGGGCTAAATTATATGTGGAAATGAAAGCAACTACCTGTGAGGACTCACTCTTCTGACTTCAAAATGGTTCTTTCAATGTCTTTTTGTCACTTTTTTTTTTCTAGGTTATGTTGCCCATGAAAACTTTTGTTCTGTTCTGTTTGCAGACAGGATCTCACTACTTAGCCCTGACTGGGATAAAAAGAATTTGCTCTTAGCTACAACTGGGAAGGTGAAGGATTAGAAGTTAAGGATCATTCTCAGCTACACAGTGATTTCAAGGCCAGCTGGGACGACACGAGACACCCTCACCCACACATTTTTCTTTGCTTGCTTGTTTTTTTTGAGATAGGGCTTCTCTGTGTAGCCTTGGTTGTCCTGGACTCACTTTGTAGGCCACACTGGCCTCAAACTCACAGCAATGTGCCTGTCTCTGGCTCCCTGAGTGCTGGGACTACAGGTGTGCCACACCACTGCATGGCAACATCTAATTTTTTAAAAAAGCCCTTTTAGGATGAAAAGAGATGGATCAGTGGTTAAGAGCACTTACAGCTCTTGCAGAGGACCCGATTCAGTTCTCAGCACCCACACAGTGGCTCATAACTCCAGTTCCAGGTGATCCTATGTCTCTGGCCTCTGCAGGCACCTACACTCATGTATACACATATACACACACACACTTAAAAATAATAAAAAAATAAAGCTTTCAAAATATTTTTTAAAGTTTTACTACTAACACTCCACAGAAAGAGAGGCAGAGAGAGGCAAGAGAGATGGGGGTGGGGGAAAAAAGGATGGAGGGAAGGAAGGAAGTGCGAGCCAGTGAATGGCTCAGCGGCTAAAGGCACTCACCAGCTGCCAAGCCTGATAACCTGAGTCTGCTTCCAGGGAACCCACAAGAGGAAAGGAGAGAAACTACTGCAAGATATCCTCTGACATGCACACCATGTGTGCGCATATGTGCACACACACAATTTTTTTTTTAAAATGCAGTAAAAAAAAGGAAAAGGGGAGGCGAAGAAATGAGAAAAGCATGGTATTGCAGGAAGCATGGTTACAACTTGGCTGAGCACCAGTTAGTATGAATTCCAGTTCTTCAAGTGACTCAATTTCCTCCCTGATGACCTTAAAAGCATTGTGAATGTTGATTTGGGGACAAGAACACACTTTAGCATGCAGGCAGATTTGTAAATACAAAATCTCCAGCAAGGCAGGGTTAACGGTACCCATCAATCAGCCCCCTCCCCATGCTGGGCTGTAGAGAAGGCACCTGGTTGCAACTGCCTGGCCTCATCTGAGGTCTCAGGGATCTCAAGATCGGGCCCCTATTCCTGCCCAGTTTACTCCTGAATACATCAATCACAACCATCACATTTCTGAATCAAACAAGCAAAGGCAGAAACCACAAATTATATCACCTATCAGCTTTTCCTGTTCTAATCCCAGGAGAGCACTCAATCCCTCCACATATACTTCAGGTGGCATCAGGTGCATGGTCCAAGTGCTTTTAGCCACGGAGCGTCCTCTCCAGACCCCACTGGATTACTTAACTACAACTTGCCAAAAGGACAGACAAAAAACCTCTACAGACTATTTTCAAATCCACAAAGAGACCTACAATCAGCCCCCAATCCAAGTATTGAGCATCACCTCACCTGGGCTGCCGACATGGCTAAATGGCTCAGTGGTGAGTATATGCTGGTCTTCCAGAAGACCCTAGCCCGGCTCCCAGCACCCACCTCGGCTGCCTACTTCAACCCTAGAGGGATCTGGAGCTTCCAGCTTCTGTATACACCTGAACACAGTGCACAGCCCCACCGACCCACACATAAGGAATTATTTCACCAGAGCCTTTAATTTGCAAAACTTTATTATGTGGACAGTTGACGCAGAGATCACACAGGACCTAGTCCTGTTCTCAGCAAAGCTATGATTTTATGAAGAAGGCCAGGCATCCTGTCTTATTGTCACACTTTTGCAACTGAACATTTCTTAATACTTAAAAGATTTAACTATTATTGTCAACTACATCTAATTTACATCTTTCCCACAGTGCTTTATAGTTAAATAAAGTCTTTTAAGATTGCTATACAAAACTGACAGTGACGTCTATAATTATTTCAAACATATTGGAAGTGGATGGTATCATTTTCTTGAAAGGAACTTGGCACAGAAGGCAGCAGAGAGGTCTCTGTAAGGGGTCTCCGAGTCCGACTTGGTGGGTGGTATCCGGCAAAGCTGGCGGACTCCAGGGGAGCGCAGCAGCAGATTCTGTGAGAGGCCCATGAGGCTGGAGCACAGCCAGTAGAGAACAAGCGACTAGAGAGAGCACAGGATGGTTAGCACCTGTTCCTGGTGGTCAAGGTTTGTACAAGCAGGCAGAAAAAAAAAAGGCACTCTGAGTGAGCTACGAGATAGCAAGTGGGGTCCAGCAGGCAAGAGAGGCTGAGAGCACAAGAACGCACGCAGAATAGCAGCCGCAGGACAGAGAGCAGGTCCCAGGCAGAGCAGAAGGCACCCCCCTTTTCTGGCTCTGAGGACTTTTCTTCCACCACAGGTGCTGACAGGCTGGTTAGAAAGACAGATGGTGGGAGCCTGGGGATGTGGCCGCTTCCCATGGCAGTCTCACTAAACCTCGTTTCCTCCTTTTACTCATCAGTCTTGCACGACTCCCCAGAAACTAGTTTCTCCATGCATTTGTTTCTTCAGAGACAGAATTATCATCAATTTTCTTTTGTGATACAACCCAGCCTGGTGCTTTTGACTAAGCCCTGCTGTCTTTCTATATATACATGTGTTTCTTACACTCACATGCACTTCAGGCTTTGCTTGAGCAAACACTATGTGGCTGGTAAGCCTGGGATGAAGTGCTCCCGGTCCGAGTCCTGTTCACTATTTTTTACTTGTACTGGTTATTTCTCTTGCTTCAGTTCCCTATCTGTGAAATGGGACAGTCACTGTGCCCATCTTGTCGGCTGTTATGAGAGCATTTGCACAGAATGGTAAGGACAGTACACAGCCACAGTGAGTGTCCGCACTTGCTTACCATGAGACCTCAAGAGCAGAAGTAATAGAGCAAAGGCAGATTAGCACAGCAGTTACGAACGACAGCTCGACTGCCTGGACATGCGAGAGGCCTAAGCAGTACAAACAGCTGTTTACCTTCCCTCGGAGCTTCAGGCTCCTCTCACTGACATGGGAGACTGTTTAACAGTGCCTGCCTCACTGTACCATACCACCTCGAAAATTATGAGGCAATATGCAAAAAGCTTTAACAAGAGTGCCCACGGCTGGCAAGATGGCCCAACTGGTAAAGGTGCTTGCCACCAAAACACATGATAAGATTTTAATCCCCGGGACCCACTTGGTGGAAGGAGCAATGACTGCAGGAGGCTGCAGGAGGCTGTCCTGTGACCACCGCACATGTACCGACACATGCAAGTGCCAGTATAAAATCAGGGTGTGTTCGGCATGCGGAGATCCTTCTGCTTCACTTCCTCAGTAGCTGCGACAATGGCCATGCCCTCCTCTCACCACACCACTTTTTTTTTTTTTTTTAAAGCATCCAGGTGGAGCGTTAGGCTACCATCTACATAATTTCTCTTCTTGCTAAGAAACAAAACCCTAATTTGTAGCTGGTTTCTAAACTACCACTGTAGATACTTCCGAGGCTCTTAAGCAGCTTAGATACGAGCAAATGAAGGAGACACGTGCACATTTATGTGGTAGGACATCTAGCAGTGGACCACGCGTTTCTGAAGTGCCTTCTACCATTTCTGCAGCCAACCTGCTCACCTGGTTGGCCACTGTGGCAAAAATCAGAGGCTGTGTGTGATGGAGCAGAAAGCAGCAGCAGGCTCTGTCTTCATGGAGCTGGCACATCACCCCTACACTGGATGGGTTAATCATGGTGTGTGATACACCTTTTCAGACCTGTCCCTAACTCTGAGCCTGATGCTTGACATGACACTGCTCATTTCATCAGGGAAAGTTCTTCCATATTGCTCTGGGGTACACCATGTCTGACAGCAATACTCCCCTTTAGGAGAGCACTATGATACATATCACCGCATGCTCACGGGCACGAGGTCTACTTCAGAGATGTGGGAACTTCTTTTACACAGGTAAACGACATTCATTCAAGTACCAGCTTAATATACATGTTTACACAACAGCACATTGCTTCAGATCCCTGAGGACTGTGAGAACTTTGTGTCTGCTCATCTAACTTTCATTACTGGGAACTGAATTCCACTTAATGGCTTCATGTTGGCTCTGAGTGAAGATGAAACACACAAGACACAGCTTTTGGCAACTTCTAAAGTAGCTGTGGGAAATACGTAAGGGACTGAAGTAGTTATAACACCAGTTGTTTGTTCTATTTCTTTCAAAAGCCTACTGAGATCTCAACAGGGACAAGTGAGGCAAACCCACAGCAATGCACAAGGCCAACCAGTACTCGTGAGTACATGTAGACTCGGCAGGGCTTTCTTTGCTAAGTTCGTGGTCCAGTCTATATGGAAGTTGTTCAGTGTATTAGCTCGTCTAATTACTAGTCTAGTTACTAATACCTCACACTAGTCTACTGACTCTAGGTAACTACGAGAGTATGCAAGGTGCTCTGTCAGATCAAAGCAGAGGAAGGGAGTAACAAGTCTGAAAGGAGAGCAGGACACATGCATGATGAGTCAATCCAGGCAATGCTCAAAAGTGCTGCTTAATGGCACAGACAGTAGCTACACAGTCAAATTCAAGAGCAAGGGTCAAGTGGGTAAAAGCAGCAGGGTGCCAGGCTGTGGGAGCTGAGCATGGGCCACAAGCAGTGTGGCGCTACTCACCGAAGGTACTGTTGCGGCAATCGGGATCATCAACACCGATACAGCACGGACAAAGTTCGTAATGTACATATGAAAACGAGACATTCCAATTTTTTGTAGAGAGAAAATCTGAAGTGAAATCATGAAGAACACAGCATGATTACTAAAATTCACATTAAATCAGGTAACCTTTAAAACAAATGCTGAAGTCTAGGCTTTGCGGAACACTCCTATAATCCTACTATTTGTGATATGGATCAGCAACTCAAGGCTATCTTTGGCTTACAGATCTGTGAAGACAGTGTCTTCCGATAGGGTTTCACCATGTAGCCCTGACTGGCCTGGAACTTACTCTATAGACTAGGGTAGCCTCCATCACTGCCTTTGCTGGGATCTCAGGTGTGGACCACCACAACTCAGTAAGCGCTGATTTGTGACCAGCCTCCACCCGTACCTTCTAGGGCTGGCACCATGGTTCAATGGCAGAGCACTTGGCCTAGTGTGTGCAAGGCCATGGCCTCTGCATCCAGCCCTTACACACGACACTCTCAATGCCAATGAACACATGAATGTAACCGTCCATCCAGGGCTGGGAACCACGCTTGGGCTTCTGTGCATACGAAGCAGAGGCTGTGACTGCAAAGGGCAAGCCTGGGGTTGCTGCTGGTTTTGTGAGGCAGGCTCTCACTACATAGGGATTCTCTTGCCTCAACTTCCCAGGTGATGAGTTTAACAGACAGCTGACCCCACACCTGGTGGCCCTGCATTCCCAGAGATTCATAACCTCACACAAGTTTTAACTCTTGTGTGCAGCTTTCCCTCATTTAAAATACAATTTAATACTCACAAGATTATAGATAATTCATGTCAACTGTTCAGAGACACCCACACACAATCCTGTTAAATTACAGCTTTTTCTTAGTCATCAAATGGCATACAGAACAGACTACAGCACTGACAGTAATTCATTTTGGCCTTCTGTTTTATCAGTTCCTTCTTTCTATATTCACTGAACATAACCATGGAGCCACAATAAGTGTTCTTAAGAAAGAACATTTATAATGCACATGACATTTTTCCCCAACAAAATTCACTGATGACTTCAGACTCTATTTTTTAAAACGACTTATTTATTTATTTTATGTCTGAGTGCTCTATCTGCATGTACACCTGCATGCAGAAGAGGCATCAGATCCCAATATGGATGGTAATGAGTCACCATGTGGTTGGCAGGAATTAACTCAGGACCTCCGGAAAAGCAGACAGTGAGTCCAGGACCCACTGAGTCATCTCTCCAGGATCCTAGTTCTATTTTTTAATCTTAACAAACAAACAGACAAAAAACATGTGTATGGGTTTTTTCCCTATACATATGTGTGTAGCACATGTGTGCCTGGTGCCTGTGGAGTTCAGAAACACTATGGGTAACAGAAGAGGCAACCGAAAAATGCTGTTTTCTTCATGTATGTGTTTCTCTACTTTATCTCATCAAGATGTCACACATGGAGTTGGTACTGAAGTTAAAGCCATTGTGAGCAGCCACGTGGATGCTGGGAATTGAGCCCAGGACCTGTGCACAACAGCCAGTGCTCTTAACTACCATGCTATCTCTCCGCCCCACCTCTTCCGTCTCTAACAGGGATACACATCTCCTCGGGTGGCATGGATCTTCCTACACAGTTGAAGACCTTGAACTTCTGATTGCTCTTATAGTATATACCATGGTGCCCAGGGGATTGAGCGGTGGGATAGACCCCTGGGCTTCAGGAATGCTAGGCAAGCATCCTACCAACTCCACTACTTTCTCAGCTCCAAGGTGTTTAGAAAAAAGATAGGAGGTGTCTGCCACAAAGAAGATGAATATTAGAATTCCCAGACAGTGCCCATTTGTCATGAGGTTTGTGAAAGTTTTACTCAAAGTATGAACTCTTTAGTTCAGTGTACTGTTTGAGTGAAGCACTATGGGAATATTTTTCACGTATGTGTTTCTCTTTACCTCATCAAGAAATTGATTATCCTATTAAGAGAATGGCAATTGGTTATTTGTGGTTCCCTACGAACACATTTACATAATGGATACACACAAAAACACTATTCTGTTGTGTCCGGCCAGATTTTATTTATTTATTTATTTATTTTATTTTATTTTATTTTATTTTATTTTTTGGTTTTTTGAGACAGGGTCTCTCTGTGTAGCCCTTGGCTGTCCTGGACTTACTTTGTAGATGAGCTATGAGAGAACTGCCTGCCTCTGCTTCCCAGAGTGCTGGGATTACAAGTATGTGCCACTGTGCCTGGCTCTGGCCAGGAATATCTATCTATCTATCTATCTATCTATCTATCTATCTATCTATCTATATCTATTTTTGAGACTGGCTCTCTCCATGTATCTCTGGCTGTCCTGAAACTAGCTGTGTAGACTAGGGTTGGCCTTGAGCTTTTGGGATTTGCCTGCCTCTGCTTCCAGAGTGCTGGCATTAAAGCACAGCTGCCTTTAATTACTGTTTGTTTTGTTTGCTTGGTTCTTTGAGACGATCTTGTAATATAGTCTAGAACTGTTTTGAGTTTGTCCCGCCTCTGCTTCCTGAGTGCTCTTACTTCCATAACAAAGATTCTGGCACCCAGAGGCATAAGGACAATGGCTCATGTCAAGAGCTGATATGGCATCAGAATTCACAGTTCTGTCCACCAACAAAGCACACACATATGTGATATCAGAATAGCAGGGCAATCCCAGTGAGTTAATGCTCAGCAACCCCCAATAGAAACCACTGACCTCCACTATCAGTAAGTTGACCACACCAAGCGAGACAGGCAGAATCCAGGTGTAATCCACTGCCGTGAGATCAGGAAACCACAGTGTCCCGCCAGCAGCTAACTGCTCCTGAACAGAAACACCTGCTGAAACAGTTGATACACAAAACACGATTCCTAAGAACAGCTGACGGCATCAGAAACACAGAAGCAGGAGCGGCCCAACAATCCCAGAGTGCCTCACTCTGAACGTCTGCACTGGTTTTATTCAAGCTATTTATAGTGGCTATTTTCTGTTTTGTTTCATTCTCTTAAGTTTTTGTTTTCAACAGATTGTCTTACACTTCAGATTCTGAATTCTGTAATGTAAGGAAGAAGTAAATGGCAGTTATGAAAACTAGAATTGCTTTTTTAATGATGCAATATTAAAGAATTTGGGATGAGGATTTCCGTAATAGTTACCTTCTGAATGTGTGGCCCCTGTGCTAAGGTTCCGGAGGGCAACGGATATGAAGATCCACATTGGAAGCTGGACCCAGACCAACACCGTGGCTTTGAAAGGATGGCAGTTGTCACGGACATACAGCTCCGAAACAAGTCTCTGCATGTTCCTTAGGTAAGTGAGCCTACAGTGAAGGTGGAAAGAGGACAGGACATCGTGTCACTAGCAGGAACTTCACCCTGCAGCACGAACACAGCCGTTTGCAGTGAATGCTGAAGGGTTGAGCAGGGGTTTCATCTATCCTGAGCACTAAGGGCCAGGCCACTGAACAGACAGCACACAGCCTTTTACTGTGAGACTATAGCGTCATTCTCTAGTATCTCTAGCTAAGAAGATTTTACAGAAGATTTTACTTCATATTCTCTAACTGTGTGCAGGCTCACAAGTACATGTGCAGGGGCCATCACTGTGGGCACTGGGAATCAAACTAGGGTCCTCTGGAAGAAGACGTGAGCCGCTGAGCCATCTCCCAGCCACTGCCAGCAATACTTTAGGGGTGAAATCTTCCCAGCTGTGGTGGCACACACCCACACTCCCAGTACCTACGAGATGAAGGTGAGGGGTATTCAAAGCTTGAGGCCAGGCTCCAGCTACACAAACAGTTTAGTAAGGCAAACCTGGGCTACCTCATGAATTCCTGTCTCAAAATTAAACGAAACAAAACAGAAAGTTGGATTTCAAGAACAACAAAGTAGAAAACAATTTTAACTACAAAAGCATGTTTTACTTAACTCTGTGTTCCAGACAAACATCACTCGTCCTCTTAAAGTATCTTTCCTGTTCTATGGGTTCCTGCACGTTTAGTCTTTGACTATCAAATTGCTTCCATTTATTCAATCAACTTTTCAACAAAATTTACATTAATTCATTCACCTTTCTTTCTTTTCTTTAAAGGCAGAATTTCACTGTGTAGCCCTGACTGGCCTAGTACGAATTATATAACAAGCTGGCCTAAAATTCAGAGCTCTGCTTGCCACTGCTGCCCAAGTGCAAGGTTTAAAAGTACAAACCATCATATTAGCTCAGTCACTTCTGTTTTTTGTCTGTTTGTCTGTTTGTTTGTTGTTTTTTTGAGACATGTCCTCACAGTTCCAGGTGACCTTGAACTCAATGTAACCCAAGGATACTTTGAGCCGCTGGTCCTCCAATGTACCAGAATTACAGGCCAGCAACACCATTCTTGACTGTCCCTTCTGACTGTAAGTCTTATTTTCTAGACCACGGTCTTGAAGGATGGTTGATTATTGGTTTTATGAGGCAGAGAGAGTAGTACTAGCCCAGGCTAGCCTCCAAGTCACAAGCCTCCTACGTGTGTACCACTAACCTTGCTCAGTTCCTTACTTATCTTTAAATCTCTTTTATCACAAACATTTAGTACTTGGTAGGCCTTTAACTGGTGTACTGAATTTAGTCAATTTGTAGTGTGCTGAACTAAGATAGTACACACAGACATTCTAGGTCCTTTTATTCTTCTAATTTTTCTGTACTTTATTTCTCTACATAAACCTGCACATTCCAGGCCTTGAAAATTCTAAGTCATCCAAGGAAATGGAGCCCCAACATCAGCCTATCCATGGAAATTCGCAGGAATCACGCATCAGCACAAGATCTTTCTGGACAACCATGGCATTGGTGGAGCAGAGGCAAGGCACCAGGAATCTCACCTCACCAAGCTGTTTTACAACCCCTATCAACAGCCATTCCCCTGCTCTTCCCGCCCATGGCTGTAGCTCTCAGATTCCTGTTCATAAAGTACAAAACTTCAGGTGTTAAGTGTATCTATATTTAACAAATAAAGCTTTGTTTCATGCAATAATATACTTTCTCCTCCCCTGACTCTGAGACAGGGTCTCAGCCTATAGCCTGGATGGTCTGGAACTCAGGAGATACACCTGCCTCTGCCTCCACAGTGCTGAGGTAAATGGCTTGCCTCACTAGTGCAGCTACAATGTTTCCCTACCTATCAAGTATTCTTTGCTGTTAAGATTTATTTCACTGTTTTATGTGTATGAGTGGTTTGCTTGCATGTATTTAATTGCAGCACATGCATGCCTGATGGCCTCAAAGGTCAGAAGAAGATGTTGGATACTCTGGGACTGGAGCAACCAAGAGCTGTTAGCCATCATATGAGTACTGGGAATTGAACCTGGGTCTTTGTCCTTTAGGCTAGGCATGGCTTTAATCCCACCACTCAAAAGGCAAAGGCAGGCACATCTCTGAGTTCAAGCCTAGTCTGATCTACAAAGCGAGTTCTAGGACAGCCCAGGCTACACAGAGAAAGCCTGTCTCTCAGATTAAAACAGTAAGAACAAGTGCTCTTAACTGCTGAGCCAACTCAGCACACTGTCAAGTTTTCTTATTAACAACAAATCAGATGATAATGTTCACATCAAATCTAGCTTGCCAGGCATGGTGACACTTCATTGTACTGACAGCACCTGGAAGGCAGGAAGACTGCTAGCCCAAGGCCAGCCTGAACTGTCGAAACATTCCTCCCCCTGACACTTACCCCGCCCCCCAAACCCCCACCAGGAATGGGAGGGGAGGATATCAGAGCTGATACAGTCAGACAACATGGGACAAGACCACAAAGCAAATATATAACTAGTCCCTTGACTGTCATATGACTTAAGTCAGATCACAACGCAGCATTTAGTTTACTGCCATCTTTATCTGATCATGGCTCTCTTCTCAGTGGGTCCTCCAGAACAGAGGCCAGGTGGTAGCACACATTTGTAATCCAAGCACTTGGGAAGTAGGGTAGGAGGATTAGGAGTTCAAAGTCATTCCTAGCTCTAGTTACCTAAAGGGCACCCTGGTACACATGAAACCCTGTCACATTAAATATATAGAATAGTTTGCACCTGTATTCCCAGTACTGGGAGGCTGAGATGGGAGGCCCACTCAAGTTCTCAGGAGTTAAGATGAAGTCTGTTTTTTTTTTTGTTATATGCTTCCATTCCAATACATACACAACCATGCTATAAAGTGATTTATTAATATGCATGAGGCGATCAAGAGGATACCTAAACCTGTATTTATTATATATATATACATATATATATGTACATATATATATATATTTTTTTTTTTTTAACTATAGTTACAGACACAAAACTGCATACCTGGCAACTCTCTTGGACCAACCAAACTGATGTGCACAAACTGCAACTTCTTGATTAAGGCGCTTGGCGATGTCTTTTATTTCTGGTTGCAAGTTTTCCACCTAACTAAAAAAAAAAGTTATTTTTATGAGCACATATAGGACCTTTACTGCTAAACACTGCTATAGTTGGCACCAGCTGTCAACTTGGCACATCCAAAAGATAGGACCTCAAGTAAGAAATTTCATCCAGCAGGGAGCCATAGGGAAGAGTGGGGGGATAGAAGGACCTGGAGGGGACAAGAGCTCCATAAGAAAACCAACAGACAACATATCTGGGCCCAGGGGGCCTGCAGAATCTGCTGCACCAACTAAGGACCGTCATGAAGAGGACCCAGAACCCCTGCTCAGAGGAAACCGATAGGCAGCTCGGTCTTTTTGTGGATTCCCTGGTTAAGGGGAGCAGGGGCTGTTTCTGACATGGACTCTGTTGCCCACTCTTTGATAGCTTCCCCCGGCGGTTGGGGATGGCCTTGTCAGGCCAGAGAGGAAGAGGATGTAAGCAGTCCTAATGAGACTTGATAAGATGGTGTCGGATGGAAGGGGAGGAGGTCCCCCCCCCTTCTGAGGACCAGAGGAAGGGGATAACGGCAGAAGAGGGAGGGTGGGACAGGGAGGAGACAAGAGGGGGCTAAAATGTAAAGTGAATAAATTAAATTAAATAAAAAATAAAAGACATTTCATCCAGCTGGGCAGGGTTATGCACATCTACAATCCCTGCACTCAGGGGAGACAGAGGCAGGTGGATCTCTGTCAGTTTGAGGCCAGCCTGGTCTACAAAACAAGAAAAGGACCAGTGGATCTCTGTGAGTTTTTAGGGCAGCCTGCAAAGCAAGACCAGGACCAGAGGACCAGGACAGAGAAACTCAGTAAGAGAAACCTAGTAAGTAAGGTAAGTAAGTAAGGTAGGTAGGGAAGAAAGGAAAAAAGGAAGGAAGGAGGGAAGAAGGGAGGGAGGAAGAAAGGAAGGAATAAATACCATCCATCAAATTAAGCTATGGGCATTTTTTTAGCATTATGGAGCTGATAGAAGACCCCAGGCCACTGTGGGCCACCAGCCCTAGACATGTGAGTCTGAGCTATATAAAGAGTTAGCTGAAGCTGGGCGTGGTAGTGCATGCCTTTAGTGCTAGGAGGCAGAGACAGGCTCATCTCTGAGTTTGAGGTCTGCCTGGTCTGAGTTCAGGATAGCCAGGGCTACACAGAGAAACCCTGTCTCGAAAACAACAAAATGTTAGTTGAACAAGCCAGGAAACTGTTCCTCTGTGGTTTCTGCTCCAGGTGCTGCCCTGTTGTGCTTCCATGCAGGACTATATAACCTGTAAACCATGCAACCCCTTTCCTCTCCCACCCTGTATTTGATCAGGGCACTCAAACTCATAGTTATCACATATTTAAATTCCAGCTTATACACCTACCTGTATCTGCGCAGCCAAACTGTTTTACATAAACTGCAACTTCTTGGTCAACGGGTGCTTGGTGACATTTTCTATTTCTGGCTCTACATAACCTCTGAAATCCTGATTCCCAGGATGTAGGAAAGGAACAGCTACTTCCCTGAATTTTGAGGACTAAATAAAAACTACATGCAATTTACTGTTCCATCCTTAGATTTCCCAGTATAGAGAAAACAGCACTCCACTTGTTAATACCGCGAACTGACTTATTTCTGACTCCCATGATGTTGCCGCTTCCCTTTCCTCTGTTAGTACTTTAACTCGTGTTGATTTAACCTCACCACACTAAGTAGCCATCGAAAGGTAATGCTATACCGATTCCACAGAAAAGGAGGCCCCAAAAGGCCACGTCAAAGTCGCAACTCATCAGATACAGTCATAGGTGGTAGGACCACAGTGAGAATCCGAGTCGTCAAATTGTCAGCTTAGTGATAGCCTTTCTAATAATAAGGAGCTGTAAGAATAGTTAGGGACAAATAATGCAGCAGACACCTGCTGATAAAAACGTTTATGTCCCTAATGCTAAGGGTCTTCTTCTGTAGACTGGTCTCCACCAAAAGCTTCGGAGGCTCTTGTATTACTAATAAAGACCCGGTAGGTCCGATGTGCTGGAAGGTACTTGTCACGAAGTGTCATTTAACACATGTAATGCTAATTAAACTATTTTAGCAAAGACTCAGACCCGATGGTTAACCCTAGCGGGCAGGCAGCACGGGGAGCGACGCCCCTCACCTTAGCCAGGATGTAGTGCTGATAGGCGGCCAGCGGCAGCGTGACAGCACCGCGCAGGGCAACGGTGCTGAGCATGATGCTGCCCCACCAGGGGAGGCCCGTGGCCTCATGAGCGCCCAGCAGCACTTCCTCCGCCGCGCGCACCGGCGCCGACGAGGCCAGGGCCTCGTACCAGCCGCCGGGAGAGGCCGCCGACACTGACGCGGCCGCCCATACCGGAAGAGCCGGGAGCCGCGCGCTGCTCCAGCCCGGGGGCGAGCCCAGGGCCCGGGGCCGCAGGGTGGGAAGGGACCGGAGACCCCAGGCACCCGAGCGGCACAGCATTGCGACACCAGGACAGCAGCGGCTTAGCAAGGGCGCGCAGGGGCTCGGGGGCATGCGCAGACCCGCGACCAGGTCCGGCCGTCGCAGCCAATGCGGCGCAGCCTAGCGTCGCGCCAGTGATGACGTGAAGCGCCGCCTTTCCCACGCGACACCGGGCAGCTTGCGGAACGCTCGGGACTGCTTCCCTTGGTGGGGCGGAGCGTGGAGCACTCGGAACCGGAACTGCAGGGTTGGGCGGGGCGAGCGAACTGCCTTGCTGTTGAGTTTCAGTTTCCACCGAATTGTCCCTTGTGGACTTCCTGTGACCCGGCTGCTTCCGCCGTGGACGCGCTTAGAGTCTGACTCGAGCAACTGCTGAAGAAACACCTACTTTGGGAGTAATGGGTGTTTTCGGTTCGCGCAGCGTTAGTCTGTCCACGTTTCTACCAGATATAAAGGACGTAAAATGCTCTTATCTGTGCGGGTTACCATTCGGTATTACTTTTAAACATGAGAATGCAGAATGCCGGGCGTGGTGGCACAAGCCCCCGCCAGCACTCAGGAGGCAGAGGCAGGGATAGCTCCTGTGTGCTAGAGGCCTGCCTGGTCTGCTATGAGCCCCAGGCCAGCGAGGACTGACCACCTGATGAGTCTCTGAAAACGGTCACCATCGTGGTCATAATAAAAAGCGGGAAATAGAGTTCTTTACTCCTTTTCATTTTAAAAAGTGAATTACGATTAGCAGCACAACTTTGCCTCAACACTGGCTTCCGGAATGGAATGCACGGGGTCTACACGGACTGCCTGTTTTTCTGTTTTGTGTTCCCTCTACAGCGACTAACTGGGATGAGTTTTCTTACGGATGCACCCGCCCCTAGAGAATGCCAAAGCTAATTTTGAGTGTTTAGAAACCTGTCCAGTGTTTGGTAAAGCCAAACTGTAGATATTATCCCCTACTTTACTGCACACCTACCAAAGGAATCAGATAACTTATTTCCTGGAACTTGGATCTCCTCTCCTGCCTTCAAAACCAACCATAATCTATGTAAGAAAACTTAAATGGCCTGACAGTGGTGGCAAACGCCTTTAATCCCAACACTCGGGAAGCAGAGGCAGGAGGATCTCTCTGAGTTCGAGACTGGCCTCGTCTACAAAGCCAGTCCAGGACAGTCAGAACTCCATTACACAGAAAAACCCTGTCTCCAAAAACCAACCAAACAAAACAGGTAACATCCAGTTGACCCTTCCAAAGTGGCCTTATGTCAGAGAAGTTATGTAAAAATGACACAACTCACTCAAGGCCCAACCTACCATGAGGGTCAAGCATTAATCCTCAACACAGGGAAAATAAGCAAATCCGCATCTATTTATATTAAACCTAAACAACCCTTACTCTGTGTAAATTAGCATGTTAGATTTATTTTTTGCAAACCCTAAACCAAAACTTTCAAGCAGTTATTAGAATCTTTAAAACTTTTAACTCTAGCTCTTTACCTGACATCTTCTGACATCTGTGAGCACCCACATTCACATGCCAAATTATAGATATAAATCAAAAACTGCCAAGCAGTGATGGCACATGGCTATAACCCCAGCACTGGGGCACTGGTGAGCAATCTCGAAGTTTGATGCTATGCAGCCTGCTCTACAAAGTAAGTTCCAGGACAGCCATGGCTACACAGAGAAAACCCTGTTTCAAAAAACAAAAAAACCTGATATAATGTAAACTATACTTTATGGTAACTGCATGAGCATACTTTTTACGTTTTTATTATTAATCTGCATGACTTGTCTAGCTCATGGAGTCAGTCCTCTCCATCCACTTTTACTCAGGTCACATGTGTGCTGCAATACTTTCTGCACTGAGGATCTGGCAGATCCGAACTTTGCCTTTAAAGCTTTTTGAACTCACATGAACCATGTGCAAAGTGGAAGGGGCAAACTCACGTGGGATCACGGGGACAGCTTGAAGGAGCTGTTCTTTGCATCGACAGATTGGATGAAGACTGTTAGACACAGCTTTAACCCCCCCCACACACACACACAACCCCCAGATGAGTTTCAGTGTAGCACAGGCTATCGGGAACTTAACATATAACCCAAGCTGACTTTGTACTCTGAGCAATCCTCATACACTAGTAAGTACCAGAGACAAAAGCAGGAGGATCAGAATTCAAGGACAAGTTTCATCAGAGATGCCTCTCAAAAAGAGTTAAAAATGAGTGGCCACAGCTTGTAATAAGCCCCTGAAAACTCCCTGAGACAAAGCATGTTTGCAATTATTAAAAGACTTTAGCATTTCATGTGCATTCTACATGTATGTACCGCACCACCTGCCCATCTGTGCCCTCAAAGGTCAGAAGAGGGCATCAGATTCCCTGGAACTAGACTTAGAAAATCAAGTCAGTGTCTTCTGCAAGAGAACAAAAACCCTGACCCAATTCTTAATCCAGTCAGAATCTGGCAAATGCTAGGGAAGTGTCTGCAAATCTTGAATTTCAATGCAATAGTAGTGTTATCACTAATGTGTATGACATCATTGTGAAATGTTATGTTATAAATGCACATTATAGTATAAAATGACATGTATTTGAACAAGCAAATTTAATCACATCAATCCCAGCAAGGCAAATTAACTCTTGTGAAACACATTAAAATACTTATATAAAAAAATTCAGTATTTGTAATCAACTTATTCAATTTTACTATGTATCAGACAACTAATTTTATTTTTCTCAACTTCTGAGTTCCTTGAAGAGATACATCCAGGGGACTGGAGAGATGGCTTAGAGGTTTATTTTCCAGTACCCACATCAGACAACTCACAACAACCTGGGAACTCTAGGAAGACCCTCTTCTGGCCTCAGAAACCTACACAATAAATCAATCTCAACAACCTCTACTCCCACACAAAGTAATTTTCCCCCCTAAGAAACCACGAGGTATGTTTTGAGGATACCTACTGAGTTCCAGCCTAGTCTGTAGATGGCAAGATTTTGTCTTAGAAAGGGGGATGGAGGCAGGTTTATAATGGCACAAATCCATGCCAGCACACAAGAAGCAAGGGCTGGAGACTGCTATAAGTGGGAGATCACCCTAGGGCTACAGAGCAAGCTCAAGGACTCCGTAAGAAAACTGACAGTCCAATGGTTCTAATCCTTTTTCTAACTTATGATGGTGTGAAAGAAAGTAGTACCAGTTCAGTAGAAATCCAGTGCTCAGTAGGCAGAGGCAAGATCTAGTGTTCAAGGCCAACCTCAGCTACAAAGCTTAAGTGCTGGGATTGTGAGCATCAGAGGCATGTCCCCAACACCTCCAATTTATTCAGTACCAGGGTTAACCAGCTCAACACATTCTAGACAAACATTTTACCAATCACTCAACCTAAGACACTACTCAAAATGCCATTACAGATGTTGTCATTTAGAGTGCTTATTTTCCAACTAAGATTTCTAAAATGTTTGGGGGGTAAAACATATATATATATGATCGGGTTTTTTTTGTTGTTGTTGTTGGTGGTGGTAGTTTTTTTTTGAGACTAAGTTTCTCTGTGTAGCTCTAGCTGTACTGGAACTCACTCTGTAGACCAGGCTGGCCTCGTACTCACACAGAGATCCGTCTGTCTCCTTGAATGCTGGAATCAAAGGCATGTACCACCATGTCTGGAAGTGAATTATTTAAACATAACCCCTTCGAGTCGATTTAGGCATATTTTTCTTTTGGGGAGGAGGAGCAGAGGTGGAGACAGGGTATTGCTTTGTAACCCTCTCTGGCCTGGAACTAGTCCAGGCTGGCCTCAAAATAGAGATCCACCTGCCTCTATCTCCCAGCACTGGTGCTGGGATCAAAGGCATCACACCAAAGGTTCTGTGTAGTCCAGGCTATCAAAGAACTCACTCACTCACTCTGTAGACCAGACTGACCTTGAACTCAAGAGATCCACCTGCCTCTGCCTCCAGGGTGTTGGTATTCAATGTGTGCACCACCACAACCAGCTGCTAAGTCACTTAAAAAGGCACACTATGTAGTTTGTAGAGATAATCACATACTTCAAAAAGAAAAAAAAAAAACCTACATGGTCTCAAAAACTATTCTTTTTATTGTTTAAATAAAAATTTTCTACGTTACATCTGAAGTATAAAAATGTATTTGAGTAATGTTCCTAGTACACACTTCCAGGACTCTTAGAACCGCCTAGCGCTGTCCTTTATAAATAAACCTGACCTCTAAGTGTAGAGATTAAAGAGCTCTAATCTATTTCCTTTTTCTTGTTAAAATCAAGAAAAGGTCAAGTTTTCCATCCCTGCTGCCTGTGGGGAACACAACCACTCACATTCGGCAGCACAGGCTGAGAAGTGTCTGTTCTCCAATGGGATCATTTTATGCAGAAAGTAACGAGTTATCTCAGGAAAGAATTGTGGGAGAGAAAAAGACAGAACCATGACAAAACTCAATATAAAATGTTAACATCACACACTTTTCTTGCTGTTGGTTTCTTTGTGTAAAGCGCTAGAGTTTTTGTTTTTAACTCATGGCTAAATTTGCAGGCTATTTTCCTCCTAATTCGGGTATATCAATCTTAGTTGGAAAACCTAATGTATACACTTATGATCCAAACAGCTGGGTAGGTTTGAGAAAATGCCCTATACTCCTCACTCAGGTCACTAGAGGCAGGAAACCATCACATATAGTTTGACAACCCATGAATATTATTATCAACTCTAGGCAGTGTATCTAAGCTTTAATTCATGTTTGTGACATTCATACCTAATTAAAAACCAAAGTGTCAGTATTTCAACCATGTGAGTTACTTTTCCATAGGAGACAGGGCAGGACACATATTCTTCTTGTATACATTATTGTTTATTGTTTCAAGTGGATGGAATATATAATTCCCACTGAGTAGTTTAGTGTGGCCCTGAATCACATATAAACAGGTTAAATGGAGACTTTAATTTATAATCCGTGTATTCATGTATTGACCATAAATCGTCTTAAAAACAATCCCAAACACTCCTTTTTGACTTGGCCCAAGTTAGCTGTTCATCCTTTTCATTGCTACCAACAAGTGCAGAGAGCAAGGAGCCTTTCAACCTAAGACAGATGCTTGAAAAGGGAAAACTGTATGTTGACTCTTGCTGACCAGGAAGCCAATGTTAAGAATCAATATTATCCAATATAAAATATGCTGAAATCTTTAAAAATAAACAGTATATGCTGACTGAGAACTGTGGTGGCTTTTAAGTTACTCAAAAGTCTCAAGTTTTCTGGTTAGAAGAAACCACTGGTGCCAATGAAGATGCTCCACGTCTGTGTAGCAGCCACGACAGTAAAAAGCTTTACAGGATGTTTTTCACTATTTGAGCAAGAGAATCTTACTAGTAATAGTGGCAGAGATAGAGTCCAAACTGAAGAGATAGTGTGGATTAGTTCGAAAAATGTGACAAATTTAATAAAGACATGGAAAAATCAGAAATTTCTTCTATATGCCTTGCTACAAACAAACCCAAAAGGGAGCAAGATGGGTGTTTTAGAAGCTAACACAGGGAAACATCCACTGATAATGCCCATCATTTTACTTTATGCTTAAATTATACAAGTAGAAAAGTTATGATGCTTATTAATGGTTTAATGTATGAAGGAAACATCCAGATTTCTGAATATGAAGGTACATATCTCACATTAATTTAATTCTACATAAAGTAGAGCCTCTATACTGACATACTGAAATTTACTTTCTGCTTAGCCTTTTCTGTTATGTAAACAATTGTACATTTATTTGCCATTCTAAAACTTCAGGATCAAGTTTACATAATTTTGCTAAATTTCCGTGTTTGCTCAGAAGCAGTTTACAGTACTAAAACCAACCAGCCAAAGAACAGCTTCAACAGAAAGTTATGTCCAAAGGAGAAATGGGAAAGAAAGAAGAAAAAAATGGTAAGAAAAAATGCTAACTAAGGTAAAAACGGATGATGATGGAGAATGGGCAGTCACAAATGTTCACAGAAAATAGGTCAGTTAGTAAGTTCTTCTGCAAAAAGCCTACACACTTCAGTCAAGCACATCAGTAGAATGATTTGGGAGCATAAAAATGTTTCTCGGCCACTTGTGATTTCCTCTGAATGAAAGGAATCTGCAGGCTAACAGGCTTATCCTCATCAGCCAAGCTGGTTCATGTGCACACTGTTCATGTGAGGTGCCCAGGGTCCGGTCCACACCTACGAATACAGAGCATGCGTTTCACCAAATAGAAGTTAAACAGATACTTAAAGTTCAGGTAAATACTCTTAAAAACACCAAAGTACCTATGGACTACAACTTAATTTCATTACATCTTCAAAGCACAGCCAAGATTACAGACACACTTAATCTCCACATTCAAGGAAAAGGGAGTTCAAGGTCATCCTCATCTTACAGTGAGTACCAAGGACAGCCTAGGCTACTTGCGACCTTGTGTCAAAGAACTGAGAGGGGGAGAAAAGACTGGGGACTGGAGAGATGGCTCAATGGCTAAGAGCACAGGATGCAGAGGACTTGGCTTTGATTCCCAGGGCCTACATGGAAGCTTTTTAACTATCTCTAATTCTAGTTCCAAGATCCTCTTCTGGGCTCCAAAAGCACAAAGCATGCACGTGAGATAAGACATACATGCAGGCAAAACAACCATACAGACAAAGTTTAAAAAAAAAATAAGTCACTTAACAGATTGCAACATACTAGGAAATAACAGAGGAAACAGTAATGCCATGTCCCAGACCAGGGACTGAGTCTAGGGCCTTGAGGATGCTAAGTATATGCTCTGTCACTAAACATCACCCAAACCTCTTTCCCTTGCTTCTCTTTTCTCTTTTTGAAACTCTTACAAGAGGTGATGTTCAAGCAATTTTAAAACCATTTGACGACATAGAGACTGCTTTGAAAGGACAGTTATTCAGAGATACCAGACATACACCAAAATAACTTAAGGGTGAGTCAAGTATGGTCACTTATACCCATGATCCCAGTTCCAGGGATGCTGAAGCAATTGTACATTACGTCACCCTGGGCTATCTTCTAGACCAGGCACAGGAAGATGCAGTCCTCTCATACTAAGTGAATAATCATTTCTCTAAGTTTTCTGTTATGTATAGTTTTGTCATGATACTATTAAAACAGACTGAATAGCTCTTTACACAGTAGCAAACTGTTATGTTAGTATAAAATTATTTTATATGAAGATCACTTTGCAACATAATATTTTTTGTTTGTTTTTGAAACAGGGTCTTACCATGAAGCCCTAGATGGCCTGGAATTCTCTATGTAAACCAGGCTAACCCCGAACTCACAAAGATCTACCTGCTGAGTGCTCGGGCTATAAGTGTGCACTACTACGTCAGGCTATATAAAATAAGTTCTATATGTATCATCTGTTACAGAATAATCTACAAAATACCTTTCTATAATAAATTTTAAAAAGTCAGTACCAAGGTTTCTGATGCAATTCATCTATAGTAAATTTCCTCTCCTCATTGTGTTCCATTGCAACCATGATTTACCTACATTCTGTTTGTTTGTATTTAGTAAACATGTGACTATTGCTGAATAATCAGCCTTACCGTTTGAGGACCATTGTTTTCTGTGGAGCTTGAAACCATCTTTATCAGTGAATTCCAAGAAGGGTCTGCAGCATGAGGGCCATTAAATATGGGTCCTCCAGCACCATCAGGGATAGGTGCTACTGGAGGTATCATTGCATTCCCATACACAGAAAAAGGCATACCCTTAAAGAAATGGGGTGAGGAAACAGATTAATATCCAAGACATCATTAGCCTTTTTTTTCCCCCTCCCACCTCTTATAAACAACCTTGCAAGGACTACTTGGAGAGAACTTGTCACAGAAAATAAAAAGAGGCAATTGTGAGGTGAAGGCAGCCCGGTTTAAAGAGTAAACCAGGTTTAAAGTCCAACCAAGGATACATATACACTCTGTCACAAAAGCGAAAGGAAACAAAAGCAAACAAACTTAAGAGTCAAATACCCTAAAATTGACTTTAAAGTCTCAATTGACTTTATAAATGTGTTAAGTTATTCACAGAGCCTAGAAATTATTCTCCGATATGAGCTCATGTAGCAGAGTATAGCTGGACATGGTGGGCCAGGCCTTTCATCCCAGTACCTAGGAGGCAGAAGCAGATAAATCTATGTGATTTCGAAGCCAGTGTGGTCCTCACAGAGTTCCAGACTAGCTAGCGCTACACGTTGAGACCCTGTTTACAAACAAAAACAAACAAACAAAAACAAACAAGCACAGGGTATAAAGAATACTATATTGAAAATATTTTTCAAAAAGCATTCCACTAAAGGCAGACACAGTAGCTCACGTCTATAATCGCAACACCAGCATGTTGGAGGTGGAATCAGAAGCTGAAGGTCATCCCTAGCTATAAAAAGATTTCTAAATGAGCTGGAGAGGTGGCTCAGCAGTTACAGTGTTGCTGCTCTTACAGAATACCCGAGTTCAATTCTTAGCTCCTATCTGTGATAGCTCCTGAGTTCTTCTAATTTCAAGGGATCCGACAAGGCCCTCCTTGGCCTCAGTGGACACCCGCATTCACAAGCACATGCAGACCCACACGTTCACATAAATAAAAATAAAAAGCTAAAACCAAGAAACAATAAACAACACATCCCAATCAGAACAAACAAACAAAAGACTCCTAAAACAAGAGTCCCTAAATGACTAGGATAATCTTCCTATGTTTAACCTAACATTTCTGTCTCAGTCAAACTGACCTGTCATGCCCAAGCAGGGCTTCAGAGATGCTTATGCACTTGGAAATAGAAGATGACCAGAAATAAGAAAAAACATTCTGTAATAATGAAAATGCTTATTTAAATTACCCCAACTTTAGGAAAGTCCATGTATCCTGCAGGAACATGCTGATGGAATGTACCAGAAGGAGTTACAATTCCTGTACTATCTCGCTCCATTGCTTGATGCTGTGAAAACACTCCTGGGTCAGACATTGGCCTGTGAATCATGGGATTTCCCATCCCAGGGTTACACCAGTCCACTTTGTCTGAGAGAAAAGAAAGTCAGAAACAAAAGTTGATAACATTCAAAAAAAATTATAGCAAATATTCTACAATTTCTATTTTAACTTATACCAAACTGCATTCTTTCAAACTAATCTACTTTTGTATGTTTATATAGCGGTATTTCCACAGTGCTTCGTGAACATAAATTGTGTCATAAAACATAACATAAAATCAAATATAGTTGGAAATGTGTGGATTTGCTTTTCTGACCTTAAGTCTGTGAGAAGGACTATAAGACAATTAAGAAACTATGGATGTCTTTTGATTTTAGACACTGACATATCATAGATATTCACAGTATTCCTGACCTTGTTACCTTAGAAATGAATATCACATAATCTCATTCTTCCTAACTGAAGTACGGGGGGAGGGGGGAGAAGGATAAGAAGTAAATGTATCCTAAAAATGTTCCTAAATTATGTTTGAGGAAATTAGATGACAAATAGTTCGGACAGAGAACTTTAAAGTTGTCATGAATATCACTAATTCATGCAAAGATAAAATAAAAAACAAAAAAAAAAAAAAAAACTATGCTAAGTATTCTGACAGTGCAACTGGAATACATCAGTTATTTGTGAAAGGGCACTCTTGAAAAGCTTGACCATGAATAGTAGCATTGATGGAAAGTGAAGGATTCACATGAGAAATCCCTTAAATAAATATTCACTCAAATAGCAACAACAGCAGCAACAACGCCGATAGCAGCAGAACACTGGGGGGGGAGGGGGGCTAAAAGAAAGCCAAAAGAACTCAAAGGAAATAATGTTTTAATATGGCACAGCGAAAATACTAGTAGGCCCTTGGCTGATTCATCAGTCTCTGTAGGTCCCCCTGAGCCGAAGGAGAGGACCTAGATTCCCTGCTCAGATATAGCCCATGGGCAGCTTAGTCTCCATGTGGGTTCTCTAGTAATGAGAGCAGGGGCTGTCTCTGACATGGAATCAGTGGCCAGCTTTTTGATCATCTCTCCCTGGCAAGGTGGCTTAACTAGGTCACAGAGAAAGAAGATGCAGACAGTCCTGATGAGACTGGATAGGCTAGGATAAGACAGTAGGGGAGGAGGACCTCCCATATCAGTGGACTAGGGGAGGGCCATAGAGGGTGAAGAGAGAGGGAGGGTGGGACGGGGAGGAGATGAGGGAGGGAGCTACAGCTGGGATACAAAATGAATAAATTGTAATAAATAATAATAAGAAAAAAATGCCCATGGGGGAAGAGGGCAGTAGGCTTGCAAAAGACAAGATGGCAAACACCTGTAATCAAAGTACTGGGAGGTGAAGGCAAAAGGATGAGGTACATCCTCATCCTCAGCTACATAGTGAAGTTTGCTGCCAGCCTAGTATACAGGAAAACTTTCTCAAAAAAAACAAAATCTCTCTGCGCATTACATTATCTTCGGAGATGAGTAAGTGGAGTGGGAAAAACTATGTGAAACCAGAACTAAAATAAACTGACTAGGCTAACTGAAGAGACAGACACAGAGATTCTTTAAAGAAATAATGAGGGCTAGAGAGATGGCTCAGCAGTAAAGCACAATGCCTGCTCTTCCAGAGGACCTAGGTTCAAATTCCAGCACTAAAATGGCAACGCAAAACTGGCTCTATCCCTAGTTTCAGGCACCAGGCATACAGGTGCTGAAAAAAGACATGAATGAAAAACCATTCACATAAAAGTAAATAAAAATATCTAAAAAAAATTAAACAGTAATGATTGTGAAATCAATTAAAATAGTATAGCTAAATGAATACATTTCCAGTAACATGACAGCATATCATACCTTGATTGCCACCAATCCCTTCAAAGGACCAGATGCCACTATGTCCTACTGATGTAGACAAATTACTCCCAATAACAGATGGAGCTGAAGTTCCAGTTTGCCTGATACGTGCAGAACGTTCAGTCCCAATAGGGACTGGAACTTTCCGGTCCTGAGACACATTGCTGGGCTTTTCAGACCCTAAAGGTACTGATGATGGGGCAGGAGACGGTGCACGAACTCCAGAGGATACCGACTGTGTGGGAGACTCTGGAAAAGATGTTTTGAAATAGAATATAGGCACTCTGTAGAATATTTCATTTTGTAAAATCAGATATTAAATTCTGAGGACAGCTAAAATATACATTTTCTGAGGAAAGCTGAGATATAAGTATAATACTTTTAATTACATTTTGATTTCTATACAAAGATACTAGTTTTCACATACATACATACATCATTATACTTTATTTTTACTCCCCTCACTCCCATTACTTTTTCTTCCTCTTCTCCCTCACTCCCAGCCTCTTTTTTTTTTCCTTTGAAATAATTTTCTCTTCTGCTTTAAGAATAATGCTTAAGCTGGGTGTGGTGGCACATGCCTATATTCCCAGCACTAGGGGAGGTACAGGCAGATGGATCTCTCTGAGGGCGGCCTGGTCTACTAGGCAAGTCCAGCCAAGGCTACACAGAGAAACCCAGTCTCGGGTACTTTGAATGACTCTCCACAGCCTCAAATATTTGAATTATTAGTCCCCAATTGGTACAATATTTGGAAAAGGTTAGAAGTACTATCTTGTTGGATAAAGTGTGTCATTAGGAATGTGCTCTGAGGTTTCAAAGGCCCAACCACATGCTTTTAATCCCAGCACTCTGAAGAGAGTATCTCTGTTCCAGTCAAGCTTGGTCTACATAGTGTTTCAGAGAAGCCAGGGCTTTGTTAGTTCTTCATCTCTTTGCCCTTGAGACTAATTGAAAAGTTTGCAACCAATTTCACTGGCAGAAGATTTCAAGATTTCAAGCCTAATACTGACTTTGTCCGGTTATTAGGAATCCTTTAAGCAGCTCTAGAAAGAAAAGGAGCACGCTGGGCCAAAAGAAATGCAAAATGTACAGCTTGAAGAAAGAAAAGACAACCAGGGCATTTAATGTAAGACCAAGGCTTCTGCTGAAAAGATTAGGAGAGATTTTAAGGAGAAAGGAATGAAGGGAGTGGTATCCTCAGGGCAAGACTCTACTCAGCTAAGCTTCCAAAACTGGAAAAAAAAAAAAAAAAAAAAAAAAAACTGGAAGTGAAGCTATGCAGCACGGGCAGGCAAAAAGATGAAAATGTTAACTCTAGGAGGGAGTCCAGGTTCTACAGTGGGCAAGCAGTGGAACTTGGCAGCATAGGCACACGGGTCTGGATTTAACCTTACTAAGGATATAGGAGTAAAGGTTTGGACTCTTCCTTCATGGTTAAGGAAAACCATAAAATCAGGTGCCTAGACAGGGAGTGTAACCTGCTCAAAAAGAAACTTGCAGCAGTCAGCAAGGCTGGGAGGGCAGAGCCTTCTAAGGTCTTTGACAACACACCATAGTTACAGAATTTCTCTTGTCACTGTATGCTGGAGATACGTAATTTTTTTAATTTATTTTATAAGGGGCCACAATTAAGAGATTGCCTTGAGTCTCAGAAGAGATCTTGGACTTTTCAGTCTTGAGACTGAAATACTATGGGAAATTTTGAAGTTATAATAAGTACATTTCGTATTATGATATGGCCACAAGTTCCCGGGGCCAGGGAGAGAAATGTAGTTGAGTAAGAATGGCTCTCCTAGACTCATGCTTGAGTATCTGTCCCCGCTTGGTAAAACTGAGAAGGACTAGGAAGTGTGGCCCTGTTGAAGAGCTATGACATTGGTGGTGGGCAGAGTTTAAAATCCCAATCCATTCCCATTTAGTGCAAGCACCCCTCATCTCTCATGCGAACAGATGAGATGTGAGCTTTTGACTCCCACTCCAGGGTTGTATTTGGCAACCTGCTGCCATGCGCCTCCATGGTGGTCATCAACTCAAACCTCTGGAACTATAGGTCCCCATTAGCTCTTTCTTTTATAAGTTGCCTTCATAGTAACAGAAAAGTAACTAGGACAGTTGTTATGATGCAAAAGCAAAGGAATCCATGTATCTAATAAATCTGTGAGTTCTAACATGGCATGGAAAAATCAGTTCACAGAAAGACACTAGGTTGCTACAAAACTTTATATACGCTGACAAAAATACTAATTGGAGGCAGTTCCTCATCATCTTTGTTTTGTTGTATCCTGTTGGTATTCATAGCACACAGTCTTGACAATGGCCATCTAATCTTATTAAGATAATGGGGGTGGTTGTGCACTGGAGAGTTGCCTTACAACCAAATGCAATGGGTTTGGTTTGGTTTTTTGATGGTCTTCAACTGACTCTCCCTGTGACTCAGCCTTGAAAGCTTAGGATCAAAGGTACACATAACTACACCTAACACAATCCGTGATCCTTAACATTGTTAATTTGAGCATTTCCATTAGAAACTAGAAGCAGGGTGGTAGTGCTGGTGCTCCTGTTGGTGAAAGCAGTGGGCGGCAGGTGCCTCCAATCCCAGAACAAATTAACCTGGTCCATGGACTGAGTTCCAGTACGGCCAGGGGTAAACAGAAAAGCCTTATCTCAAAAACAATAACAAAAAGAAAACAAACATACAAAAAAGCCAGCCAGTGGTGGCAAAGGACTTGGGAGGCGGAGGCAGGCAGATCTGAGTCTGAGGCCAGCCTGCTTTCCTACAGAGTGAGTTCCAGGACAGCCAGAGCTACACAGAGAACCCCTGTCTTGAAAAAAAAAAAAAAAAAAAAATACAAAAAAAAAAATACAAAAAGCTGAAATAAAGTACATAATTTAAACAAGGTAAGCAGTGTGGTGGTGCCTGTAAATCCAGTGACTCAAGAAGCTAACATAGAATTAAGTAAAAGGGCTGGAGAGATGGCTCAGTGGTTAGAACACTGGCTGCTCTTCATGAGGGCCTGGGGCCAATTCTAAACATACACGTGTAGCTCAAAACTACCTGTGACCCCAAATGACCTGATACTCTGCCTGGTGCACATGCATACATGTAAGACAAACACCACACACATAAAATAAAAACTAAGGACAAAATGATTTGTTTTTAAGTTAAGTGAAAAGGGAACTGTGATTACAGATTGATGGCAGAGTCTGGCCTCTAACTCACAGAGATTTGCCTGCCTCTGCCTCTGGGAACACTGGGATTACAGGTGTGTGCCACTATGCCCAGCTGTAAAAGCACTTCTTAAAGATTTTGGTGTGTAGAAATGTTTTGCCTTCATATATGTATGTGTACCATATGTATGCCTGGTGCGCATGAGAGTCAGAGAGGGTTGAGAGGCCCTGAAATGAGTGCTGGGAATCAAAGGTGGGTCCTCTAGGAGCAGCAACTGCTCTTAACTACTAAGCCATATTTCTCCAGTCCCAATAGTTTAAAACCTACAAATTTTATAGATTCTACAGGTAAGACTTTCAGATTTATAGACTTTACAGATTTTATAGATAGACTGTCAAGAGTTATAAATTATATTCTTCTCAGAATAAAATTATGGTGAAGTTAAAAATCCCAAACTTGGAGTAGCATATGCCTGTAATTCCGGACTGTGGGAACTGTGAGCAGAAAGGTCAGATTCAAGGTCATCCTTTACCACATACTGAATGTGTGTATAGGAGAGACTGTCTCAAGCAAAATACCAAACAAACAGACTACACTTGCAGAGCTCTAACCACTTTGCTTTTGAAGAAACGTTTTCTTTTGGAATACAGAGCACTTACCATTTGATGCTGATGAACATGGAGTCAACAAACTAAGTGGGGAAAAATGCTGTCTGTTAAAGTTAGCAGCAGCAGGTGCTCCTCCAAGAGGGGCTCCTCCAAGAGGTGCTCCAGGCCCGTACATCTGACCTCCCGAAAGACTTGAGGCAAAATTTCCCAAATGTGTAGAAGAAGGTGTTACAGAACCATAGGGTGAGTCCATGTTGACAATACCTGCAATAGACAAGACCACCATTACCTACAGAAACTATCCCAGAAGGCAGCACTGGGAAGAGCACACAAATTTATATGAAAGCACTTTACTTTTTATTTTTAAAGTAAACAAATTCTATTTTATTTTATTTATTTATTTACTTATTTACTTATTTATTTTGGTTTGTCAAAATAGGGTTTCTCTGTGTAGAACCTTGAACTCAGAGATCCATCTGCCTCTGCCTTCCTAGTGCTGGTATTAAAGGTGTGTGCCACCATGGCCAGCTAGAAGGAAAGTCTTAATTGGGTGTGGTGGCAATACCTTTAACACCAGTATTTGAGGATAAGAGTCAAGAGGGCCAGAATACCATCATCCAATAAATTAATACATTCAATAACTCTATAAAATTTAAAGTAAGTTCAAGGCCAATAAATTGAAGGCCAGATTGGCTTTAACAGATACTCTCTCAAACACAGGGATGTGCACACATGTAGACTCTCACGTGGTCATATGCACTGTAATCCCACTGCTCATTAGGTTGAGAATGGCCACATGGTAAGTTTGAAGGCAGGCTAGGCTGTAAGGAAAGACCTTTCTCAAAACCACTCCCTCAGCCAGAGGTGGTGCTACATGCCTTTAGCCCCAGCACCAGGAAAGCAAAGGGAGTCAGATCTCTGAGTTCAAGGCTAATGTAGTCTACAAAACGAGTCCAGGACAGCAACGGCTACGGAGAAACCATCTTGGAAAAAAAAAACAAAAAACAACAAAACAAAACAAAAATGCCTCATTAAAAGATATGAACAAATGAATACAGAAGTAGCAGTTACTCTGCACTTTGTTCTTAAAATTTAAAAAAAAAATCTGCTTTTAAAAAAGTGTGGGCGGGGAGGCTAGAGATGGCTCAGCAGTTAAGAGCACTTGTTATTCTTGCAGAGGACCTGGGACTGGATCCCAGCACGCACATGGTGAGTTACAATTATCTAGGGAATCCAAGACCCTCTTCTGACTTCCCTGGGTACCAGGCAAACATTAGTGAAGCCTACACATATAACATGAATGCAGCCTACACATATAATAAAACAGAATGCAACCAAAATAATTTTTTAAAAAGATATAGCATCACATGGTGGTGTCTGCCTTTGATCTCAGCACTAGGGAGGCAGAGGCAGGGACAACTATATAGTGAGTTTTAAGGTGCTAAGAGCTACCTAGTAAGAGCCTGTCTCACAATAAATAAATAAAAATTAAAAAGGTGTAGCCTCACCAGACCTCAAATTCACAATACCCTTAACCATGTGCAACACCACAATGAGCTAAATTTTATTTAAATCCCAATTATTTTTTTCTTTAAAATTTTATGTTCATGAGTATTTTGCAGGTCACATGGTCTCTGTCCCACTTATTCATCCTACCACACTATAAAATCAGCTATAAATAGTATGAAATGAATGACTAAGAGTATATTGACACTTGGGGAACCCATGGTGTGGTACCTCAGGTCTATAATCCTAGCACTGGTGATGGGGAGGCTACATGGCAGATCCCTGTCAGGTGTGCCAGAACTAGACCATCTTAAAAACGAAGAAACAAGAAGAGAGAAAGAAAAGCAATACTCAGGGTACTAAACTCATGTAATCCAAGCACTAAAGAGGCAGAGGAAGAAGGCTTCATGAGACTCCAAGGTCAGCCTGAACTATACAGGTAGCAACAGGCCAGCCAGAGTTCACACCAAACCCGCCCCCCCCCCCCAAAAAAGACACCCCCTGCCCATATGTAACTACAGTAACACCTGTATTCCTAAGAACTTGAAGAAGGTTGAGAAATTTAGAACAAGAATTCTGCCAGGTGGTGGTGGCACACATCTTTAATCCCAGCACTTAGAAAACAAAATCCAACTCCAAAATAAAAATATTCTTTAAAATAAAAATAGGATCAGATCCTGTGGGCCACAGATCATAGTGTTATGTTGCTGTGTAGGCAATTCGATTGGCCTGCCCTCAGGGGCTTTTAGGGTTATGACACCTTCTTATGTTACCACCTGTGTTCTATGGCATCACCTGCTACAGGTGCTTGAGATATAACAAGCCTGCCATCCCATCCCCTCTCTTTCTCTTGCACTTTCTGCCTGCCTCCCTCTGTCTGTCACTGGCCTCACGGCTCTGTCTCCAACTGACCATCTGTCTGTCCATCTCCCGTCCTTTCTTCCTTCCTTCCCCTTCCCCTCGAATAAACCTCTTTGTATCAGGCCTGCTGCATGGCATGTAATCTATGTATTACAACACATAGTGTGTTCATCTCTTACAACTTGAAATGCTCAGGCTACCCCACAACACTTACTCTTTTTTTTAAAAAAAAAAAGGACAGGATTTCTCCAGGTAGTGATGGTGCACACCTTTAATCCCAGCACTTGAGGGACAGAGGCAAGAGGATAGTTGAGTTCAGGAGAGCCAGGGCTACAAAGAAAAACCCTGTGTCAAAAAACAAAACCACAAAAATGGGTCTCATATATCCCAGGGGAAAAGAAAATGAACTCAACATAAAGCCAAAGACCACCCTAAACCAAATGTGCTGGAAATACAAAAGTACAGACTACCATGCTGTTTCAAAAGCACAATAGTTCCAAATGCAATTTTTCATCCTATACTGGATCTTAAAACAGGCAAAGTAGTTATCTGAATACCATAAAATCTGTAGCCAACTGCCAAAATACTAATTTCTTCTTTTGAGTATATATGCCACAATTACCTAAGATATTTACACAAGCTGCAATTCTTTTATAACGCTACAAAAAAAATTAAATTAAATTAAATAAGTAGTTAATCCCAGCACTTGAGAGGCAGAGTTAGGAAGATCTCTGTAAATTCAAGGCAAGCCTGGTCTACAAAGTGAGTCCAGGACAGCCAAGGGTGCCTCTGCCTTCCAAGGCTGGGATTAAAGGTATTCACCATCACACCTGGTCAATTTTCATTAAGCTAAATAGAAATAAAAGAGGTAATTCAATGTCATACACCTTTGATCCCAGGAAGTAGAGGCAGGCAGATCTCTAACTTCCAGGCCAGCCTGGTCTACAAATCAAGTCCAGGACAACTAAGTCTACCCAGAGAAACCTGTCTCGAAAAACCAAGGACGGGAAAAAAAAAAAAAAAAAAGAGATAGCTCAGGGCTACCACATTAGATGGTGTACCTGGACATCTTTCTCATCTTAAAACGAAGACAAACAGAAATGAATTCAAACTTGATAAATTGTTACTCAGTATTTGCTGGTATTTCCTTATTAATGTAAAACTTGTATTTTCCTTCCTTCCTTAGCGGGCTCTCCTGTAGATCAAAATCAGTGTGTTGCTGAAAATGACTTAACACTCCTACCACATGCTGGGACAGCACGTGTGCATCACCATGACCTTTCCCCCCATGTATTCCAAGACAGGATATACTGAAGATGGATCTCTAACCCAAAGCTTCTCTTCCTTCAGCCTCTCAGGTTAGTTCCATTCCTGCAAATCCTACAGGCCCCTGGACCCTTTTGCAGAGCAAGGGTGGAGTAAGGGGAATTGAGACCTATTAAATTTTTATGGGAAATTCAAGATAAGTTTTACTGTGGCTTTTAAAAGCTTTTAAAACATCACACTAAGGGCATATGATGCAACAGTGTAAGTAAGGGCTACAGCTATCTTGGGCTTGGGGGTCCAGCTCACTGATAGAGATGAGCACGCATAAACCAATGGGTCCAACCCCTAAAGCCACAAAAATAAAACTCTTGAGTCTGGGCACCACAGCAAACACCTTTAATCCCAGGGCTCAGGAAGCAGAGGCTTGAATTCAAGATCCACACTACATAGAGAGACCCTATCTCAGACACAACAGTAGCACATCAGAAATCCCATTCCTTTCAGGCAACCTCCATATAAAGCAAGTACATTATAAAATAGCCAAGAATTTCCCCATCATCTATGTAAAGTAGCACCTGCAGAATGTCAAACAAATAAACACACACTCACCTGAGGGACTTGGAGCAGCTCTCTGTAATGGTGGCCGAAAACCTGGTGCTTTGGAAGTATCAGACTGATGTAAAGGATCTGAATTTGGCAAATACGAGGATTTTCCTGACAGCATAGATTCTGGTGTTGACTGAGATGAAACAACAGATCCTCCCCAGAAGGCATGAGCATTAGTAGGGTTGTTTTCAAACAATGTGCTAAAGGGCCCAAATGGTAAGGGGGCACTGAAGTTGGGAGCAACAGGCTTATTTGCTGGATGTACTGAATTCTGACAAGCACTTTGTGTACTTAAGGTCGAAGGTAGCTGGACAGAGGAGGGGACACTATGAGGTCTTTTAATGTGATTGACATTGAGGACTGCAACAGATGAACTCTGACCTGGAGCTGGAGTCTTGTGAGGGGCAGCTGTGCCGTGGGAGGGAGGCCTAATAGCAGGGGTTTCCATTTTAGGAGGCTGGGAGCATCCCATTTGTGTTTGAGGCATAGGGTACGTCACAGGCGCAGTAGAAGGCACCACCACTGGAGCAGAGCTTGTTGCTGTAGGAGGAACAGTCATTCTCACATCCGGGGACGGAACCTGAGACTGCTGAAGAGGGGGTCTTGGCTCCTGAGGAACAGATCCCGGAGGCTGCTGCTGAGTGGAATGACCTGATGAGCTCCCAGAAGAACTGCTGCTGTGTGGGGGTCTATTGTTTGCGGTTTCTACTACTGGCGGACTACTCGCTTCCTGTTCGGAAGAAGATGCCCCTTTATTTGGGGATGCTGATCCACAATCCAAAGGGCTATTTCTGGAAACCCCTCCTGGCTGGGCTGGTGGTGATGGGGAAGATGGGGATGATACTGGATAGTGTTCTTTGGCAGTAGGCATAGGATATGTGGCGTTTGTGGGTGCGGTGCTGTTGTTGCTTGCTGTAGTTGTGACTGTTGTGGTTGTGGCATTGGATGTCTTCACAACTGTGACAAAAAGCTGCCTTCTGACTGAAGGAGAACTTGGACTGCCGTTTGAAGATGTACCAGGCACCGCTGAAGCTGATGAACTGGTTGTAGTTGTTGGACTTGAAGTTAAAGAACCTGCTGAATTCACCTGAGAACCACTGCTATTCTGATTGCTATGGCGAGGCACCATGTGAGGCTTAGGCGAGTTAGTAGCTCTGGCAGGGCTCAAAGGCCTGACAGGAAAAGGACCCCAAGTGGATTGAGCTGGTGGAAAAGTACCTCCAAAGTGGGTCATGGGCAACCTTGGTGGACGGATCTGCTGGAAAGTCTGAGCAGCAAGCAAAGCATGTGCAAACTGTGGAGGAGGATATGCTAATGGGAGAGAAACTGGAAAGCCAGGTCTCACGTTATTCACTGGGTTCTTAATGGTTTTGTGAGTGGATGCAGAAGAGATTGCAGGCACAGTGAGTGCTGTGGCAGTCTGAGATGTTGATGACAGAGCTACAGTTGTCATTTTAATTCCCATTAAGGAACTATTAGCAGCAGTGGTGGCAGGTGCTGATGACCCTATTTTGGAATTTGCTGAGGAGCTTTTCAAACGATTCTTTGGAATAAGTTCATCAATTTCTTTGTCTGGATCCTTGATCAAAGCATTGATCAACTGAGTTGCTTGTCTTGTTGATTCAGTGCCACCCCTGTATGTTGATTAACAGACAAAAAACAAATGACCCCCAAATTAACCTTAATTTCACTGCCTTCTAGTAATAAAAGTCTACCATTCATGTGTAGACATTTACTGACACACAAACACACACATGAAAAACAGATAAACCAAACTTTTTGGAAGCAATCTTCTCATCGATTTTAGGCATTCTTCAAATCAGAAATGACCTTGAATTAATGCTAACCTTCAGAAGATCAGTATCTTCTCTTTGGTCTGTGTGTGGGAGGACAGGCTAGTACTACAAACCTTTATCATCCAGCTTAAGTGACATTTTTTTTAAGGACTTATTTAACCTCATGTGTAAGTGTTTAGGCAGTTGTGAGCCACTATGTAGGTGCTGGAAGAGCAGTAAATGCTCCTAACTGCTAAGCCATTCCATTGTGACAACCTAGCTATTCTAGCAGAAGAAAAAGCAAGAAAGGTAAAAAATAAAAAGGAAATGGATTAAGTGCCTCCTTACTTTAAATAATTATCAGCCCTTATATATATTGTCCTCACATACCTGCTTTTCCAAACATACTTCTAATGGCTATAAGCACTGCTTCTTATCCTTATCCCGTCTTAAGCTTTCATCTTTATTCTAAGAGTATTTCAGCAGGTGCATTTAATGAGTTTTTCAAGTTAAATGTTAGATTTGATTGTATTTAATAAGTTCAAATTCTAAGGATAATATCTCAAGAATAAAATTTCAAATGTAGATTTGAGAGAAAATAACTTCCTGTTTAACATGGTTTAGAAATTTACTAAAGTTTCAGGACAAAAATTTAGGATTTTCTCAAATTTTCATATATTACTTAAAGGCATATCGTAAGAATACACACACACACACAAATCTAAAACATATTAACTGGAAAAAGGTCCTGGAATTATACTGCAATCACTCATTTTGTTGAGGGGAATGGGGGAGAGGGGGACTGAGATATGTTCTCAATACGTATCTCTGCTGTCCTGGAACTCATTATGACGCCTGGGCTGGCCTTGATCTCAGAGGTCTGCCTGCCTGCTTCTGCTGAGATTAAAGGCCTATATTTCAACGCTCATAAAATTATTGTCTTTTAAAAACATAAGGGTGGGGAGATGTCTTAATAGGTAAGAATGCTTGCTGCACAAAGGATAAGAACAAGAGTTCAAACCCTCCATACCCATATAAAACCTGGGTATAGCCACACATGCCGACAACCTCAGCATTATTTATTGACGAGGATTCTGGCAACTCTGGTCAGTCAGTCTGGCCTATACAACAATCGACCAAGATTCAGGTTCACTGGGAGATACTATCTCAATGGATTAAGACAGTGACAGACCATGAGAGTGGAAAGTCTTCTCTGGCCCCTGCAGTGTGAGGGCACACCATATACCACATGCATCACTCACATAAACGCACACACACATATTACAAGCACATGTATGAATACATATAAGCATACATACTTTACAAACACACACACGTATCTCTCTTACACACACAAAATCAAATAGAAAATTCTGCTCAAATGACTATATTCCGCTGAGTCACAGTACAATAAAACAGAAAGAAGAAATCACGGAAACAAAGCTTTGCCTTATAGTTATTATCCGGTCTCCAGTCTTGTCCTTCTGCTTGTCGATATCTATATGCGCACCAGTAAATTCCCGAATAGCATTGATATTACAGCCACCTCTTCCAATCACTCGAGATATCACAGTTGATGGAACAGATACTTTTTTTGACCTATTTAAAAGTTGCAAAGATAAGTTATCAAAATAAGATAAAACATTAAGTGGTTATAATGAAAATAAGAAATAAGATTTTTCATTAAATATATATATATATTTAATACAGGGTAAATACAGTATCTCACTATGTAGCTTTGACTGATCAGAAAAGCAGACCCTGGACTGCCTGTAAAGTGTTGGGATTAAAGGTGTGCTTTCTATTCATAGCATACACTATGAAGAGATGTACTCTGCTACAAATCCTGGTGGTGCAAATTAACAGGAACAATTGAAGATCTAATTTAGCTTAAACATCCAAGAAAGGCATTTTGTAGGCACCTTTCTGTTTATTTCTAATGTATTATCTTAAAGACTGATACGAAAATTGTTTCCCTGAAATTTCTAGAAACATTTAATTATCTAGACATATAATTCACTGAACTCATGTGAGGAAAAAGCAAAGCCTAGTAGAAGTTAAAAGAAAAATCTCACCTAGGTTAGTCTAATAGGAATTGATGGCAGGAGATCAGTACTTACCAGTGAATTCAAGCCAGTTTGGGCTGTATCATACTCTCTTTCCAGGCTAGCTTCCAAGTCAAACAATCTTCCTGTCTCAATTCTCAAGTACTTGGATTACTGTCATGAATTACAGTAATCCGGCTTTGCAAAATTACAAGGATTTTTTAATTTTATGGGGGGGAAGGGTGTATGCATGTGTCCAGGAGTATATGGTGAAGTCACAGGACAACTTGCAAGAAGGGGTCCAATTTATGTGTGTCTATATGACAGTATGGTATATGTGCAGAAGCCTGTGAAAGTCAGAAAATGGTGTCCAATTCCCTCAAGCTAGGATTACAGGTAGCTGTGAGCTGTCCCATGACAGTCCTGGACACTAAACTCAGGTACTCTGAAAAAGCAGCAATCAATTAAACACCAAGCCATCTCTCCAGCCCAGAACAATTCAATTTATCTATTTGTTTGTTTGTTATGAGCAAATAAGGATCTCAAACACCAGGTTGGCCTCACACTTACTGTGTAGCTACGAGGCTAACACTGAACTATGGTCCTCAGGGCCTCCACTTCCCAGCAGTTAGGATTACAGGCTTGGCACATCTTAATTTTAAATCTTCAAACTGGTGAAAGGCACCTGGGCTGGGGATCACTCAGTGGCAGTGCACCCAGCCCCTGTGTGGCACCCTTGGTTTTATCCCCAGTGCGAGTTTAAAAAAAAAAAAAAAAAAAAAAAGGACAGATGTAATTTTCTAATAAGTCAATTAAAGAACACTATAAAGAGACAGTTGAGCTGGGCATGGCAGCAATCTCAACACTCAGGAGGCAGGGGTAGGTAGCTCTCTGTTTAATTCAATGACTGCTCTACAAAAAGCTCCAAGCTACCCAGAGCTACACAGTGAGACCCTGAGTTAAAAAAAAAAAAAAGTTAGGGGCTTGAGGGATGAAAGGGAGCAGTTTGAGAGAATAAGCAATGATGTGTTGACACATGCCTCTAATTTCTGGCACTTTAGGAGACTGAGGCAGGAGGATTACCTAAGCTGGAAGATACCCTGTCTCATGAGCCCTATATTGTGATCCATGCCTGTAATCCAAACACTGAGTTGAAGACAGAAAAAATCAGAAGTTCAAGGACAACTTAGTCCAATGTGAAACCTTTCCTCAAAATAAAAACAGAAAAAAACAAAACAAACAAACAAAAAAAATAACAGAGTGGACTGGGGATAAAGCTCAATCATGAAGTCACCTACCATGGTAGAGGCCCTGGGTTCAATCCCCAATGCCATAAAAAGGAAAGTTCCCCCAAAAGCACAACTTTCCTCAATATTTATTAACTTTTAAAAGACAGAGTACTGGGATCAAAGGCATCTGCCATGAAAACTCACTATTAAAAGACTGAATTTTTTTCATACGTGAAATACAGAAAGGTTGTCTCTTGACCAGATTTGGTTTGAGGACCTATGTTTTTCTGCAACCTTGAAAATGATGGAAGAAATCCAACTGTAATTTAAACCAAGAAGCACTCACCTCCTTACGACTTCCTTCCATCCTTCTTCCCTCTTTTGCCCACGCTTAGGACTTGCTACAGTTAACTTCCCATTTGGAGAGGAAAGAGGAGATGGACCAGATTTTGTACAAGTTGACAGAGAATTACTGGTCCCTTCATTGACAGTCTCTGACAATCTTTAATAAAGGAGGGAAAGTACATTAATAATGAACAGATGCAGGAAATTTTCAATAAAGGTAATGTTACATAGCTAGTTATTTTAGTGTTTAATTAAAAAGAACAAATAAGGATCTTGTTTATAACTTCTCTACTAGGTAACATTTAATACCATTTAAGAATACACCACACAGGGAGCAAATTTAGCAGAGTAGGATCACAACACTGTGAAACTAAACATCAACACTTTTTTCTTTTTTGAGACAGGGTCTTGTTACATAGCTCACCCTGCACTGAAGTCAACATGTAGCCAAATCTGGCTTTGAACCTGTGGTATCTCATGCTTCAGCCTCTCAAATACTGACATTTTAGTATTTGTGGCATGCATCACCATGCCCAGGTTTACTATCAATGTATCTTATAAGCTAAGTTTACTAATCACTAAAATTACATAATGAAAATAATTTATATTCTCAACATAAAATCTAAACACCATCTAAGTATCGTTTACCATATAAAAATATTTATTTGTTTTTCTTGTTTCACAAAATTTTTAACACGAAACCAGTAAAAGCAGAACGTGGAACTAACTTTATAGAAGCCTTGCCAGAAACGGATTTTCTCTCCTCCTTTGGAAATGTAACAAGAACAGATGGCTGCTTCTTGTTGGTCACAGTGGTTGTGACCACAGCCGGCGAATGATTGTCACTCTTCCTGCTGCTGTTGCTGTTACTGCTTTCGTCACTGCAGCTGGAGATCCTCATGTTGTCACTGTCCCCACTCTCGCTGGTGCTGCTGCTCTTGGACTCTCCGTTCACCTTCTCTGGCTGACTGTATGAAATTGGTAGTGGATCATCAAATATAATTTGAACATTTTCTGGAGTAATTTTATTTTTCCTGTTTTTCCTCTTTGAACTGGTTGTAGTTATGGTATTATTTCTTTTACCATGGGAACCTGCCAAAGTAGTCCAGGTAGCAGATATTCCTATGGTAGTGGTGGTAGTGGCACTTGGAGGCTCTGTCAAGACTTCAGGTTCTTCTGTAAAAGCAGCAATATTAGGTTAGTCATTCTCTGATGAGATTGATATGATCAATCAGCTGTAAAGAATACTTAGAAACAGTTGGCAAATATGCACATGATTCATGTATTACATTTTGTAAAATTATTAAGTATGGTAACATTACTATGGATATATAATATCATTTTATGGGAAAACACTCAAGTACTTACTATATGTGATTACATACAATGTATATGTTTACCTGTAAACAGTTCCAAGAGAAGAATGACTAAGCACATATATCCAAAGGTTATAAAAAAAAAAAAAAATCACAAATGGGCCAGGCATGCTGCATGCCTTTAGTCCCAGCACTCAAGGAGTGAGAAGCAGAAGCAGGTGGATCCCTATGAGTTCGAGGCCAGCCTGGTCTACAAAGTTGAGTCCAGGATAGCCAAGGCTACACAGATAAACCCCTGCCTTGAAAAAAACAAACAAACAAACAAACAAAAAACATAAAAAAAAATCAAGAATAGAAGAAAATGCCCATAATCTAAACTACTTAAAATTTAGGGTAAAAGGTTTTAAGAGTGCAAGGCTAGCCTGAGCCAACTACAGCGTATCTGAAATCGAAGAGCTACAAAACATAAACATGCCAAAACCCAACAAAAAGTTGTGGAACGAATCAACAAATGAAATAAGCACACATTACCTTTGGTCCTCAAATACGTAAAACTTTTTCTAAATTGAGTAACTGGTATATAAGTAAAAGCAACTGGGAACACAGGATTTTATTATATATTCAAGGATGGGCTTGGATTCATTCCTCAGCCTGCCTCACTCTCTGAATGCTAGGATTATAAACACTAACTGCTACATCCAGCTTCAAGTAAATGTAGTTATGACCGTATTAGCAGTGGTAGTTGTACTTTATTTTTTAAAACAGGTATTTATACAGCCTTAGCCTCAGACTTACTTTGTAACCAAGGATGACCTTGAACTCCTGATCCTCCTGCTTTCCACATCCCAAATACTGGGATTACTATGGTACCCCAGCATGTTTAGTTTAAACAATTTATTTTTTAGTAGCAACGATTGTTTTGAAGACCTAGCTCATAGTAGGCAAGAGTTCAAAGACCTCCTGCCTGGCACTCTTACATTTTTGAGACAATCCCACCAAGTTGTATAAGCAGGCCTTGAACTCACTATACAGCCCACACAGTATTTGAACTTCATCCTTTAACTTCAGCCTACCGAGTAACAGAATTATGGCTGAAGTGCAGCCAAGCACACTATTTAAACTGCTGCCTCAACGTTCAGCTGAGAAAAATACCTTCAACTTTAAGTTTTTCTTTTTCTTGAGCAGCTTGGAGTTCGAAGTTCTCCTTATTTTTGGCTTCAATTTCTTCTAATTTCCTTCTTTGTTCTTCCTTTTTTTTCCTTCTCTTCTCTTTTCGCTTTTCTCTTTTGGCAGCCAAAGCCAGCCTTCGACTCTCTTCCCTTAACTGTTACAAACAAATAAAACAGAAATACAACACTAGAACTTGCTTTGAATAAAACAGGTTCATAATGTCGTTTGTTATAAGGCAGTTAGCCTTGAAATTCAAAGTCATCGGATTTCAAGTCATTGCTGGTGAAAGATGACAAATGACCATACTTAGAAAACCCAGGTAGGACATCAAAACAAAACGACTGCCTACAGATTGGGAAAGAATCTTCACTAACCCTTTATCTGACAGAGGACTAATATCCAGTATATACAAAGAACTAAAGAAGCTGAAAAGCAGCAAACCAAGTAATCCAATTAAAAAATGGGGAACAGAGCTAAACAGAGAATTCTCGACAGAGGAATATCGAATGGCAGAAAAACACTTAAAGAAATGCTCATCCTCATTAGCCATCAGGGAAATGCAAATCAAAACGACCCTGAGATATCACCTTACACCCATCAGAATGGCCAAGATGAAAAACTCAAGCGACAACACATGCTGGAGAGGTTGTGGAAAAAGGGGAACCCTCCTCCACTGCTGGTGGGAATGTAAACTGGTACAACCACTCTGGAAAGCTATCTGGCGCTTTCTAAGACAATTAGGAATAGTGCTTCCTCAAGACCTAGCTATACCACTGCTAGGTATATACCCAAACTTTGCTCAAGTACACAAAAGGGATACTTGCTCAACCATGTTTATAGCAGCTTTATTTGTAATAGTCAGAACCTGGAAACAACCCAGATGTCCATCAACGAAGGAATGGGTACAGAAATTGTGGTATTTTTACACAATGGAAAACTACTCAGCAATCAAAAAGGAGGAAATCATGAAATTTGCAGGCAAATGGTGGGATCTAGAAAAAATCATTCTGAGTGAAATATTCCAGAAGGAGAAAGACAAACATGGGATATACTCACTTATATAGACCTATAAGATATGATAAACATAATGAAATCTATACACCTAAAAAAGATAATCAATTGAGCGGACATGGGGTAAGATGATCAATCCTCGTTTAGAAAGACAGATGGGATGTGCATTGAACATATGACAGGAGTCTACTGAGCACATCTGAAAGACTCTAACTAGCAGTGTTTTCAAAGCAAAGACTCATGACCAAACCTTTGGCAGAGTACAGGGAATCATAAGAAAGAAGGGGAGCTAGTCTGATGGGGAAAGGATAGGAGCTCCACAAGGACCAAATATATCTGGGCACAGGGTCTTTTCTGAGACTGGCATTCAACCAAGGACCATGTATGGATATAACCTAGAACCTCCACTCAGATGTAGCCTGTGGTAGCTCAGTAACCAATTGGTTTCCCAAAGTGAGGGGAACAAGGACTGTTTCTAACAGGAACTCAATGACTGGCTCTTTGGTCTCCCCACCCCCAAAGGGAGGAGCAGTCCTGTTAGGCCACAGAGGAGGGCTTTGCAGCCAGTCCTGAAGATACCTGATAAAACAGGATCAGATGAATGGGGAGGAGGTCCCCCCTATCAGTGGACTTGGAAAGGGGCACGGTGGAGATGAGGGAGGGAGGGAGGGACTGGGAGGGAACGAGGGATCAGGACACGGCTGGGATACAGTTAATAAAATGTAACTGATAAAAAAATAATAATAAAATAAAAAAAGAGAAAGTCTTACAAAAGCATTTGAATAAGACATATTAAACTGTAAAGCCAGCGCAAAAAAAAAAAAAGAAAATCCAGGTAGAACAATACCTGAGCTCTAGGTTACTTTTAAATAACAAGCTTTAATCAAGGATTTTTCTTAAAGAGTTAGAAAAATAGAAAAATCTGGGAAAAGGAAGAAGACAAGGCAGAGAGAAATGAATGGGGAGTAGTAGTACAATGATCCAAATACATTATTCTATACATGTATAAAACAGCATAATGGTGATCTGCCTACCTCTGCTTCCCAGATGGTGGGAGTAAAGGCTCACACCACCACGGTCCAGCTACAAATGTCACATAACTTAATAGTTGTTGTACACATGCTGCTAGTTAAGATACAGTGAAAGTCTACATTCTCGGTAAAAAATTTCTTCTGGATTTGTATTTTTGCCCCTATCTTACATTTGTGCACTACACGAGTGCTTGGAACCCAAGAAGGCCAAAAACAAAAAACAAAAAAAACAAAACAAAAAAAACAACAAAAAAAAAAAACACCAGAATCCTTGGAACTGGACAATTGTAATCACCCAGGTACAAGCTGGGAAATGAACCCAAGTATCCTCCGGAAGAGCAACAGTCTTGTGAACAACTCTCATCTTCGAGAGTATTTGTGATCCATGCTTAGTTGAATCTTTAAACAATCAAAGAAAAAGTATGTGTTTAGGTGCTGGTGGTGATTTTGCTTGCTTAAAATATTTATACTACAATGCACAGACCCCAAGAAGGTTAAGTCCAATGGGCATCTTAGGCTTCATGCTGGCCCACCACTTAGGGAAGTGGGGCATATCTCTGACATGGACAATGTTGCCTGCCTCTTTATCACTTCCCCTTATAGGACTTTCCTACCTGGCCACAGGTGAGGAAGTAGAACTCAGTCTTCACGTGAAGAGATGAGCTGGGATGTCTGGGTAGGAGGGGCTCCCCTACTCTGAGGAATAGGGAAAAGGAGATGTTGGAGGGAGGGTGGGACTTGAAGAAGAGGGAGAGGCCTATGACTGAGATGTACACTGAATTAACAAAAATTTTAAAAAATATTTCTTTAGTCACCAATTTGCTTATTTTATCTTTCTGTATGTCAGCACAGTTGAGTGAAGGTCAGGGTACAATTTGTTATTTTGTTTTCTTCCCACGCCAGATAGGCTCTGGCATGGTAACCCTGCTTGTCAGCCTTGGCTTCAGATGTCTTTATCTGCTGAGCCTTCTCACTAGCCCCATATGGATTTTAAGTAGGGGGATGTTGAGTAACTTTTATGAAGGTACAGGGTAGTCAATATTCAAGTAGAGAAGATCTGTGCAAGTTATAAGGCAGAATTGTACCTAGTGTATTCAAGTAATGTAGGGTAGCTGACAAAAGTAGAAAATGCATTTTAGAAATAAGTTAAAATTTTAACACCCTATATTTAGGATATTTATAAGCCTTTAATTTATTTTTTTAACTTTTCTCTGGTGTTATTTTATATACCTGTAATTCCAGCACTCCAGCCAACTATGACTGCAGAATGAGTACTACCCTAGCATTGACTATAAAAACAAAAAATAGCAAAAAGAGTGAGAATCAGAAAAGGACACACCCTAGAGGGTGACAATACTAAGGAGATGAAAAGCCAATTGGAGAATATACCAACTGGAGTTAGCATCATTACAAGACAAAGACTGAAAAGACCACTCAGCAGTTGCATATCTACTGTTCTTCTAGAAGACTTGATTTTGGTTCTCAGTATAGATGCCAGACAGCTTACACACCTGAAACTCACCTCGAGGGGATCTGACACCCTCTTCTTGCCTTTTTGGGTAACTACATATATACATTAAAAAAAAAAAATTGTTTCCCCTTTCTTTTTCCCCCTGAAGGATGATATGTAGCTTTGAAATTACTAGATAGCAAGGCACCTGTGATCCCAGCAACTGGAAGATAGAATGAGGAGCACCAGGGCTATACATATGACCCTGTCTCAAAGCAACACCCCCAACAAAACAAAACAACAAAAAAACAACATTCTGATCCAGGAAAAGAATATATCAAAAAGAAGGAATGTTCCATCAATGAATAGAATATACCACCAGATTATTTAGTGCACAAATGAGGTGTGTGTGGCAATTAGAAGTTTATCTACTCTGGTGGGGTGGAAAGAGGGAGTGGGAAAGATCTTTGGAGCTGTTCTTTTGATGCTGCAATTTCCTTACTGATGTAGGATGAAGTCTTATTAAAGATTTTTTTAAAAAAAAAAAAAAAAAGTTGGGAGATAAAGGAGACGTTAAGAAGTGATTCAGGTGAATGAGACTAAATTAAATCAGTGTTAAATATAGTGTTTAACTACTAGTCTGTATCAAAGGGCTGAAAATAATCATTCTTTATTATCTGAAAGAGATAGGTTATCCAAGCACCTCATCACCACTAAAATGCTATGATGCATACATACCTTCTATAAAATGGCATAATACCTGCACAAAGCCTAATACAATACAGATGACAGGAATAGTTATTTTACTGTGTTGCTCAGGGAATAATTGGAGCAGGACACCTTTCGATCCACAATCACAATGGATGAACGTAGAATACAAAGGTGTGAAACAGCAACAGGAAGAAACTATGACCATCAAACATGAAAGGCTGCAAAATTACTGCCCTCAAAGTGAAAGCTGTCAAGGTGGAATTAATTCTCTTTTTCTAGACATTTATACTTAACAGGATATGAGCTATAATGAAGCAAGGAGTAGTGAAAAGATAGTGTGATGTAGATGATTCTACTATTTATTGTTAGTCAGGAGGCTGGCAAGAGAACCAAACATGCAATTCAAGAGGGAGTGAAGGAGAAGGGAAAGGGAGCAATCATCACCGGGCACATGTGTGCTGGGACTGGAATTGGTTACTTTTCAAATAAATATTTCATGCAGCACTTTAAAAGGGTAAAGAAGGGAATGTATGTATGTACACACACACACACACACACACATTTTTAAAAGTTACAGAAATTTACAGAAAAAAAATATGGGGAGGTGGGGTGAGGCCAGCCTGGGTTATAAGGCAAGATCCAATATTGATAAACTGTATATATGTACATAGTGCCAAAAACATAACCCAACTGCTGACATCCTACAAAAAACAGGCAATTTGCCTCAACCTTTGATCTTCTTGCCTCAGATTCCCACTTGTAGAATCCTTTATCACGATGACATAAAACCAGTTCCATTAACATCTACCAGCCACTGGAAGGGAAGAGCAAGTATGAGAGATTGTCTGCATGACATTTACTAAAAAGTACACCTCCACAATGTGTAAATATTTTTTGTTTATTCAATATATAAATACTGTGAATTTATTTATTCAGCAAATAGTTTCCTGGGTGTCAACCATTGGAAAGAGCTATGTACAGCAGAAAGGAAGAGATGTTGCAGCCAGCTGGAATGGAACCCATACTCCAAGCACAAGCACTTGAACAGAAAATTCAAGGCTAGCTTTTTATACAGCCACTCTTACCACAGCCTTGACTATACACAACATTATCTACCTAAAACAAATAAAATGAATGGCCAAAACTGAAAAGGAGAAAGGAAAGTAGGTAGCATGCAGGGAAAATAAAAACACTAGGGCTTCTAAGGACACTCAAGATGATGATGGATGATCAAAACAAAGAATGATTAGCATGGACTGACAGTGTGACCTATAAAGCAATTTTAACCTGTATTTGATTTTTGTTGTTGTTGTTGTTTTTGAGACAGGAACTCACTATGTAGCCTTTGGTTCTGGAGACCAGGCTGGCATCAAACCCACAGAAATCCACCTGCCCTTGATTTTCCAAGTGCTGGGATTAAAGGTATGTACCTCACACCCAGCCCTACATTTAACTTTTTAAAACTTCTTTTGAAGACAGGTATGGTGGCCTACATCTTTAATCTCAGCACTCAGGCAGAGACAGGCTGTTCTCTATGAGCTGACAGCAGCCTGGTTCTAAACAGTGAGTATGAGTCCAGCCAGGGATCTACAGTGAGGTGCTGCCCTATAAAAACAAAACAAAACAAAATTTTAAAAGCGTAGAGAGGAGGAGTACGGAATAGCTTGTAGGCAGATTTTACAAGCTCTTACAATTCCCTAATACAGTAATTATAATAATAATTATAAAGTTCAGTTATGATACTAGGTTTTTAATTCTAGCCGTTGGGTGTTTTTGTTTACTCCAGTTTAAACTGAACATGTTACTCTAATAAATGAAAAAATTAGTGACTGATTGAGAATTTGTCATTTTCTTTTTTACATTTTTTTGGGGGTGTAGGGGTTAAGGTATATACCACCATGGCCATCTTTCTTAAGCTACAAAAACTTCACTTTAACATCAGAAATTTGTGTCTTGGCTAAACAGTTATTGTTTTATAGCTCCTGATATTTTAAAATAAAAATGAAACATGTATGACATTGTAAAAACATCACAAAGGAATCATGTCATGCTCAAATAAAAGGGTAGGCATGGTTGGGGTCTTGTGCCTTGCAGTAGATGAGGCATCTAATAAATTGATTGTCAATGTATAAAGTCTAGGGTTGTGGTTGAGAATTAAGAGAAATTTATTGCAGTAAGACTAAAATCTAGATAGAATATATACTTTGTTTCAAATCTATGTCATCCCTATAATGAAAATTTGTTAAGATTATAAAAAAAAATTACAAGTTCCCCTTGTGTTGAAATCAAAATTGGTTCAGTGCAGATACTGATAAACATCTCTAGTAAACACTGAAACAGTATTAGTAACTGCTACAATCTGTGACAAACTGGAGAATAAAATGAATATTAATGAAGAATAAAACTAGACACCGTGGACAGACTATAAATTCAGAGAAAAACAGCAAAAGAGCTCAATGTACAAAGCTTCTATTACCTTTTCCAGGTCTAGCTCCTCCAACAGTATGCTAGCATTCTTATTTGCTTCAGCAGCCTGCCTGTCTTTGGCTTGCACTATTGACTCCATACAAAGATGACACTTCTTCAGCATTTCCTGCAATGAAAAATTGGAGAAGTTTCCAGCCTCAAAGGACAACTCAAACTTAATAGTCCTAAAAAATATGATCTTCATTAAAGTATTTAAAAATGAGCTTGGGGACAGGGGTAGGGTGCACATAACAAACTATATATTTCCAAGTTCCCACGTGAGAGAGAGTCCCATTTTCAATATGCACACTTAGAAATTAACTTAGGCCTTTAATTTGATAAAAAACATATTGCATATGCACATGGTGTACATACATACATTCAGGCAAACCGCTCACACACAATAGAAATTAAAAAAAAAAAAAACGAAAAACAAATATACATCATAGCTATTTTTGCCTACTGGTTAACTTGCTAAAGGGAAATGGGGTCAATGTCAACCAAAAAAATAAATGTAAAAGCATATGCAGGGGCATTTAACTTAAGTGATTTATTCTCAAAGCACACTTAAAAACAACAAAGGAATAGTTAATTACTAGCAGTAAAAACAATCTGAAACCGGCACCAAGGCAGATACCTGTAATCTGAACACAGGAAAGCAGAGGCAGGCTCTGTGAGCTTTGAGGATAGCCTGGTCTACAAAGCAAGCCCAGGACATCCAAGTCTATACAGAGAAACCCTGCCTGGAGAAACAAAACCAAGCAAAACAAATGAAGGAGGGAGGGAGGGAGGGAGGGAGGGAGGGAGGGAGGGAGGGAGGGAGGAGAAAATTGTTCAAGGACGATGACAAACACCTTTAATCCTCCAACTTGGGAAGTAGAAACAGAGGGAGGCCAGCTGGATGTACATCCTTCAGGGACAGCCAGTGATACATAAAAAAAACTTTTTGAAAAACAAAAAATAATAACTATGTAACCCAGATGTGGTGGTGAATGCCTTTAGTCCAGCACTCAGAAGGCAGAGGAAAGCAGACTTCTGAGTTTGAGACCAGCCAATTCTACAGAGGGAGTTATAGAATCATAGATTATAGGGTATCACAGGTTTCCCTTTTCTCAAAATTCCAAAATAAAATTTAAAATTTTAATCTAACTCAACTCCACCCAAAAAAAAACCCCCACATATTCAATAAAGTAAAATATTTTCTAGATTTGTTTGCCTACTTCATTTTCAAAGGCATGTATAAATATATTTCAAATACACACACGTACCACATCAGTTCGATCTCTTAAAGGTTATATTTTAACCTTCAAAACATCTTCCAAAACTCAAGCCAAAAGTTTTGGACAGAACTAAGTAAAGCCAGGGACAGAATGCAGGACCCACAGCAAGTCAAGAAATTGCTCTAACAATAAACTTCACCTCTAGTCAACAATTTCTCACATTTACAGCTACCCCAACTTCTGTGATGTTCAAGGCATCAAGGTTTTCTTGCTGGAGAATAAGGATCTACTAAGCTTGTTCTCAGAAGAAATTACAAACCTACCTAAGTTTTTTAAAAGGTCATAAATATTATATAAAGAAAACAGTTACATATTACATTTTATTGCTCACACTTAGTTTTATTAGCACAAAAGCTGTATTAACCATAAGTAATTCCCAGCTCATACATATGATGAATTTGAACATCACATTACCTTATCAGTGATGGTCGCTATATACCTCATGCATTCAGAGTCTGATGGAAACTGATTGACTTCTTTCACTAAGTAGCGCACCACCTTCACATGGCCCTAAAAGTAGATATCACTGTCAGATCAAGAACGGATCTAAAGGACTTCAGTCAATCTGCACACTGTCTCAACTAGCATTGACATTAATTAATACTAGTGGAATAAGGATCAAGTTTTGTACTTACACTATGAAGGAAAAGCAAAGCCTTTTGTTCCAATAAGTTACAATGACTTTTTTTTCAATTTCACTTTGCCTTCCCCCAAAATGAAAAAAACAATGTGGCCTAAAATTCTCTAACACTCTAAATAAATAAATATTAGCAGAAAGTGAGAGAAGATATTCTACAAACTTCATCATCCTTTTTCCTGCTCTCATCCAATTTTTAAGTACTAAAAGTAAAGATAATTGCCAGGCTTGGTGTCACACACCTTTAATTCCATTATAGACTCAGGGAGTTTTCTATGAGTTCAAGGCTAGTCTGGTATATATAGCAAGCCCAGTACAGGCAGGACAAGAGTGTAAAAAAAATAAAAAAGGTAAAAACTATTTTCAAAGAGGTCCGATGGCCCATTCCTAAACTCACAATAGTGCGTATGAGTACCAGACTCCCAGAATAGCCTTTAATCCCAGCACTCCAGAGGCAGGAGCAGGTATATAGCATAGCCTATGATTTGAATTAAAGTTCTAAGCCATCCAAAGCTACAACATAGTAAGATCCTGTCTCAAAGCTAACAACAAAATAAGACAAAAATATCAAAACCAAGGGAACAATACCTCCCAAACAAACAAACACATAAAAATCAGTACTATGATAGAAATTACTGTTTATTTTATAATGGTAACGTAAGAAACATCCACATATTATTTTGTGAAAGACTAAGATTTTGAATGTGCAACTAAAACTATATCTGATTTTTACTACTTACTGCATATGCATATACCCATGGTGTATAAATGTGAGTGATTCTGTGTTTTGAACAGTTTTGGCCCCCATAGACTCATGTTGCAATACTTGGCCTTTGGAGAAAGTAAGTCTGTGGGGCAGGCTTTGAGGTCCCTTACTGCTCACGCTTTGCCCAGTCCAAAAGAGAATCTCTTCCTGGCTGCCTTCTGATTGATATATAGAACTCCTGGCTATTCCAGCATTAAGTCGGCCTGCATGCTTCCAACAATGATGACAATGGACTGAACTTCTGACGGCCCCTATTAAATGTTTCCTTTATAAGAGTTGCCTAGGTCATGGTGTCTCTCCACAGCAATAAAACCGTAAGGCAATGCCCAGTGAGAGGACAACTTTGCGGAGTTGGTTCTCTTCTTTCACCATTCTCTAAGTTCCAAAAGTCATTCTCTGGTTGCCAGGCTTGATGGCAGGCATTTTTACCCACTGAGTCATCTGGCTAAGAAGCCTAGGATATCTTTTCACAAGTATCCTTAGTTTTGATGTCCAATACAAATCACATTCACAGAGTTTCTGAAACACTAGATGGATTTGGTTTGCCAGTAAAGCATTTAATATGTACATAGTATTACTGCTTTCCTCACAGCTATTAAATCATAAAAATGAGTCTAGAATAATCACTAAGCCATGGTCTCCATAGTACAACTGGCCATGTGCAGAGGAAGTGAATGAGGATGAAAGCAATACCTTTCTAAATGCAGCCATGAGAGGCGTTATCTTGCGGTTATCCGCTGCATCTACATCTGCACCTGCTTGCACCAGTAGCTGAACCACATCTAGGTGTCCACCATTTGCTGCTAGCCACAGCGGAGTGTTCCCCTTCTTGTTACGCACATCAATATGAGCTCCCCTGGAAATGAAAGACAGCATTTTCTTATGAGATGGAATGACAGGTACAGCAGTAAAAATCTAACTGCTGTGAAAATTTTGAAAGGTAAATAATCAAGAACAAATGAATTTTTCTAAGAATTGTATTATTACTGAGTCTTTCTAACAAATTAAATACTCATATATTCAATAAATGCTTTCCTTATTGTCAAACTCACTGCATAACTCTGAACTCTGCAAATACCACACATTAAATATCTGAAATAAAGTGTCTGAGGCAATATTCACCTCACAGTATTTGTATTCACATATTTATAGTACATAGACAAAAGAAATATAGCTTTTGCGTCCAGTTAGCAAAGTAGGTAATCTCGGCATTCAGGGAAGCAGAGGTAGGCAGATCACTGTGAGACTGAGGCCAGCTTGGTCTACAGAGCGAGTTCCAGGACAGCCAAAGCTACACAGAGAAACTGCGTCTCAAAAAACAAAAACAAAATTCACAAAAAAACAAAAACAAACAAAAAGAATAACTGGTAATAACAGTTAAGAGTAGTCAGAAACAAGTGGTTGTCCTAGAATTCACTACATAAACCAGGGTAGCCTCTAATTCACAGAGATACAGCTGCATCTGTTTCCCGAGAGCTGAGATTAAAGGCATGCGGCACAACACAGACAAAAATAAGAAAAATTTCAAGTCCAAAAGCCAAAAGTGACAAGCATTCTTCTGGAAAACCAGCAGGCAGCTTCCAACTACAAATAGCAACTCCTCTTGATCCTGTCTGACACTGAACAGTTGCTGTCAACTTAAAAGCACTGTTAAGAAAAGAGGAACATGTAGGTTACAGAAGTAGTTACATTTGACTTTTTACAGCTTACAAAGCAACAGAGACCAGAAAATCATAACACTGACATTCATACACAAAGGATATACGCATAACATACCTGCCAATGAGAAGTTCACAAAATTTATAATGCCCTTTATCTGCGGCTATGGTTAAAGCTGTGTCTCTTGAGGAGGGCACTGGAGGGGCATTAACATCAGCACCTTTATCCAAAAGAACTCGGCCCACCTCTGCATACCCACCAGAGGCCGCTTCCATTAGTGGTGTGAGGCCAGTCTAGGTTTAATGGAAAATAAATAAATAAAAAAAAAAACAATAAAGAAAAAAAAACTATGGAAGAGACCAGAAACAGCCAAAATGTTAACAATCTGAGGGAGCAATATGATATAGTTTCTACAGATTCATAAATCTCTGTACTGATAATGGTTTGAGTTAGTCAATTAAAACATTAATTCCACCTAAGATCAGTGGTATGGTGAACAGGATTTGAGTAAGATACAAGTCCATTGATGTGAATGATAATGTATGCTGCCCTTGAAAAATGCATTGTTTTCATTGAATAATCTGTCATTGATACCTATAAAAAAGTATCCCAAGTATTTTCGTACGTTGAGAAATAACTTTAACTATATATAGTAGATTAATGTGACTAAACAGTAATGAAAAGATAGCCTCTTAAGTAAACCTGTTTTCCTTATTTAAATTTTTCTGTTATTTTGTCACAATAACAAAGAACAGACAACTGGTAAGTTTCAGTATTGTTCTTACCTTAGCTCTGTGTTCAACGTTTGCCTTTCGATCGAGCAGAAGACTAACCACTTCAGTCCTTCCTTGGAAGCAAGCTAAAGTAAGGGCAGTGTTCCGATTGGTTTCTATCTGAGCGTTTATGTCAGAACCCATGTCTAAAAGGAGCTTGACCGCAGCCGTATGCCCATTCATAGCTGCCAACATCAGTGGAGAAATGCCCAATTTGCTGCCAGTTCTGTGCATGAAAAATATGGGGGAACAAAAGGAAACATCATTGTGTGTCCCAGCAGAGAGGAGGCAATGATTGTTAAAAACCCTTGAATATAAAATTCTCTCTGCCATTTTTTTTAGAACAGAGTATCTTGCAGCCCATGGTGAGTGAGAATGACCTTGAACTCCTGATTCTTTTCCTTCAACCTCCCCAGTGCATCAATTACAAGAGTAATCTGTAATTACACCCAGTTCTTGTTTCTGTAGGATTACTTAAAATTTTATCAGGCCTTACATCTTTTGGGATATTAAAACTTCCTCATAGAACTTTTAGTAGATGCCACATAATAACAATCTAGTGAGCGAATTCTGTATCCTATGACAATGAAGCAATTATCTGTGTGTTTAGTAAACACTAACAATGATAATATGTTGCCTTTGGTACCCTAAAAAAAGTAGTTTGTATTTTTAGTGTATCATCATTTTAAATATGTGAACAAAACATTATCTTAATTTTTTATTTTAAATTATAATAATTTTATACCACTAAACAGTATTTCCACATATGTATAGCACGATATTCTGAGTAAAGGATCGACAAAGTAAAGCTTGCCTTGAATTGATCTCAGCTCCTGCATTTAGCAGTATTTTGATGATGTTCACATAGCCACCAGAAGCAGCCAGGCTTAGAGGTGTGTAATCAGAAACATTTCTGTGTTCTTTATTTGCACCCCGAGCTAACAACAACTCTACCACCTGCGGGGGAAAAAGATAAGAAAAATGATTTCTAAAGGCAAATATTTCTGATTTTATTTCTGGTATATAAAATGAGAAAGCTCTCAAATGACAAAAGCCTCAGAAGCCAACAAAAAGCACTCAAATTAAAAAAATAAAAATTAAAATAAAAAGAAAGAAAAAATGAAACAAACAAAAAACAATACACTTAGAAATCTACTGCTCACAGAAAATTCAGATCCTGTATGTTCTGTTAAGGTCATTCAGAAATGAGTATTTTTGTTACTTTCATACTTATAAGAAAATGAGATAAGATTCATTTTATCTGTACATATAAATGCATTAAATTTTTAAAAGCCTCAAACACTTTTGTTGTTGTTGGACACAAGGTCTTACTATGTAAACCAGGCTAACGGCAAACTCAGATCTGCCTGACTGCCCTGTTTTTTTATTGTTGTTGCTAAACTAATGAAAAAATTTCCCCATATCCTGACCACCTTAATAACCTTAACATTAATCTATGCCTGTGGGCACTGCACTGAATCTTCCCTAGTAATGGGTCCATGGGTATAATTTTATAGGACACTGAGGAATGATTCCAAGAGCAGTTATACTAGTTATAGTCCACAAACAATGCCATTCTGGCTGGCGCTGCTGCTGGGTCTCAAGTGAATTTCTCTGATAGCCAAATGCTCAGTATTAGGAGGATTTTAGCCATTCAGAGTTGTATCAATTAAAACCTTATTTGTTTAAAGAAAAAGATTACTTGCATTAACGTCAGGAAAGGCCCACATGGAATGTGCGTGGAAGACAGAGAACAACTTCCATGAGGTGATTCTTAGCTTCCACCTCAGTGAGGTCGGGTCTCTTGTACAACAGGGCACAATGAGCCATTTCATGTTTTTTTTTTCTTTTTCTTATTACTTTCATTAATCACCATGCGTGTGGGACATCAATGTCAGATTGTCAGGAATGGTGCTAAATATTTCTACATGTTGGGCCATCTGTTGACCTATTCTGTATTATTTTAATGGCACTGTCTTACTATATTATAGAGCCATGACCAACCACTATATAGGCCAAGCTTACACCAATCCTATTGCCTTTACCTCCCAAGTCCAGGGGGTACAGGCATGAACCAATAACAGAAATAAGCTGGCATGTCTGTTTTAAATGGTTTGAGTGCTCTACAGTACCTGTCTCATAATAAAACAAAAATAAATACTGGCACAATTGTGTTTTCCTCAATTTCATTATGTAACTGTAATAGCAACTCTAATAGCAATGTTTCTATAATTTTATATTGAATTAATTTTTTCCATGTCATACTACCTTTCTAATGACACCAGATGAAAGGAAAGTGCTTATAGGCAAAGTTTTATACTAGAAAGAAAAATTGTTACTTATCTTGCATTGGTTAGTATTTTGTGGTACTAAGAATGAAACCCATTCTTAAATATGCTAGTCAATCATGTTACTAATGACACTGTCTCCAGACTGCGTGCTCACAAAAGGATTTTTTTTGGGAGGGTGGAGGAGAATGGGAGGGGGTTGTTTTGTCTTTTTTGAATAAGTTTTGTTTGTATAGCCTTGGCTGTCCTGGAATTCACTCTGTAGACCCTCTTGCTGGGTTTAAAAGCGTGTGCCACCACGGCCCAGCTGGCTTACTGTTTGTAAATGAGGTTAATTTATTTCTTTAATTCAAAACCAAAATAATTGTCAATATATACAAGAAATACTACTTCAAGCTAAATTATCATTTGGAATTAGAAGTATTTAACTGCAAAAAAAAATCTGCCATCACATTTCTACCTAGAATTGCTAAGAATCTGATGTGACTGAAGTAACAATGGCCTCCACAGGCTCATATATTTGAACACTTGGTCATAAGAAAGTGGTGCTACTTGAGAGGGAGTAGAAGGTGTGGTCTTGATGAAGAAAATGTTTCACTGGACGTGGGCTTTGAGGTTTCCAAAGCCCATGCCAAGGCCAAGGTCTTCTTTTTGTGCTGCCTATGGATAAGAATGTAGAACCGCCATGTCTGCCTTCACGCTGTCATGTTCTCTCTTATAACCATAATGAAGTAAACTTCTGAAAGTGTAAGGCAGCCCATAATTAAAAGCTTTCTTATATAATAAGCGTTTTTGTCTTAATGACCAATGTCTCTTCATATCATTAGAACACTACAACACAAGTTTTTGGGTTTTGGGGTGGTTTTGTTGTTGTTGTTGTTGTTGCTTTTTAAAGGCACTCTCTCTGTGGATGGGCTGGATGGAACTCTCTACAAAGACCAACTTGGTCTCCAAATGTGAGATCTGCCTGCCTCTGCCTATACTAAAGAGGACTAATATTAAAGACATGGGCTAGCATAGCCTGCTACCTTTTAAAGATTTTCTTCACCCCCACTGTGAATTAGAGATGAAACAAATGGAAGAAACAATACAACAGAATAGGTCCAACAGTCCTTATACACATCATGTTTTTATTTCTAATCTGCAATGTGAAGGAACACTACCTTCTTCACATACTTCTGCCATTTTTGTTACATTTCCCACTCTTTTGATAAAAATTTTGACATTTATTAATTTTGATAACCTTGAGGGTTTAGCTGATTCAGTCTAAGATAACTCTGAAGGGATGGAGAAAAAGGAGAGAAAATGTATTTTGAAAAATAATTTTATTACTGTCTGTGACCAAATGTGGGAACATATGCCACAGTGAGCACGTGGAGGTCATGCGACTACTTTAGAAAGTAATTTCTCTCCTTTCACCTGGAGTTGTCAGTCTTATTCAACAAGCTCCTTTTTAGGCTGAAAAAGAAACAAACATGGAGCCAGGCGCAGCGTCTGCACACCTGTAATCCCAGCACTCAGGGAGGCAGAGGCAGGCAGATCTCTGGGAGTTCAAGGACAGCCTGATCTACAAAGGGAGTCCAGGACAGCAAAGGCTACATAGAGAAACCCTATCTTTGAAGAAGAAGAAAAAAAAAAAAAAAGAATCTGATGTGACGGAAGGAAGGAAGGAAGGAAGGAAGGAAGGAAGGAAGGAAGGAAGGAAGGAAGGAAGGAAGGAAGGAAGGAAGGAAGATGGATGACAGGGCAATTTCTAGATGTAGATTTGGTAAATTGTGAATCCATACAGATTTAGTCTGTTATCTCCTATAAAAGTTTGAGGGAAGAAAAACCTAGGTTAAGAAGCTAATGACTAAACTCCACAGAAACACAACTGAGTGCAGTCTTACATTCTTGGGCCTACACAATCAACTTCAGTTGTTTGGTCTGCATGAAATTCTAGAACAGAAAAGAAACAGGTGCTGCACATCAGGAACTCACAAATCTCATCTGGAACGGCTTAATTTTTTCTCTTGACATACATGCAATACACAAGATTCTTACAGCAGGTACTACTTTTAGATTAATAGCATTATATACAATACATAATTTTCTGTAAATAGTATACTAACCATATTTCTGCTAATACACAATAATTTCAATCAGTCTTATAGGCAAAATAATCCTATATGAAGTACAAATACATGAGTACAGATGTGGTAAACAGAATAAGAGAAAATATTACCTCTTGTCTGCCCCCAGAACAAGCCAAAGACAGTGGTGTGTCCTTGGTTCTTTCTGACTGGGCTTCAATGTCTGCACCATTGTCCAGCAATATTTCTACAACACCAACATGACCAGCTGTAGCAGCCAAGATAAGTGGAGTAAAACCTGGAAAAACAAAAACCCCAAAAAAACTTATGATCTTACTATATGCTAAGCAAAGAAACAGTAACAACTGTTTTCCAATTTATGTAAGTATCAGTATGTGGATATAAGATGCTTCCAATTACATATTTTCCATAAACATTCCATAAAGTGAAGCTAACAAAACTCAGGGCTACCTTTCTTGTCTCGGTGCTCGATACTAGCTCCTCTTTCTAGTAGTGTCTGTACCAATTCCTCATGGCCCCCAGCACAGGCAAGCGTTAGTGCAGTATCATGATTGCTCTCAGTCTGTTTAAAAGCAAAACAAAAACATCAGTGTAATTAGTTTATCTGAGGAACTGCTAAGTGCTAATGATAAACAGATTCTACGTGCCACTCTACTGTATCAGGACATCACGCTCCAAGACTCAGGCTAGGCTGGAATGCACGACCTTCTGGCCTCAGGCCTCCTTGAGTACTGAGATTATAAACACCTGCCACCAAACCGGGCTTACATGAAATATTTGGATGGTATGTGGTTTCCTAATAAACCTTCCACCAATAAGTAGCCAATATATGGGTTCTTTTTTTCCTTTTCCCCTTTTCTTTTTTGGGGGTAATGGTTCTGAAACTTTCTAGCTCAGATCTGCCTTAGCTGAGGATGACCTTGCCACCAATTCTGGAGTGCTGAAATTACAAGCCTATTCCATATGCTAGGTTCAGCAAGTGACCTTTCTAAGGTCACAATAGTACTCAAACATTTTTTTAATATTTCAAATAACATTGTTCATACTTTTGAGATGAACCTCATGTATCCCAGGCCGGCCTTGAACTTGTATCATTTCTTCTTTCAGCCTCTTCCTCTTTATTGCTAAGGATTCACTGGCACATGTCAACATGCCTGGCCTAAAATTTATATGTGCTATATTTACATTTATGTTATATATAAATATATATACATGTTACATACTATAAATAAATATATATATACATACACACATGTACACACGCACACATAAATACATATAAATACACACACAAGCTCTTTGAGAGATGCAGGGCAGAACATTGATTGCTAAGGACAAATATGTAGGAATGCAAATGTAGGAAGGGCAGGTGCCCAGAACCAGCTGAGAAGAGTCTGAAGGACTACCAAACAGTGATCTGGAGATAAGTAGAGAGTTCCTCTGATGTCTTCAGCTCATTTTCACCAGACCATGTACAGTACATGAGGAAATTACCAGAGGGCAAGAATGACCACCAGAAAAGACCAGGCACAACAACAAGAGTGGGAACACAGGGCCAGAAATACAGGTCCTACTAGCTAGAACAGAAAAATTTCAGAACATACAGAAAACCATGTAGAGTCCTCTATACAGACTAAATTAATTACTTTGGACCCACAATAAATAAATAAATAAATAAATAAATAAATAAATAAATAAAGCTGGAAAGACTTAAAATTTAAAAATTGCGCCAAGTATGGTTTCACTCACTGTAAATCCCAGCACTTAGGAGGCAGAGACCAGCCTGGTCTACAAAGCCAGTTCTAGGACAGCCAGGGCTGTTATAGAAAGAAACTCTTGAGTCAAAAAAACAAAACAAAACAAAAATTGTTTTCAACTTAGCCATATTTAAAAATAAGGGTCCTAAATTCTTTAAGAAATAACACGTGTGAGATGCACTATATTTTAAAAAATAAAGACCGTAATCCTGGTGTGGCACTGCAGAATTTAAGTTCTGGAATGATGTATGACTAAATATGGCTGCAGGGGTATTAAGAGATTTACAACTCTTGACTGAGACAGGCCCTCACTATGTAGCTCAGGAGGGTGTCTACTCATCCAGATGCTTATTCATGAATGCTGGGAATAAAGGTGAACACCAAGCCTGGCCTCTGAGACAGATAGGATCTCACTATACAGCTCTAGCTTGTCTGGTGTACTGTGTGTGAAAAAGGTGTACTGTATGTGAGTCTCCTCAAACTCCGCAATCTGCCAGCCTCAATTTTCCAATTTTTTTAACTTAATAAATCAGTCTGACTATTGGAAAACATTTTAGGTAGTTTGGAAAATTCAGATAGTCTGGACAAATGAAGATATGAATGTACTTTTTTTAGTTAGATTTAAGTATAAGTAAAAGTATTTCCAACATAAATCCATTTATAAAACTGAGAAGTATTTTAACAGGCTGACAAACTGGGCTGAAGAAGCATTTATAATGAGAATCTTTTAATACTAAAACCAATCTCAGAAAATGTAAACTGATGCAATCACTCTTGCCTATAAACTCAACATACATATCGAAACTAAGGTTTAACCTATGACAAAATTTCAGAAATAAGTTTTCTCTTTCTCTCGTTTGTTTTGTTTGAAATAGTCTCTTTATGTAGTCCTCTCTTGGAACGCTTTCTGTAGACTAGGCTGTTCTTGACCTCAGAGTCCACTGCCTCTGCCTCCCAGGATAGTATGGTGGGTTTTGTTCTTTTAAGGGGCTGGTCTCAATCCAAAGACTTTGGCTGACTTCCTATGTAGACCACAGAGGTCCTCCTGCCTCTTGAGTACTAGGATTAAAGGTGTGTGCCATCAAGCTCTGCGTGTATCTAAATGTTTTAAATTATGTGTCTCCAAGGATTGTGTCCTGAAAGTTGTTTACTACGTAGCTGGAGCTGGCTTGGGAACTCAATACTGCCTTAACCCAGTGAGAGCAGAATTGTAGTCGTATGCCACTGTGTTAGGCAACCCATATTTCCTCTTCGAAAACATGTATATATCTCCATGACATACTGTTTTCTTTATCCTCGTTAGACTTTAAATTGTTGTCTTTGTTTTTGAGACAGGCTGTCCCTATATAGACCAGGCTAACATTGAACTCAAGAGATCCACCTGTACCTGCCTCCTAAACTCTGGAATTAAAGATCTGGTAGACTGCTGGGCATGTCGGTGCACGCCTGTAATACCAGGACTCAAGGAGGAGAGGTAGGCGGATCTCTCTCAGTTCTGTGCCATCCTGGTCTATAAAGTGAGTGCAGGTCAGTCAAGGTTACACAGAGAAACCCTGTCTTGAAATAAAAAAACAACAAAAAATCTAAAACAAAAATAACAAACAAATTGGTACACTATGGCCAGCCCATAAATTTTTTGAAAAGCTAAAGAACTCATGCTATGTTTTCATTTTTGACCTACATGTAATATTTTGTCCAGAAAATATTAACTGAACTGTGAATCAATGTCTATAACTGTAAAAGGTCACAAATTCAAAGACTATTACTAGTACAGACTTAAATATTTATAATGTTCTTCTTTAATAATATTTACATAATACAAGAAGCCATACTCTCCCAATAACTTCAATTACAAAAAACTAAAAATAAGACAAAAAGTAAAAATGATCAAGAGTCAAGAAATGAGAAAAAGCCTACTAGTCAGTGCTGGAGAGGGAGCCGCAAAAGCTGCTCTGCAGAAGAGCTGGCAGAGACAGAGCCACTGACTGCAGAGATCAGGGATGGCCACAAGGGAGAGATGCACCAACTACAACAATGGAGAAGGACATGAAACTTCAATAAGTGACAGTTCTGGGTTTCAGTATATGATCTTCATTTCAAGTTTCATATTTAAAAAAAAGAGAAAGAAAAGAAACTGCCTCATTTCAGAGAAAAGGAAACAAAAGCATATTTAAAACAACTTTCTAATGGCGACACTAAACTGGGAACTGCTAGAGATAGGCTTTTAAAGAGCAAGAAGGACATTGCAGTTTTAAAAGGACATTGCAGATAATCAATTGCATCAGAAAGCCCATCAAACAGTATTCTGAGTGAGACTGTTAAAACACCTGTGCTAAAGGCTCTCTCTGTTAATTATATGCAATCTACAGATAGATTTAGGTTACAGGTAAGTTTTAAAAATTCTTTGGAGACATGAGAGTAAATTACAATAGTAATGTCCAACTTAAACACACAAATAATATGCAAAATCTAAAAAAATTTTAGGTGTCAATAAAATAATTTTCCCTCATTATAAAGCATGAATTTAAATAATTAATGTGAAGCATCATTTTTCCTCAAGTGCTCTATTCAATAATTTCAGGTTGACAAAGTTAAATATAGGTCATTCCACAGAATCTTAATGCACTATACAGAGTCAACTGAAATTTAAGTTCAAACTATTTAAAACACACACACACACACACACTTTTTGAGAAATCAAAAGGAAAAAAAACTGAAGCTGAGTAAGGACAGTTGGCAAATTCCTTAGAGAACTGAAGTTAGTTATAAGAAGGCCCATTTCATTTTTCATTAATAAGTGGAAAAAAAAACTTAAAAATAACATGAGAACGTAATGTTCTGGAGGACTACTTCTATCCAGCAAACATTTACCCAATTTCAAGCTGGTATTATCCTGCTTTACAACCCATCGATAAAAACTGGAATGAACAATGACTGACAGCACGCAGGAAGAGTGTCTGAGAGATAACGCACAACAAGGATATTTTAAGGACTTACTACCACACTGGCCAGGCAGACTTTACTCCTTCATCAAGTTCCTAAGGCAAAGTCTCAAACACGGAAAGAAAAAAGAAAAACAAAGGAAGGAAAAGCTGTATGGGGCTGGAAAGGTGGTTCAGAGATTAAGAGCACTGGCTGCTCTTCCAGAGGACCAGAGTTCAATTCCCAGCACAACATACTATGGTTCACCCTATCTGAAACGCTGATTCCAGGGCTTCTGATACCCCATATAAACACATATGAACAAAACACCAATGAACATTAAATTATATATATTAAATATGTATATTTACATATATATATATATATATAACAGGACACAGTGACAGCAGACTTCCAAATGCTGGGATGCTAGCCATGAGAACATTCCCAAAACGCAGTATAAGGCCTTAATGTATAGCACATATAGTAAAGTTCCCTTGACTTCATCAATCATATCACTATAAATAATTGAAACTTTCTCTTGATTCCAAAATCAGGAAGAACAGAGAAAGAGAAACCTAACATTTAGGCAATTGAAGGTAAAGCACAATTTCACATACTTTTCAATTTTGTTTTCCCTTCTTGGGCATTGGGGGAAGTAGTACTGAGACAACCATACTGACCTGCAACTCAGAAGAATCCTCCTCCTAGTGCTGTGATACCCAACCATAACTCACATTCAGTTATAATTAAGTTTTGATGTTAAACTTTGTTAAATATGTTAAATGTATGTGACCCAGGGTGGCTTCAAACAGGCTATGCACCAATGAATGACACTGAACTTTTTACGTTCCTGACTCAACCTGTGTGCTGGAAAGAGAGGTAAATACCATCCTACGAGGTTTAATATGGTGCTAGGGTATCCAACCTCAGGATTCTGTGCCCACTAGGCACGTACTCTACCAACTGGGGCACATTCCCAGTCCACATCCACATCTTTGAGTAGATAATAACAGATGGAAATAATGTATGCTAAAATCTTTTATTAAGTTTTCTCACATTATTTCTAATTTGAGAAAAGTCCATAGGAGCTAAAGAGTAACAAGACAGGAAGTTCAGAGACATATGATGTACATGTGAGAACAAAGAGGCTACAACAAGTATTTAAAAGAAGATCATCAGAAAAACAACTGCTCCTTCCTTACACTTATGTGTCTACAGGAGTCAAACTGCATACAATGAAAAATAATTAATTCCGGGGTATCCACGCTGAATCTTATTTACTGCTTAATAAAACCTATGCCCAGTTTGTACTAGGGATCAAATTCAGGAAGTCGTACCTGCTCTACCTGTTAATAGCAGCAACTAAAGGAAAAGGCCATTCTATCCCAGTTGAGAGATTTAATCTCTCACAGTAGCTCTTCAACCTATTTTTCAGTATTTCATTTGTGTGTTCCAGCAGTTTGGTCATATAAACCAAAACATTCAATGCATTAGAGTTCATGAATTTTTTTTTCTTCAGTAGGAAATAAGTTTACATAATTGCATACACACACACGCACAAAAAAAAAAAGGATTTTTAAGATTTTTATTTAAGTGCCTGCTTGACACAATAGCAAATTTCTTAAGTCAACTTCAATAATTAACTCAGGAAGAAGTGTGGTAATTATCATTTTGTCTGTTGGATCTTTTCCAAAAGTACAATAATTTCTCTACATCTAGGTAAGCACTCAGGACAAACTTAACTCTTTATTAGGCAAAAATGCAACAAAAGTTTTTAAAAGCCTCAAAGTAGAAACCAGATAGTGATTTTAACACACACACACCCCCGCTTTAAATTTAAGATTCAGGTATCTATGTGTGAGCAATGTGCCTACATGTATATGCACTACCTGAGTGCCTTATGGCCTCACAGGCCTGCAGAGGGCACCAGATGAACAGAAACTAGAGTTAAAGCTGACTATGACCCACCATTGGTACTAGGAATCCTTGTGGGAGTAACAGGTGTTTGTAGCTGCTGAGCTTAAGTCCCCAGACAGAGATTTGTTTTGTTTTGTTGAGACAGGGTTTCTCTGCGTAGCCTTGGGTGTCCTAGAACTCACTCTGTAGACCATGCTGACCTGGAACTATGGAGATCCATCTCCCTCTGCCTCGAAAGTGCTAGAGTTAAAGGTGTGCCTCATCACCACTCAGTGCAAGCAGGGATATTTCAAAGAGCCACAGTTAAATCTTTTTGTTTGTTTGTCTTTTATGTTTTTCTGAGACAGGGTTTCTCTGTGTAGCCTTGGCTGTCCTGCAGACTAGGCTGATCTCGAATTCAGAGATCTGCTGCCTCTGCCTCCCAAGTACTGGGAATAAAGATATGTATGCATCACCACCACCTGGCATCAGTTGCTCAAATCTTGATACATACACTAAAGTTTCGTTTAATTTATGTAAATTCTCAATTAAATTATATGACTATTGGTTAAGAAAAATCATGAGTGAAGTCATCATCAATGCCCTAGTATTCAGTAAAGTCAAAGTTGCACTTGGGCACATTCTTTTGGGCCCATTTTATTTGAAAATGCTTTTAAGCCAATAATTTAACTTTGCATAAAGGTCCCTACACAAAGTTTCTCGGTCCCCTAAAAATCAAAACACACTTCTGGTCACATACAAGTCTTAAGATCAAAAGGACAAGGGAAATAATGCATTTTTTACTGAATGTTCAATGTCATGTTTTACTGAATCCTACACTCTGATCAGTATTACATATAAATGTGGTTTTCAGTTTTAAGAGAGCCTAATGAAGCATGAATGGTACCTTACTGAGTGTAATGGTGCACACTTGCAGTTCTCCCTAGCCAGAAGTCATGTATTTTGGCAAGCTACAGTAAGACTTACAGCTAACAAACAAAAACACCATGTCTAAGGACCAGACTGGCCTTGAACTCATGCAATTCTGATTTATCCTTCTAAATGATAGGATTAGGTACTAGCCACCATGTCTGGCAGTTTATTAAAAAAAAACAAAAAAACTTAATTCTTAATAGTACCCAGAGTCTTTGACAATGCAGTCTTAGATGTGTAAGATCACTGAAAGTTAACATTTTAAGGATGGTGTGATTCCAGTGAGACCGCCTCTCCTAAATGTGGCACTTACCTGTGCATCAATATCAATGGCAGGGTAGATAGGTAGCATGGCTGAAGGAGAGATGATAGGACTTGGAGTTGGAGTCTGAGGTTGGGAAACAGAAGCAGCGACACTGTGGGTAGGAGTGTTTGACATTGCAGATGCTCTTCCACTGACTGCTGTTGAACAAAATAACTGTACTTAATAAGGAGGAAACACTGTTAGCAAGGAATATTTAAAAGTATTAAAAGAGTTTTTGAAACAAAATGCCTATAAGATATAATCATCCATCTGAAAGAAAAATTCGCTTTTAATGAAGTAGCCAAAAATATTAATTCAAAATAATCCTGAAAACAAAAATTTTATGCACTAAAATTACATAGAAAAGGAATAATAGTCAAGAATAAATGAGGGAAAGGTGATTTTTTTTTTAATTTACACATAATATTTTAGAACGAATAAAAGTTACTTCACTTTTGGAATGGAAGATTTTTAAAGTCAAACTATTTAAATCATCACACATTTACTAACACAACAAGACAACAGGGCAATAATAACTCTGAAGACCCTGGTGTAACAGTTTTCTCAACTATAAAAGCTTGATCCTCATACAGGTATAGATTTTCTTATATTAAGAATTATTCTGTGAGGAATAAAATATCTCACAACCAATCTAGCAGTCACACTGACTTTTAGAACAAAATGAAGATTAGGTAGAAATAGTGATAGTTTACACAATCATCCTCCCTGAGTGGATTTTTATTTTTCTATGTAGGATTCTGCTGCAATCTTAATTCACCCACATATGTGATTTAAATAATGGCTAGTAGGGTCTGTACGTGAAGTAGGAGAATGCTAAAGACAGAGTCATAAAACAGACTGAGTATTAGCTTAAAGGAGTTTACTCTCCCAATAACTCAATTCTGAAGTTAATGTGTAAACATCCTCTTCAAACACAGTAAGAATGCGGCTGCATTAAGTTTGAACAAGTATGTGTTTCCCAAGTATTGTCAACTATATCAGACAGAAAACAATTATGATATACAGCTAAATCGAAAACCAGGCAAAAGAACTTATCTTGCCAAGAATAATACTGAAATTATCTTTTAACAGAGGTATATAAACATGACTATCAATTAAATCTACATAAGATCCTTAGGTGTACATAATACACTACATTACAGCAACACAAACTCTAGAATCATATATTTTTAGTTTACTTAAAGTTAAAAGAAAAACAAACAAACAAACAAAAAACCAAAGAAACAAAACACTTGAATTATTAAAAGACCAGATCAAGAGAAAGGGGCATGTGCTACTGATTATCAAGCAACTCTGATACTATTCCACACTGTCTTATTTATGTCTTTATAGACAGTGTCAATCGTGCAATCTTGATCTCCTGAGTCTACCCCAAGATTGCTATGATTATAGGCATGAGCCACCATACGGCCTTACAGAGTAAGTGATTTCATTGAGAGTTCCTATCCTATACATAAATTTCAAAAATTACATAAAATCTGCCCCTTTTAAGATTGTTTACATGTTTCTTTTCAACAGGTTTTCAAAAATGGAAAGAATGACTGAAAATGACCTTGAGTTTCTGCAATTGCTGCTTTCACCTCTCTAGTGCCAGGATTGTAGAGCTGCACCACCACAACTGATTTTATGGAGTGCTAGGGATCAAACCCAGAGTATATAGACACTATACAAACTGAGTTATATACTTGGCCCTCAATGATTTTTGTTCAGTGATTTTAAATGGGCTACAGGATTGCCAAACAAATGTGTAAATTTTAATCAACATTCCAACTGGAATAATATATTTTAAAGTACACAATTAGTTTTCTTGTTCAGACTGTTTCAAATTGGTTCTTTTGATCGTTTCATTTTTAGTTAATAATAAAAAAATCCCTCACTGCCTTTGGGATGCCTTTGAAACTGTTTTATCAATAGTAAGTAACCACTTAACATTCAACCATTTACATTGATAGAAGAAAAAAAAATTTAAATATCTAAGTACCTAAAGGAATTCTATTACTAGCATTTTCTTTCTTTACATTTTAAAATTCAATTTAGAGATGGAAAACCACATGCTTGACAAGTTTTAATAACAGCAGGACTGGAAAAGTGTAAATCAAGACAAAACAAAGGCTCCTATTAAGAGAAATCAAACCACTACCTAGTTTTGACTTGGTGGGTATGGAGAATTAGAAAGGTTGAAGATGTGGCCAGCTAAGTACCAGAAGAAATGAGAGCATCATATGAGAAACCTAAACAAATGAGACCTGAGTAGTAAGGAGGTCAATGCTTGGGGGAAGAAGGCCAAATGAGATTGCATTACACAAGAAGCCCAAAATAAGATGGGGAAATGATCCTCAGTCAACTGCAAGAACAAGTATGAACAGAAGTTGTCAAACAATGAGAGTACAGGGAAAAAAGGTATGTAAGAGTGTACACATGTATGTGTGTACCATATGAATAAGAGTGAGATATTAGGTAAGAATCATCTGCAGGTAGACAGGAAGGTTATTTTTAATTCTCTTCTTTCTCCACTGAGTACTTGACTCACACAAAAGAGTATGACACAGTGGCAGCCTTTCTGGAAAACAGCAAACTTGTCATAATGCCTAAAATCTTACATTCATTAAAATTAAAAAAAAAAAAAAAGTAAGAGAAAACTTTTATGAAAGAAAAACCTTGAATACACAAACAGAAATCTTGGGAATAAATGAATCAATAGAAAAAGCTGCTTTACAAACACCTTGTAATTCTTATTAGAATTAAAAAACTTTACAACAGCAAATTGTTGACAACTATGCCCAAGTACATCAGGTAAACTCTGATAACACATTAAAAACAATTTCCCAACAGTCATTGATTTTGAAAGACCAAGGCTTCATTTCATCAGTAAGTAACACTTAACTCTATAATCCTTTGGTTACCTGATATAATAGAGAAGCATGATCTAACTTACTGGACATAGTATTAATTTTAGATTTATAGCTATTATGTACTAACTGTTATGCAATGTTAAAGACTTTGTTATCAGATGTCATTAAGTAATTAAGATGTGATTAACAGGGATTTTGTTTGTAAAAATCATATACTCATGAATTAAGATTGTTACAATTCTTATTATTAGTCACTACTAGCAATTTTCGTAGTATAGTTTACTCTTAATATTAACAGAGATTTTTCATACTACAGTTTGGTAAGGAAATTAAAAAAATGTAAAATTTTCATTACCTGTTTTTGTTTCTTAATGTTATTTCAACCTAAACATCTAACCTCTATACAGCGTATTTTTCTTTCAAGAAATGAGCCTTATATTAATATATGACTTCACCATAATGTTTCAAAAAGTTTTAAAATTAAAAATAGTAAACAATACAGATAAAGACAAATGAGTTTTTAAAATGGGAAGCAATCAGAATTCAACTATGTGCTCTTTATTCTTCCCTTTCTTATCAAGTTTCCTTCCTGAAGAAGGAAAACAGTTTAATAGGGAGCTCTTTATGACCTACAACCTATGAAATCTCATTCTACTCTGTACACAGTTCACAAAATTAGTCCCATATAAGCAGCATTAACACTTAAGTTTCAGTCCTTGTTAGAAGAGAAGAAAATCTCTCTGGCTACACACCTGAAAACACGTCATTTACGATACTATTAGGGAAACACCTTCCCAGAATACAGTCAGAAACAGACTATACATTAACATTCACAGGGGATTAAAAAAAAAAAAATCACTGACATACAGTAGAATCAGACTCTACTTGATTGGTACTTTATTAATGTTGTCAAGGTTTGTTTTGATTGTTGTTTGCTTGTTTTTAAATAGCCACCATAAAGTTTGGTACATTACCATATAAAGTATTTTCTTCGTCACAAATAGAATTCTTAATATGCCCTATCACCTTTATACTTCAACTTTTATCAATGTGAAGACAGAAGAAAAAATGCAAAATCCAAATCCCAGTGTTCTGAACTTAAAGTGAAAAACAAAACCAAAGTAAAAGCCAACACTCAACCCACTAATGAAAAAAATCTAGATTCTCAGCCTACTGAGCTAAGACAGATAGATTTGGTCATTTATATTGTATGAACTAATCTTTAATTTGAACTTTAGCCATCTTTTTAACACTAGTTTTTCTAAAGACATTATGGGTCAAGGTCCAAAAATAGTTCTCAAGTTGAGTAATAGTTTAAAAAAAAAAAAAAAGAAAAAGAAAAAAAAAAGAAAGAAAAAAAAAAAAGAAAAAACTTCTGGCACACTCTTACTCGCCTTAAGCAATCATATTTGATACCTGCTCATAACAATATAAACCCACCTGCCATGATGTCATCCAGCGTGTCATTGAGGGTCTGAGCAGGGCTGGCTACCATTAACCCTTGTTGTGTTTCAGTGAGAATTCCTTGCCCCAGCCCTGCCAACTGTGCTTGGCCCAGTACTGGCTGTCCAACTATCACTCCTTGAAGTTCTGTAAGATTTGCGATGGACCCCGGAGGCAAGGGACCCGCTGCCAGAGGCAAAGCTTGAGGCATCGCCAGAGGCTGGATTGGTGCAAAACCCATCTGAGCAGCAGTCTGCTGGGGTTCATCTTTAAGTAAAACAGGATCCACTTGCTGTAAGCGTGCATAGTCGCCCTCGGAAAGTTGCTCTCCAACCCCAACAGAAGTAAGTAATCCCAGGTGCTGGCAAGACTGTTGTTGCTGCTGTTGAAGTTGAATTCTTTGAGCTTTAACTTCTAAATACTGTTTTTTAAGCTGTTGCTGAGTTTTCAGTTGTAACTCTCGTTCTACTTTCTGCAGTTCCTCCAGAATCTTTTGTTTCTTCTGAATTTGTTCCTCCCTCGTTTTGTTCAGTTCCTCGATCTTCTCCTTGGTAAGTTGGTCAGCATGAGCCAGCTCCAAGGACTGCAGCTGTGCATTTTTTTCTATGGCTTCTTTTATCCTCTGTTCCAGTTCTGTTAACTTTCCCTGAGCCTCTTCTACAATGCTCTCTGGAGACTGATTGGTGATGTAACCCTGTACATCCTGGCTGTTTGCTGGCAAATGGCTGTTGGACTTTTGTTTAGAAGCAGCTGTGTGAAAAAGAAACCCCCTCAGAAGTGCACATGAATGGCATCCTCATTACAGAGTTACTGTTGGGAGGTTTAGTGCCAACAGTTATGCACCAAGTTATCATATCCATGAAGGTGAAATGTACTTTTAAGGAGTTAAACACAAGTCCACCTTCTCTATCATAAAATAATGTATGTATTTTATGTGCATAGAGTAATCTCTGAAAGTAAAGTTCAGAATTTTATAAATATCAGAAGGCTAAAATTAGACAATAGATGGATGTAAGCTGTGACACCTAAGTGGTGCAGTTCATGTCAAGTCTAAGGCTACGTGCAGGTATTTCATATGGTCAGAATGTAAAAACTCATAATAAGAGCAGAAAAATAAGGCTAAATCATTAAGGGATACTGAAAACTTGGATGTCTAAGTCAAGATTTTCCACACTTAATAAACATCTGTGCCTTTTATAAAAACACACACACATACACACAAAGAGTGTCCAAACCAGTGAGATGTACCAAGAAGTAAAAATACAACTAAAATATATGTCTGTGTTGGGAACTACCATCTTCAAGACTGACAAAGAAAAGAGAGAAATTCATATATCCACACAGCTACCTAGCCAATAGAGAACTGGGATTTAGTTTCCCTGGAAGAAAAGACGCTGGACGTCGCCATCCTCTGTATCTTCTGACAGCCCAGGTAAATAGAGTGGTCTGGCTAACAGGTATAGCAACCAACCGAAAAGGATGCCAAGACAATAGGCTGGTGGTAGTGACTGAAAAGAGCTGCTGGGAACACCTAACATACTTGTTGGTAAAAGAATGCAGGTAGCCAAAACCAAGATGCAAAAATCACAGTTTCTTCATGTAAAACTTTTCAAAAGAAAAACTGATTCAAGCTGGTAGGTGTCATATTTGGGGACATACTTAAGAACAGGCAAAGTATGACATACACAAGTCAAAAAATGGACCTTGGAATTCTAAGAAATAACGAGTGTGTCTTACGTATCTTTGAATATTAGTAGAGGAAAAAGTATACTAAATACAAATCTAGGTTAAACCAGTTCTTTAAATTAAATTTAATATTTGATCCAACTTCTTAATCTTTATGTCTCACATCACTACAAAGACTTAGGTATAATAAAAATGAACAGAATGTCATCCAACTGTATCCAGCTTAACATTAGAGGAAATTATAGATAATCAGAATTCCATCAAAAAGAGCATCTGACCCTCTTCTGAGTTTCTCTTAGCACCTATCTTCCCTCCCAGAAACTTGTTTTTCTCATTGGTTTAAAACAAACAACAAACAAAAAAAAAAAAAACATTAAAGATACCAACGTAGTAAATTCACTGTTGGTGAAAAATAAATTTTTAAGGTCTAGTTTTTGTTTTCTTACTTTCACCTGGACGTGTAAGAAATAGTCTTTAGAAGTATAACTGACCTTTATTCCTAACAGGAAGAGTAGTAGCAACATTGGCAGGTGGCTTGTCGGGCTCCTGAGGTGGGACAACCATGGGCAGTGCTTGAACTGGTACACGAGGTGCCTAAGAAAAAAAGATGATAGTTGTTCATTAGTACACATTATCACACTTAATAATTTGCAGAACTGTTAAGCATACTTAATGTGCCATTTCAGATAATGATTAATTTACATCAAACTACTTTCCTTAACATTATTCAATTTTTTTTAAACTGGCTATGAATTCCAGTTGTTATTCTGATAATAATTAAAGAAGAAAGTAAGATATAATGCCATCAACCTAGAAAATAAATGTTATAGCAAATGTACATTATCATTGGTATAATTATGCAGAGAACAAAGATGAGAGTTTAAATAAAGATTGTTTAAACTCTAAAGGAAATATAAGATGCTTTAATTTTGAATCTTACCCTATTTAAATCGTGGGATGGGGGGGTTAGCTGAGTGACATCTGGTGGAGGGGCTGCAAGCAGATTATTAGGATAGTCTAAAAGATAGCAAACAACACTTGTATGGCCACCTTTTGCTGCTTCTATCAACATGGTTGAGCCATCCTAAAAGAATGAATACAGAAGGAAAAAAGTTAGCACACAGAAGAAAGCTATCAGATCTCAGATACATTGAAGTATCTAATACAGAATACTTTTCTATTAAAACCAGATAAGCAATACCATCACAATGCCATCACAAATACAACTTATATATGATAATTTTATGATGTTCAAGATGAAGAATTCATAATGCTGCCTAATAGCTTGAGTTACCTACTTTTAAACGGTGAGTAGGGTCTGCCCCATGAGCCAAAAGCAGTTCCACCACTGCCAGATGACCCCCTGCACAAGCCAGGGACAGTACAGTATGGTCATTATTAGCTGTGGTTCGATTCACATTTGCTCCTAAAACAAGCATCAAAAAATCACATTAGCAGATGGGGAAAACAATTTTATAAAGATTCATTCATTTTTAATTCATATATACACATAATATATATATATATATACACATATATGTATGTGTGTGTGCCTGCATGAGATTCTGTGCCCCATGTGCTTGCAGATGGCCTTTGAGACTGAGGACCTTGGCATCCCCTGAAGTCAGAGTTTCAGGAAGTTGTGAGCTACCTGATGTGGGTGCTGGAAACTGAGCAAAAGAAGTCTTCTGGAAGAACAGCAAGTGCTCTTAAGCACTGACCCAATTTTCAAGCATCTACTGTGGTAAAATTTTACTAATTATTTTGTTTTTATTTACACAAGCATGTGTGAGTGTTTTTGAGAGTGTGTGCGTATGTGACATGACATGCATTTGGCATTATAGGACAACTTGTGTAAGTTGATCTTCTGTCTAAGGTGGAGTTCCAAGCATCAAATTCAGTTCACCTGGCTAAGAGGAAAGTATCCTTACCTACTGATAACCAATGACTTACTTTACTAACTCAAGATTGTGTTTCAAAAAGAATTCTCTTTTCACCCCATACAAAATCATTCTAAAACCAACCCCATGAAAATGATACATTTCTCTTATAAATACTTTAACATGTACCAGTAAAGATAATACAAGCTTGTAATATACCAAAGGCAATTATTATATTAAAAAGGTAAAAGACATGGATAGGAAAAATAGCTCACACTCAATCATTAAAAGTACTTGAGTCTCTTCTAGGGAACCCAAATTTGCTTTCCAGCATCTACAAGACCTGTGCCTCTCATTCCCGGGGGACCTGATGCCCTCTTCTGGCATCTGTGGGCACTGTTCTCATGTACACAAACCCAGAGGCAAAAATATATACATAGTTTTAATATATAATAAAAATAAAATCTTCAAAAAGAAAACCCAACATTGTCTTCTTTGGGCTAAATACATAAAAACCGCAGAAGGACAACAAAGCTCTAGGAATGTTTTCTCTCTGGTCTTCCCCTCTTTAGGAAGTACTACAGGAAAGCAAGCACGTAAACTTATCCCCTCAGCTATCACTACATCCCTGATTTGGATTACTGTGCTGGGTATGTGCCACCTGGAAATTTCAGGAAGAAAAGTGGAATCCAATTAATTAAACATCAATCAAAGAAAGCATAATTATAGAGATAATTCCATTTTTGAGAATACCACTATGTGTATATGTCACCAATTTGTACATAAAAATTCCTGAAATAGTCTAGAAATTTGAAATTTTTCTATAAAGTTTTAAGTCTGATTTTTTTAGTATTTTTGTATTGAACAAAGAAAGATTTTATAACTATACATAACCCTTCACTTATTAATCATCTCTATTTGCTTTAAAAGTATTTTAATCTGCTATAAGGAATAAAATTAATTCTTGAGAAACAATTTTTACAGAGCTTCTGTACTAAATGTTGAGAAATCAGTTTATATGTGTTTATTTGGCCAGTAAAGAATTCAAGAGCCGGACAGTGAACACGCATGCCTTTTTAATCCCAGCACTTGGGAGGCAGGCACAGGTGGATCTCTGTGAGTTCAAGGCCATCCTGGTCTACCAAGTGACTTTGAGGACAACAAAAGCTACAAAGAAAAACCCTGTCTTGAAAAAAAATTAGTAATATTAATTTTAAAAAATCCAAGAGAATTATTGACTATGAATGCAAATTTTCAAATCTCTTAGACATGTATCACATTTTAATTCTAAGCATTTCTTTCATTTAAAATCATCTATCTTTTAAAAAACAGATGACATAAGAGTAGGAAAAGTGTTTGCCCAAGTTTTTCTGTGGCAAAACAAAAAACTTGTGTTTGAAAAAATTAATGTATTATGCAGAGTATAAAATTTAAATATACGCTCTTTCACCCTGAAGAATGTTTTCAGAAGTGTTTCTCCACAGAGGGCTAGCTCGTCTAATAGTAGTTCATAACTGTTATAAACATGTTAAGAACATCCCTTCTGTGCCATATAATAACCACAAATGGCTTTTAGCCTTCAATGTCAAAATGCCTTAGCATAGTACCAGGTAGACAGTTCAAGAAAAGCAAAGCAATTCTTCTACATCACTTACCTTTACTAATTAAGAACTGAACTGTGCAGACATGACCAGCTCTTGCAGCTTTCATTAAAGGAGTTCTTCCACCTTCTGATTCATGTTCCTGTTTTAAAAGAAAAACATAAAAAACCAAACCAAAATAAAACAAAACACAGTTGTGTAACTAAAGGGAATAGTTAATTACTCTTTCATGAAAATCAAGAGGAAAACTGATCGTACTTTTGAACCCAAATATATTAAATATCACATAATGAACAAACTAAGAAAAAGATACTTTAAATTAGAATATTTTATGGTACTAATTTGAAACAGAAGTAAGTAATTACACACACCTGTAATCCTACTTATCAGATAGCTACAACAATTGTTACAAGTGCAAGAGAGAGAGACTCCAGCTTCAAAAGAACAACACTGAAATGACACTCTCACCGAATAACAGCTAGAAATTTCTCCTTTCTCCACAACATAGTTGTAGAACTTGAACAGAGGCCGATGGTCAACCAGCTTCCTTTAATGGCAAGATCCTACTACATATGTCAGGTTTGCACACAATAGTGATACTCCTACTTCAATCTTCTGAATGCTAGGCTTATAATCTAGGCACCCTCTCCACAAACCTATATTATTTTCTGGGAGTCTCATGTAACACAGGCTAGCCTCAAAACTCCCTCTGTATTTGAGGCTCCACTGACCTCCTGCCTCTGAGCGCTCTTCCTTCCATAGATACTGCATCCCTTTCAAACTCTCAAGACCACTCCAGCAATTCTTTCTATTATGCATCTCTTTTGTCACATTTCCTGGCCTCCCTTGCCAAACTCCACCCAGCAAAACTACCACAAATGACTAATTACATCTTTTAACCTTGCTTGCTTTCTGTATGATCCCTATGACATTTCTTAATAACCGGCACAGAATGCACTTAACTATTTACCCTCCTAACTAACTTATGTACTGCTTGTGGAACGAGATTATTAATTGTTTTAAGACTTTTATTAATAATACTCAAAAGACAGAGGGAAAATTTTCCCCAACCTACAAAGAAATGCTTATAAGCCCCATTTGCATTGTTTAGTTTGTAGTACCACCTCTAGCAGAAAACTTTTCTTTGTAAAGTGATGAGATTAGTGAACTGGATAATACTACAAAAATAAGAATAAAAATGAAAGAATGTAAAAAAAATAATCTGACTACATGATTTTACACAATAGCAAGAAAAAAGCTAATGAAGTTAGAGGAAATATACCTCTGAACAGATTTCTTGGCTTTGTTTGGTGAGGCAGGGTCTAACTATGTACTCCAGGGAGGCCTTGAACGAAAGTAGCCTAGGTTGACCTTAAGTTCTTAGGCATCTTCCTTGTTCAGACCCAAGTACAAAGAAATGTGCTAGAACGCTTTAACTCCTGTCTTATTTTTACAAATAAAGATTTAAGTGACAAAGCTTACCAGATCTGCACCTGCCTGAAGTAAGACATCTGCTACATCTGTATGGCCATTTTCACAGGCATATGTTAAAGCTGTGTCTCCTGTTGCTGTTGTTGCATGAACATTAGCTCCTGCAACAGTTACAAATGATTAGTTAAAACCATTTTTTAAAATGAACATGATAGCACATAGCTCATAAATCAGACAGAATATCCATATCCATTTCTAGACTGAGCACTTTGACAGCCTCTTGAGAGTGTGGAGGAAGTCTGCAAGACATTGCTCAACAGATAAAATTACTTGCCACCCAGCCTGACCCAAAACCACACGCGGAAAGAGAAAGCAGGCTCCCACACGTTGTCTTCTATGCCCCACCTCTTTGATTTTTTTCAAGACTGGGTTTCTCTGTGTAGCCTTGGCTGTCCTGGACTGGCTTTGTAGACCATGCTGGCCTCTAACTCACAGAGATACACCTGCCTCTGCCTCCCAGAGTGCTGGGATCACAGGCTTGGGCCACCAAGCCCAGCTTATCCTTTACTTTTCAACTTATGCATGGTGACATGGTGCATACACAAATACATGAAGTAATTTTTGGGAAAAAAAAAAAATGAGTAAAAGTACTTGAAGTTAAAACTGCATGTAACTCCTATGACAAGTAAATTATTCAGAACATACACAAAGCATATCCTATCTTGTCAGCACATATTCTATGCACTGTAACAGCATAAAGACATTTGTACTGTGTGGTGCTTATTTACATCAATATGCTCAAATGCAAAATTCCATACCTGCAGCTAGTAAGTATTTAACTAACTCCAAATGGCCCTCTTGAGCAGCTTCCATCAGAGGAGTAGAACACCCTAGTTCTATATCAGCTCCAGCCTTAATCAGAAAGTCTGCCACTTCCAGAAAGCCTCCACAGCAAGCCAGGGTCAAGGCGGTTTCTTGAGTTTCTTCTGTCTGTGCATTGATATTTGCTCCTAAAATAAAGATTCTACTTAAAGGAAGTTCATGAATTTACTCAGATACAAACAAAACCTGTTTTCTAATGAACTATATCTAAAGCAAATAGAACTATCTCTTCCCTATTCCTGGCAGTCAAATGTAAAAGGGGAAAAAACCATTCATAAGTCTGTATTTGATATATGCAGCTGGAATTGTTTAAAATTACCAAATTCCCTTTTATAAAGATTCAAAATGGATGATAAAGGTACTTATGACAGTAGCTAACATTTAATAAGCTGTTACTATTTCCCAGACAATATTCAAAAGTACATTTAGGGCAGGGGCAGTGCTGGAGAATGAATCCCCGGCCTCACCTATTAGACAACGGTGTGTTGTTGGACAGACACGAAACCCCTGTCCATGGGAATATTGAGGAAGTACCACTCTGAGCAGCATATTTCTGAGGCCTTATGTTGGTTTTACTTTTAGCACCACTTTACATAAAGCTGTATATGCTGAGGTTAATTCACTTAATTTACTTGCAGTAGGCAACAAGATTATCATCGTTACTATCACCATCACCAGCTGATTCTGATTTTAATAGGCAACATATGACAAGCACTGTTTTAGGTCTCCCTGGGTAACTCCCACAGAAAAAAAAACTACCTAAAGTAACAAAATTGCCATGCAATGTAAATAACTCCCATTTTTTTAAATGGGAGATTATAATCTAAAGTCAGACTTTTAAACGACTAGATCTCTTCACTCTCCAAGAAGTTCCTACGGTATGAGCTCAACAGTGTGATGTGTATCCTCCTTTCTTCTGTTGGTTTTGTGTGCTCTTTGGTTTTCTCCGTATGTTTTTCCACGTGTACCCTGGTTGGCCTCAGACTTGTTAGCACAAGTGTGTCTTCACTTGGCCTGCTACACACTTTGATCAAGTAAACCTTCACAGCAATGTTTTCCTTGTTACTCCATCAGGCACTAGTTCCATCACACATTTATTTATGAGTGGGTAGTACCTCCAAACAATTCCCTCACTATATCAAGCTTAAGAGAATTGTTACACTATTACCTTCAGAAAAATGTTCACATGAACCTTATTTTTCTTTGTTTTATTTTTGCACGGCGTATGACATTAACAGTTCTGCACAAAGAAAATTCTACTTCATTCTGTTCAAAGGGTATGTGAGCCATTTTACAGCAGACAAGATAAGACATTTGAGAGCAAAAGCTCCATGTAAATCATCTTAGGTGAAATGCTGAAAACCAGTCTTAACAAAGACATGTGCTCTACAGATTTATGGTGTAGTATTTCCTAAATGCGCTTACCTTGTCCTAGAAGTAACGCCACCATTTCCTCATGTCCTTCTCGCGCTGCCTCCATCAAAGGAGTATAACCTTCATCATTGACCTCTTCCAGACTAGCTCCTCTTTCAATAAGTAAGGCTGCCAGTTCCACATGTCCCCCACATGCAGCTAAAGTCAATGGTGACTCAAATGAATCAGCTGGCATGTTCACCTGAGCACCACTGTCCAGAAGCAACCGAGCTACTTCAACATGGCCATCCTATTTAAGAGCAATTGAAGAAATTCAGTCAGCACCATAAAAATTTCAAATTGAAAAAAAAAAGTCTCAATGATCATACACTCAAGTTTGCTGACATTTACTAAGACAATAAATCTACATCTGACACTTTAGTAAACATATATTATGTTTTGACAGTACTCTTTTATCAAACATATTTGGAAATAAGAGCTTGAGGGCTTAAAGCAAACAGAGAAGAATGGAGCCTATAATCAAGAAAGAAATGGCCAATAAATGAACTGACAAAATCCTAATGCCAAAGAGTACCAGCAGAGCATGGTGAACATTTAAATGGTAAGTAACAAAGCTCAGATAGAGGAAAGCAAATTTTTCCTAAGATCTTAAGAGTGAGCAAACTTTTGACTTCACAGAAAACTTTCTACAACAGTGGTGAAAAAAAATGTATCATGTGTTAAAGAAACACAATGTATACACTGTTTTCTTTGTTGTTCATCATTTAAAATGAAGTGAGAAAACAAAAAAAAGTCATTACTTATTCCATGCAACTACTCAAGAATTTCTTTTAATAATGTTTAACCCTTCATATACTTCCTCATATGTATTTCACCTTGCTCTGAAAGTCATGTCCACTCTAACCTAAGAACAAAACATACCAGAGAACTCTGATGTCTTATTTCCATGGTAACATTGCTGTTTCTGCGACTGTGAAATGCATCCCATAAAGTGAAATCAAAGTTCATTTAAGAGCATCAAGTTTTTAGCAAGATCTCCACATGCCTGGCTTCTATTCATGTAAATTTTAGTTACATGCACCCACCACCCACTTATTATTTACTGAGACCAAGAACTGGGATTACAGGCCTATCTGTCTGTCTGTCTGTCTATCTATCTATCATTTCTGGCAACCAAGAACTGGTATTACTGACATCCATCCACCCACCTATGCATCCATCCATATTATTTATTGAGAATGAGTACCAGTGCTCCAAGCGCAACTATTTGCAATTATCTATAAAATTACTAGTACATATACATACAGAAAATTCCTATGTTGAAGGTTGGTATGATACTTTATTTTGATGTTAATTACTGGCTCTCAAGATCGATTACTACCTGAATACACCTATCCTTGATTTGTAAACCTAAGACATGATACCTGATTGGTTGATTAAAGGCCTAAAACCTGGGCAAGGCAGAATGGGCTAAGGTTCCCAGCCTTTGGGAAGAGAAGAATCACCGGAGGAAAACATAGTCCGGATAGAGAGAAAGGAGGAGGATGCCACGATGAGTTAGCATGGAGAAGAAACCATGTGAGACTCCAATAATGGTGTGAAAAGTTCCAGATAAAGAATACAAGCATTTCTATAAGATTATACATGGAAGATAGCCCAGATGAGAATGGTTAAGGAGGATGGCATTGGATCGGGGCTGGGAGGTAGGCGGTGAGGTTATAGAGATAAAAATATTTGCCCAGCTCAAGGTAAACAGACAATTATAAAATCTTACAGCTGTCTGTGCCTTTACATTTGTGATAGCGGGTTAAATAATGCCACTGTAATAATTATACAGCAAAAAATAATATTCAGTCCAACATCATTTCTATTTACTAGAACATTACTCCTTAAATTATGTTTATAAATACAGGGTATTTGCATGGTATAAGGTAGTAATAATGACTGAATTTCTGTATAAGAGAGATTGCTCAAACTGTCAATATTATTGCTGTGTGAGGGTCTCATTTAATCCTCATAAGTACACCAGAAAAAGAGCAAGCATTTTACAGACAAGATACTCAAAAGCTCCAAACAAATTTATGCACATTTAAAAGAGAAACTCATTAAAGCAAATGCAGGGCTGCCAATAAAGAAAACAATATATGTCAAATACTAAATGACAACTGTCTTTCATTTTTCATAAATCCTACAGTGTTTTTCAGATATCTCTTTTTTTGTAGGTTATAAATTATAACCTACAAAATATAGAAAGTATTAGTATAGTTCATTTTAGAGGACAAACTCTAAAATACAATTCTTTCTTTTGTTTTTAAAGATCTGTGTGTGTGGTGTGTGTGTGTGTGTGAGCATGTGCTTTTGCTGCTTTTAAACGTACCGTGTGCATGTAGATGCCCACAAACACCAGAAAAAAAAAATGTCAGGTCCTCTGTAGGAAGTTATAAGCAGTTGTGAGCTATACTGTCTGAGTGTTCTCTACACAGCTCTGGTTGTCCTGAAACTCACTATGTAGACCAGGCTGTCCTGAAACTCAGGATCCACTGTCTGCACATCCTCAGTGCTGGCATTAAAGGCATGCATCACCAAAAATCTGGCAGTTACAATCTTGTCTCAAGCTACCAGCAGTATTCCTGTTTCAACTTCCAAACTGCTTGGATTACATGTGATCACCATCAAGTACAGCTAAGTTGTGTTCCACAATAAAGTAAAATAAAACTTTGCAAAAGGAAAAGGTTAGTTTACAATGGCTCTACCTCTACCCACCTAAAATGAAAATATACTTCATACACGCATTTTTCTTACCATGCAAGCCTCCATTAAAGCAGTATGCATTTCATCTGTTTTATGCTCTTGATCAGCGCCTGCTTCCAAAAGAAATCGCACCATCTCTAGATGTCCTAAATCAAAATTGTGTTAGATTATTTATTTATTTTCAAAATTTGTTCTTAAAATCAAAGTGATTGATATTTTTTGGGCATGTCCCAACATCTCAAATGGTCTTTCTGTAAATCTATGAACCTCAACCACATGATATGCTTATTATTTTTAGATTTCTGTTACTTACTTTTGCTTTTTTGGTTTTGCGAGACGAGGTTTCTCTGTGTGAAAGAGCGCTGGCTGTCCTGGACTCGTAGACCAGGCTGGCCACAAACTCACAGATCCACCTTGTGTTCCACCACACAAGGCACGATTTCTGTTATTCTTAATTATGTGTGAAGTGCCTCTAAAGACCAGAAAAGGCTGTCAGACTGCCTCCCCCAACCCCCAGAGCAGGAGTTGTGAGCTTCCATGTGGGTGCTTATAAACTGAATTCAGGTCCTCTGCAAAAGCAATCATTCTAAGCTGCAGAGTCACCTCATTAGTCACAGTGTACATATATTTTTCAAGAGATAGTAACCTGGGATGAAAATTATTCAAGCTATTACCTCTATGAGACCAAGTGCTTAAACTCACAGTAAGTAACACAAACTTTTCAGCAGGAATCCTATTTATAAATTTTAAACTGCATTCATGAAAACATTGCTAAAATAATCTATATGCATTTTTTTTACTTGAAAATACCTATGATAGAAACAGACAGTTTCAATATATCATGTGTTAGTTCAAGAAGTGACTAAAAGTGGAAGTTCAAGTATACATAAATAGTACTTTGGATAGTATATAAGAAAGAAATATGAAATGAGTTACAAAAAGCTAGAACACATACAGGATCAACATCTTGATTTAGCTGACTACTCATCACCCTTTCCACTTTTGTTATTCTCCTATCAATGTTCACTCTCTCTGACTTCTATACCTTTTCCATCTTGGTACCAAACCAATGCCCAGGAAATCCCACTAGAAACAGAAGAAGCTAACAGAGTTCACTGACCCGTGTACATATTCAAGATGAGCACCACTAGCTTAATTCTCTAACTAGTGTCTAATTAACCCTTACAAACCCAACCTTAGATGTCACTTCTAGAAGACAGAGTAGGCTACAAACAAAAGAAAGAGACAAGACCTGCACAAGCAGTCTCATCAAAAAGTGCTCTGGCCAGCTAGGACTAAGTAATGCAAAAAAAAGTAATGGAACCATTTCTGAATTCAAATGTGCATAAATCCACCCAGAAACTTTGAAAATCTTAACTAACTCCTCTATTCCTTAATAAAGACTAGCTCCTGTGTCGGGCTGTAACAGAGGGTAGGAAAGTAACTGACTTCACTGTGGTCTCCACATGAAAATCTACTAGCATAGATAAATCTTAGCCATTTACATAGCTAGACAATATTGGGTTGTGTTTTTAAAGAAATCAGCTCTAAAGACAATACAAGTTCATGCCCACTCTTAAGCATTTAAAAAAAAAAAAAACCTAGGCTGAGTAAAAGAAGAGAGTGAAACTTAAGCTGGTGCTCCTTTATATTTATAGTCTTATGGGTAAGGAGTAAACCTGTGACTGAGTGCCTCCTTAAATTTTGCACCTGCACTTGCAAATCTTTTTAATATTTTAGATCAACACTGAATGGCATTTTTTAAAAGATAAATATATTTCTTATTTATACAGTATTCTGTCTGCGTAAGCCTGCATACTAGAAGAATATACCAGATCTCATTATAGATGGTTGTGGTTATTGAACTCAGGACCTTTGGAAGAACAGCTAGTGCTGTCAACCTCTAAGGCCTCTCTCCAGCCCCATGAATGGCGTTCTATGAAGTAAATATGGCATGGTATACTGACACAAAGCTGCATGGCTCATTTTTAAGAGGGAGGGAGGGAGGGAGGGAGGGAGGGAGGGAGGGAGGAAGGAAGGAAGGAAGGAAGGAAGGAAGGAAGGAAGGAAGGAAGGAAGGAAAGAAGATCAGGAAGGCAGGAGACAGACTCACTTTATATCCACACATTTGTCATGCCTGTGGAGTATAAAAAAATGCGACTCTCTGGCTCTTAAAAACTCTTTAATATTGATTTCTTATAGGTGGGCATATCTGGCCCAGCTAAAAACCCATATTCTGTATTACTAGTATTTTCAGATTAGTTGGTACTTAATTATGTGCCTTCTTGCACATGCTAAAAAGGTAGAAAGGTAAAAAGCTTCCAATACACAAAACTTTTATAGCAAAATCACATTAAAATTATCAGCCTACTTTGATAAAAGAACTGGATTGTCACTTTTACAGAAAATATTTACAACTGTTGAGACTATATAGTACTAAATATAAATTATAAAACATTTTAAACGAACTTATTTATCGTTACTAACACCATTATAATACTGTTAACTTAAAAACTGATTTTATGTTGAAGAGATATGGAGTGGGCAGCCTTGCCTTGTCCCCGATTTCAGTGGGATTTCTCTCCACTTAATTTGATGTTGGCTATAGGCTTGCTGTATATTGTCTTTACTATGTTTAGGTATGTGCCTTGTATCCCTGATCTCTCTAAGACTTTAAACATGAATGGGTGTTGGATTTTGTCAAATGCTCTTTCGACATCTAAGGAGATCATCATGTGGCTTTTTTCTCCTTCAGTTTCTTTTTATGGTGGATTACATTGACGGATTAGCATACATTGAACCACCCCTGCATGCCTGGGATGAAGCCGACTTGGTCATGGTGGATGAGATCTTTTATGTGTTCTTGGATTTGGTTTGCAAGTATTTTATTGAGTATTTTTGTATCAATGTTCATAAAAGTGATGTCTGAAATTCTTTTTTTTTTTTTTTTGTTGGGTTTTGTTTGGTTTAGGTATCAAGGTGACTGTGGCCTCATAGAATGAGTTTGGTAATGTTTCTTCTGCTTCTATTTTGTGGAACAGTTTGAAGAGAATTGAAATTAGCTCTTCTTTAAAGGTCTGTAGAATTCTGTGGTGAAACCATATGGCACTGTGCTTTTTTCCCTATGGGAGACTTTTGATGACTGCTTCTATTTCCTTGGGGATAAAGGACTATTTAATCTATTTACCTGATCTTGAATGAATTTTGGTAAATGGAATCTATCAAGAAAATTGTCCATTTAATTTGGGGCTACAGCTGGGATACAAAATGAATAAATTGTAATTAATAAAAAAATAGGGAAAAAAATTTTTAAAAACTGATTTTATTTTCATTATTTCACTTCATAAAAGATTATACTATACCTTTATAACAAGCTAATGTAAGGGCACTCTCTTTGAATTCGTTGGAATGCGTATTGATGCCAGCTCCATTTTCTAGCAGCAATCTGGCTACTTCCACGTGTCCAGCACTTCCAGCTTCCATAAGAGGTGTATGGCCATTTTCGTTATGGTCCTCAATACTAGCACCGGATTCCAAGAGCACCTTTACAACATCTACATAGCCTCCAGCACAAGCGTAGGTAAGGGCTGTGTTGCCTGTTTAAGTAAGCAAGCAATAAAGAGATATCAACATAGCTCACATACACAGATGCACTGGCATGTAAATGGACATAATCACAAAGCCAGTTTGATCCCTGGGTCCTATATGAAGAAGGAGGAGAGAAGGAACTCCAGCAAGATGTCCTTTGCTTTCCCCAAGTGCACCATGGTACATGTGTGCATGCACAAACACAGATAAAAATAAAAATAAATGTAAAACATTTTTTAAAAATAAAACAAGTTTACATTAAAAAGCTGGAATGGAAAACTATATTCATAATAAACAGTAAATAGACACATAGAATTGCATCACTTCCTCTTTCCAAAATCAACTTCCTGTTCTCCCTTAAAAGCAGTATCAAGCTGTGCCTGATGGTATAGGTTATGATCTCAACAGCTGGAAGGTTAAAGAGATTAAAAATTTAAGGCCAGCCTGAGCAACAGAGTGAGTCTAAGGAGTACCTGGACAACTTAGTAAGAGTCTGACTTAAGTTACAAAGTTAAAGGCCTAGGAAACTATTAGGTCCTTTGTGGAATACCTGCCTAGCATATATAAGTTCTGGGGTCAATTCCTTGTACTGCCAAACAATAAAAGAAAATATATGTCAAATTATAGAAAAATCAGATACACCTATCAAGACTGGAGAATTCTGACATGACAGTGAAGCCAAACCTATGATTCTACAACAATATGGCTACCTAAACAAGACCAGAACAATAATTCTAGTGGACATACTACATCGAAAGAAGATATCTCACAGAGACCCAGCCCTAGAAAAAGAAATACAGGTAACTAATGACTACTGACGAGGGGGGGAGGAATCAGCTCCTAACTGGTTATTTAAAAACAATTGATCAGCCCTAAAATAACATACATACAACCCCACTAAGTGTTTAAGTAGGCTGTTAGGCTGTATTTACATATTCATGTGCATATATATATGTAACAATACTAAAAGAAGCTGGCAATTTGAGAGGGAATTGGGGGAACATAGGGGCATTGGAGGAAGGGACATGGTAGGGTTTAGAAGAAGGAAAATGATGTGGAAGTGTTAATTTTAAATGAAAGAGGGAAAAAAAAAAAAAACCTCTGTAAATGAGCTGTGTAGTTCTTTCCTGAAATTACCATTTTCCTTCCCAAATGAGATAAATTATAGTTAACTTTAATAAAAAATGTTTCATAAAGCGTTATTTTTATATTCAAAACCTATCATACATAACCCACATAATAACTGCTCAATGTCAGATAATTTCAAAACGTTCCTATATTGGTTTTGGAACATACACAGTTCTGCTGGCATGAAAACACAGCAATCCTGACTCGGCCTCCCATGTGCTGTGACTAGAGGCACGAGCCAGGACAATGAGCAGATGTTCTTCTTGCTGGGCACAGTGCAGCACACCTGTAATCCCAGCACTCAGAGAAGCAGAGGCAGGCAGATCTCTGAGAGTTTGAGGACAGCCTGGTCTAGAGAGAGAAACCCCATCTTATAAAAACAAAAAACCCCAAAAATGATTATGTGTGTATACACACACACACACATATAAACATAAAACCTCTTCTTAGTGATAAAAACTTCCTACATTAACATAGAACCCATATTGTAAGAGGGGGAAAAAAAAGGACTTTTATTTAAAACACAACTAAATTTGATTTTTTTTTAATCTGAAGAAAACTCACAAAATATAAATGTTACGCCCAGATATGACCCTACCCCTACAGAAGAGTTGACCCATCCTACAGAAAAAGAAGTTAAGTTTAGGCTAAAACTGTGGCACACTGGACGTTTTTATAGTTCTTTTTATTTGGGCCACAATTCAGCAAAATGAGGAGATCCTGGTTGCTCATCCTATTCTCCCACATATTGCATTTGTAGTAAAAATGAAACCAGGTTTTGAGAAGTAGTCTTTCAAACTGAGAGCTTCCTATACTTTAAAAGAACCTAAGTGTCTTTTTAACAAAAGAGAAGACATTTCTTTTCATGGATTTTATATACTTAAACATCATAGAAACTTATGGAAATATGTAGCACTTTTAAAAAATCTGGGAACTGTTAGGTCTTCAAAAGTGAATAATGAGAAGCAATTGTTAAAAGGGATGCTACTAGCTAATGAACTGAAAAAGCAGTATAATAACCTGTTGAAGATTGTGCATTGACATCAGCTTTATGAGCTAGCAGCAGTTTCACGATTTTGACATGTCCTCCATTAGCAGCAGCCATTAAAGGTGTAATGTCACCTTTGATTCCCCTGTCTTCCACATTTGCATGCATTGCCAATAAAACCTTGAAAAAAAAATATAGTTTACAGAATATTAAGTAAATAATTAGAAAGTTTTCAATATATTTATTTATAATATCTACCTACTCTTAAGATTCCTAAAATTTATCAAAAATATACAAGTTGTGCATGCATTGCCAATAAAACCTTGAAAAAAAATATAGTTTACAGAATATTAAGTAAATAATTAGAAAGTTTTCAATATATTTATTTATAATATCTACCTACTCTTAAGATTCCTAAAATTTATCAAAAATATACAAGTTGTATGTAACAATGTACTGAAATTAGCTTAATGGACAAAGAAGTTTGTTTTTTTCTTAATAAGTAACAGATTTCTTTTAAGGGTTATTTTTCTAGCACAAACCTGTGCAAGCTCATAGTATCCTGCAGAACAAGCTAAACAAAGGAGGCTCTCCCCTTCCTCGGTGTGCTCATTCACACTTCGACCTTCAATGAGTAATTTCCGCACAGCATTTACATCTCCTTCTGAACAGGCCTCTGCCAAACTGCGGCTACAAGATGACAATAGAGAACAGGGAAGAACAGTATCATCACAAAGCATGGTAGAAAAAAATCTGCATAATACACGTACTGGTTTTTAGGTCATCCAAATTAAAATTATCAGTACACTAAATGTTTTCAGTTATGTCCAGTATTTTACAGTAAATACTGAAATCATATACCACAAAAATTCAAACACAAATAGTGTGAACTGTCATTCAACTGTTGGAAATTTTATATGAAATTTAAAAATACATAAGGTCAGTAAGACACTAATTTTGAAAGCCTACCTGAGTTCTTCCATCAAGTGCGAGTCTCAGACAGACGCCGGGAGCAGACAATGTCACTAAATGAGTGACTGGGAAGGCATGCACTTCTATAGTTGCCTAAGCTGTCAGTCCTCCCTTCTACCTTGTTGAGACAAGGTCTGTTCATGGATACATGACAGCTTAGCTCCCTCCACCTTCTGGGAATTCTATCGTCTCCACTTCCTCTGTGTGTCTGGCTTTACTTGTGTTCTGCAGGTTCACACTCACGTCCTCACCTTTACTCAGCAAGAACGTTACCCACTATGCCATCTCCCATAGCATTATGTTCAGTTAGAAAAGAAAGAAGTTGATAAGGACTGAAAACTACAACACAGTAATACTTCTTCAGATGCTCTGTTCATGCTCTACAATACTAAAGCCTTACTAATGCTAAAACCATAAATACAGACTTATGAGACACAAATTAAAGTCTCATGCCCTAACATTCAGATCATGGGAACAAGATTTATGATTTTTTTTAATTTCGGAAAACCAAACAAAAAACCCTCACTCCTTAAAATGATCTGAACTATACAAATAAACTGAAAGAAAAAAAGATGATAGAAGAGCATTTACTCTTTACCACTAAAACAGAAGAAAGCAACATGAATAAATGAAAGGTCTTTTCTGATTTTTAAAAAAATTTAAACATCTATGTACTTTCTATGTGTGTACATGCCGTTATGGGGAGAAGTCAACACCAAGCATGGGTGCTAGAAAATGAACCCAGTGCTGAGGAGGAAAGCAGCAAGCTCTTGAGACAAAGAGTTTGCACTGCAGTACCCAACAGCTGTCAGCACCGGTGCTCACCTCACCTACGTGAGCCTGATGAAGCTATTCGTCTCTCTCAGTTTGCTTATATAATTCCCATTTTTAAAAAATCTAAAGGTTTGGGTTTTTTTTATGCACAAAAAAGGCATCATATTAAGTGCATTTAGTATCAGGCAGTATCAGGCACATACACAAAAAAGCTTCACACATATTAACTACTTTCATTCATACGAAACAACACAGAGCACTCACTTGTCCGACTGCCCTGCATTTGCTGTGCTTTCAGCTCTCATCCGGGTAAGTGCAGCAGCAGCTTCATCCAACGCACAGCTGACAGAGGAGGTCAACCTCCGGAGCACTTCAGGGTCTGCAAAGGCTTTACCATCAGCCGTGGATAACTTTCCTATTCCTATTATAGTATTTTCATACCAATGTGGAAATACAAAAAAAAAAAAAAAAAGGAAAACTCAGGTTACTAAAATCTGTATGTTACCAAATGACCTTCATATATTATTACAGACTTATTTGTCTATAATCTTTAGGTAAGTAATTCTCCTTCAATCTAAAAATCTGATTCATGTCATATGTTCTTGGATATATAATCTGACACATTCTGGTGTTAGATATGAGTCTTTGGCCTATGCTGAGACAGGTAGAAATTTTCTCTGAAAACATTTGTCATGTCTTTGGGAGAAGAACCTATGTTCAGAGGCTGTTAGAAGCTACAGGTACTGAGACATGAACTACTTAAAGTTACTTTTATCACCACATGCACAGAAAGACCTTCAAAAATAAAGTCAATACAGAGAACAGAAAATAAAAAAAGAAAGAGCTCTAGAAAAAATTACTTTTGGCTCACGGATACCACAAGTGCCAGCACCATTACTACTTTTCAGTAAATGCCTACTTTTGCTGGCTCAGGGCTTAAGAGCCCTGCAGTACACAACAGCTGTCAGCACCCGTGTTCACCTCACCTACGTGAGCCTGATGAAGCTATTCATCTCTCTCAGTTTGCTTATACAATTGCCATTAAAAAAAAACAACTACAAGTTTAAAGGTTTGGGTTTTTTTATGCACAAAAAAAGGTTATCATATTAAGTGCACATTCCCTTAATATACCTCTGTCCTTCCAGAGGTCCTGGGTTCAATTCCCAGCAACCACATGGTGGCTCTATACTAGGATCTGATCCTTCTTCTGATACAGAAGGGTACATGCAAATAGAACATTCATATACATAAAATCAATCTTTAAAAATGGACTAAGAGAATACAGACTGCATTTCTTAAAAATCTACATAACTATCTCTTAAAAAACTAGTACATATACGTAACACATATACTCAAAATCATTTAAAATTATTTAGAATAGCAAAAGAAACAAGGCAAAAGTAGAAATAGTAGACATTTGAATGAACATAACTGTGACTTTTCCACATAGCCCTAATAAAGCAAGCTTAGCATCACTAACATTCATTGCTATTATTTTTTTCCAGGTTGTCCAGGTGCATCACCTGTGGTGCTTATTAAAAACATAGGTGCTGGGAGTGAAAAGATAGTTCATTGATTAAGAGCACTTGATGCACTTCCAGAGGACACGGCGACTTGCTTCCACCAGCCACATCAGGCAACTCACAAACACTGTAACTCCAGCTCTAGGGGGTCTGACACCTTTTCTAATCTCCATGGCACTTGCACTTGTACACACACAGTATGTCAAGCCCAAAGAGTATTGCTCCAAAATCGAGTTTCCAGACATACCAAGCCAGTAATTCAGGCAGGAAATATCATTTAGGAAACATTACTATAAGCTTTAAAATTAACTAAGAAAGAAAGGCCCTACACTTAGGTACAATACTTACATAACTTAGGTTCTAAGAGTTTATACTTGCTTGCTTTTCTATCTAAAAAATTATATAACAAATACAGTATCTTATAAAAACCAAAGATAACCCTGAGAATCTGATTTCACCAGTAACAAGATGTTCTCAGCAGTCAAACTTCACTTCTCTTAATCAAAATCTCCAAAAAATAAATGCTGTCTCAGTCTGATAAGATCAAACCTACAACAATCTGATATGAATGTAATCTGAAGCCTATTCTAGCACCACATGATTAACATCATGAATTTAAAAATGGAGAATTAGCTTTTTTCTCAGGTTATAACGAATTCCAGTCAGAAACATTAAGAGGAAGCAGGTAAGAAAACAAAATAAACAAGCAGAAAATTATCACATAAATGAAAACAGCAACAAAATATTGATTTTAATTTATAAACAAGTCATAGATTCAAAGTTCTTTTCTTTAGCTTCTCAGACCATAGTGTTACTTTGTAGCTTAGCCTTGGGCTCCTGAATGCTGGGGAATGCTAGCACTGCAGGGATCCACCATCACGCATGCCCATAAAAGTAATTTTACTGAATACTCAGGATGCAACAAAAATATTAATTAACCCATAGTGGAGTATGGTGATCTTATATTAAGATTGAATAGGAATACCCTCCTTCCCATAGATTCATGTGTTTAAATGCTTGGCTCATAGGGAGTGGCACAATTAGGAGGTGCGGCCTTGTTGACCAAAGTCTGTCACTGTGGTAGCAGGCTTTAAGGTTTCATATGCTCAGCCTATGTCCAGTGTGGTATACAGTCTCCTTCCTGTTGCCTGTGACTCCTTCTCCAGCACCATGTCTGCCTGCACATTGTCACGTTTCCCACCATGACAATGAACTAAACCTCTAAAGCTGTAAGCCAGCCCCAATTACACGTTTTCCTTTATAAGAGTTCTCACCATGGTCATGGTGCCTCTTCACAGCAACAGAAACCCTAACTAACACAAACAACAATAACCAAAAATAGACAAGAAAATAGTATAACCCGTTTATTTTTTCCAACTTCAGACATTCAATCAGTTAATCCACAAGAACAAAAAAACTTACCATAGAGAACACATTATAACATCCAGGCTTCTTTTAAAGATAAGAGGAAATTATTTATATTTTTCTCCCTTTTCCCTTAGAACTTAGTAAAAATAAACAGAACGCAATAGGAATTCCATCCTTAAGAAAACTAAGACACATCTTTAAATCTAAGGTACTACTGTGAAGATAAAAATGGACTAAGCTGAAACAAAGCTATCAGGGAGAAAAATAAGGTGATCATAAACTAAGCACTTGAGAATTGGAGATACAGAAACAAGTTTCAGCCATGAAACTGGAGCACTAGCTAAACAATCATTTACACATACGTCTCCATATATTCTTTAAAGTCAAACTGGATAAGACCTCAACTAAGTGATGAGGAACAGAGAGGATGAAGATGAATACTGGATGAAGAGAGTGAACAACTACACGCTGAGTGCTCAATCCTCACCCTTCTTTCTCCTGTTGACAGCTAGTCTTAGGCACAAGTTAAATCTACAGGCATTTCTCTCAGGAAATCCAACAGACTCAGAGGAAAGACCTACATACTAATACGTTAGATGAGCCCAAAGAAATAAAAGGTTTTATGTGCAATCACAGCTAGGAAAACCAAAATGTTCCCAACAAATTAAATAACACTGTCACACATATCCTATACTTTTTTTTTTGGCTTATTTATTTTTTTAACATGTATTAAGTATTTGGCTGCATGCATGTATTATATCATGTGTATACATGATGACAAGAGGTCAAAAAATGGGGCCAGGTCCCCATGGAACTGGAGTTACAGTGGTTGTGAGCAACCACATAGGTGCTAGGAAATAAACTCTGGTCCTTTCCAAAAGCAACAAGTCCCTATCCTATGCAATTCTTAAGACTACACATATACTCTCATCATAAAGTTACACTATTATCGACAGATTATCTTGATAGGTCCAAACCAATTAAAAACTCATTAAAGATAGAAAAAGTTCTTTGCCTGGAAATAACAAAGGCAGGGAATTCAAGAAATAAAAAGGTTCCATCATTGGCATAAACATGGAAAGGATTTGCACATCAAGGAATGTGGGGGAGCCTAAGAAAGGAAGCCCAACTGAGTGCCCACAAAAAGATAATGCTCTCACTGCTACAACAGCAGGGAACGGATTTCCTCAGTCACGGTTTGGAAGTAAACCTTCCTCCACAGCAGATAGGTAAAACCTTAGCATAGGTAATTTCAGTCTACAAAATCTTCAGGCGAATTCAGCCACACAACATCCTAATGTTTAATACTCAGAAGTTACAGGACAATTATGAGTGCTGTTTCCTGTGGCTGCATAAAAAAATTTATAATGCAGTAAGAAAGCAGTGAGTGCGTCATGGTAAACGCATCCATTAAAAAAGTGACGCGCACACTTTTCAATTTAGCTTTGTTCCATTGCTACTGGCTAGAAACAGAACTCAGGGATCACCACAGACAAAGACAGTTCCAGTCTGGAAAGACAATCCAATGCATTCAAATAAGACCAATTTCCAAATGTCACCAAGTTCTGGGAAAGACCAGGAACTAGTGGTCTAGTTCTGGGAAAGACCAGGAACTAGTGCAAAAAAGGAAAACAATCACAACTGCAGTATCAAACTTCAATGGCAACTACAAAGATCAGAAGATAATAGGGCAATAATTGAAAAAATTTGCAGAAATGATTTTTAAAACTAAACTCGATTCCATAAATAAACTAATAAGCATGAGGAGAGCAAGCCATTTTCACATGAGATATCAGAAAATTGCCCCTCACAAGCAAAATGAGGGAGGAATAAAGTTTAAAAAAAAATAAAGTGAGAGAGAGAAAAGACAGAAAAAAAAAAGAAAAAGTGAAGACAGAAAAAAGAAATAAGTGCTCATTTCATGTCTCTTTCTTTAAAAAGGTATTGTAGGGCTGGAGAGATGGCTCAATAGTTAAAGAGCACTGGCTACTCTCTCTAAAATCAAACAAAATAAAACAGAACCCAGACAGTATAAAACCTTATCACCCCAAACACTGCTAGGATATGTAGATAGTAAATTCCTACTACTTTTTCCTTTGTCTTTATACTCCAGCCTTGAGATGAATATGGAGAAACGCAAACCTCGCCTTAGGAAAACAACCTCTACTATACACCGGGGAGCCTAGTCATAAAGTAAAGGTGCTGCAAATTGCAACCCAGTGAACACTCCACCACTGCTGCTAGGATCGAAAAGGACTACCTAGTTTCATGTGTGCTACATATAAAAGATATTAATACACGTAGTTTATGCAGTAATAGTAATTTAGTCAGCAGCATATGCTTCAGTAAATCTTACCGAATGTGTTTTTCAAAATAAAGCTCATTACAATTTCTCAGACTAAAGAACACTAGACAGCATTATGCCTGGAGGCCTAATTGATTTCATAGCTGAGGCTAGCCTGGAACTAAATTGAACTTGTAGCAAGCCTCCTGTCGCAGCTTCCCAAGTACTTAGATTATGGCTAAGAGACCATTCTGAACAATGACATATTCAAGAAGAGAGTGCTAAACTAGACTTATTTAGATATATGTGCTACAAGTGGAAGAGAGAAAACATTGCTTTAGCCATAGATATAAACAAAAGAGGATTTCTAGTTTCTACTGCTCTGGGCATAATAATTTTGAGTACTAATCTGAGCGTTACATTTTAGGAGGGACACAAACTCCAATACAGTATGTACTGAGTACTGAAAATCATTTATATAAATTCCTTTTTAAAAAGGCTAAACAGCCACATATAAATTTTACATGGATTTTAATTTAAACTAATTAAGCTTATCAATTTATAATGAATTTTATCATTATAATGTTTTCAATAATGATACTTCTGTTGAAATGTTATCAATATTTATGAATAGTTATCACACAAAATATACAGGAGCAAAAGACGTGAAGCTCTGGATAACAAAGAAGACATGATTATAAAAAGCACACGACATACCTGCAGCTTCTAGTAAAGCTTCCAGCCTAGCCTGCGTCTCTGGATCTACTGTCCTGAGGTCAGCACCGTCAGCAGTGCCTGATAAGAGCAACTTGGAAGCTGTTTCCAGCATAGGGTTCTCCAAATCATCCTGGTCCAAAATGAAAGACTCCACCTACAAAACAAATACAAAGAAAAGGAAAAAAAGAAAAAAAAAAAACAGACAAGAAAAAGAGAAAGGAGAACAAATGAAATAAGATCAGAATGAGAAAAATATATTTAACGCAATTACCAATGATAAGTACAGTAGCAACACTAAATAAATTCAAAAATCCAAAGCCCATTGTTTAAACTAAAAGAAAATCAAATGCTGAAGACTTAAAGAACTTATTTGAAGGATAGCCCACACCTTTAATCCCCTGCACTTGGGAGGCAGAGGCAGGCAGGTCAAACAACTGTCACTCTGGTCTACAGAGTGAGTTCCAGGACAGCCAGAGATACACAGAAAAAAATGTCTCAAAAAAAAAACAAGACAAAAAAAAAAAAAAAAAAAAACCTCATTATTCAACAGCAGTCATTTTATTTACTGAAATCATATGCATATTCTTTCCAGTTTTAATTTGTCCATGAGCTACAACAGAACTTGTGAAACTACAAACCTGCACTCATTGCACATATCCACCTATATAGACACACAGCCATATTTACAAAAGATAACAGTGAAAAGTGAGATCTGAAGTATTTTATTCAACTACAAGTATATAGCAATGAAGAATATTTGTATACTTTGGTATAATAACCTTAGAGAAACGAAACATTTAGTTACTACTGCTTTTGTATTTCCAGTACAAATGTTAACATATTAAAAAGAACAAATGACATTTTAGTATTATGAGGATAATAATTTTGATCTCCTGATATCCTGAAATCATCTCCTAGACAAGCAAAAAAGCTATAGGCCATATATTTAAATGCACTCACTAGAATTAAACCAGAGTAAAATAAATTTAAGGTAATAAAAACCCACCTACCACAGCAGGTTTTGTTTGTTTCTGAGAGACTGGCAATGCTGTCAAATCTAGCACCAAAATCCTGAACACAAGTGATCACGCTAAGAACCCTTCCGAACCTAAGCAACAAGACCACACCCAGCAACAACCTTAGAGCTTCTACACAGCTCTCCAAACACTACCATAAAAAAAAATCAAAGTATTTGGGCATGGTGGTGCACGCCTTTAATCCCAGCACGTGGGAAGCACACAGGCTGGTGTATCTGTGATTTTGAGGCCAGCCTGGTCTACAAAGTGAGCCATGGTTGTTACACAGAGAACAATGTCTTATGAACAAAAACAACAACAACAAAAAAAAAAACAAGTAATGTGGGCTAGAGACAAGGCTCAGTAGTTAAGTGCACTACACATTCCTCAAAGGACCTGGGTATGAGTCCCAGGATCCACATAGTGGCTCAAACTGTAGTTCCTGAGGATGTAACATCTTCTTCTGGCCTTTGGAGGCATCAGGCTTGCAAGTGTATGCAGACAGGCAAAACACACATATAATACACACACACAGTAATAAATAAGCTTGAGCACTAAATGTTCAGGCCTACTATCTAAAAAGATAAAAGAAAATCAATGAATCTGTAAAGGATTGTAACACTGACTGTGACATTTTTTTCCACCTTCAAAAGTCACCACCATACCAAGGGTATCCAAATTCATTCTTTTTTTTTTTAAGGATTTATTTATTTTATGTGTGTTGCCCACATGTGTTTGTGTAAGGGTGGGAACTGGAGTTAATGACAGCTGTGATTTGCCACGTGAGTGCTGGAAGTTGAACCCAGGTCCTCTGGAAGAGCTGCCAGTGCTCTTAACCATTGAACCATCTCTCCAGTCCCACAAATTCATTCTTAAAGCCAGCAGCAACAGTATGCTAAAGAGTAACAGCCGAATCCCACAGAGTTTAGGAGGTCAGAGAGTATGATATAACTTCTACTGTAGTGACTGTACTTTTAGATATATCCTTGCATTCTGAAACAGGATTCAAAAAGATGAATTCTTTCTTTAAAGAGGGGGGGTGGGACTATGACCAATAAATTATTATCTGTTGAAATATCTATAGTAACTTAAATATAATGAGAAGATAAAAGAAGGTGCATAAATATGAACAAAAATGAAATGAACAGATGAAATAGTATTTTAAGTTAGCTTTAGAAAGTAAAAGAATTTGATTTAAAGTCAGAAATGACAGGTGCCAAATCTCTCCAAAAGTAGAAAAGAATAATCTTGACCAAAATCAATCAATCTGTACAAGGTAGGAGAAGAAAATAGACTGGCACTGGCAAACACACATACAACTTCAGACTGATGGAACAAGAGAGTTCACAGGAGGAGAATTCAGGTTCTAAGTCCGGGGAAAGGGCTTCTATAAATCCCTACATTGTAACGTATCACTATTAAGCCTAGCGAAAACCTACGAAGAAAACTGCAATTTATTCAAAATGAGAGGTTTTCTTTCTCATACACTAAATTCTCAGTACAAGCATGGCTGAAAGATATAGGAGTGTAATATAACAATATCCTTATAACATAGCAGGATAAACACCACTGGTGGGAAAAAATAGGTGTTCAAGGCCTATAGGATTGCTAAGTAAGTTAAGGCACTTGCAGCCAAGACTGAAGAGCAGAGTTCCATTAACAGAACAATCACGCTGGGAGGAGAGAACTGCTCTCTGACTTCCCTATGTTCAGCGTGACACACTATTCCAGCCCTAAAATTAATAATTTATCCATGTATGTAGTGTTCACATAGTTTCTATGAACTATGAAAATCAACTCTGCTTAACCTTACAGCTGCACGAAAAAAGTATATAATCTACTTTCAGGAATCATGAAACTTCTTGAGGGGTGAAAAAAATCACAAAGACTTGGAAATTTGGGCTCACCAGGTAAAACTACAAGTAAGCCAAGCTTGACAACTTGAGCTCAATCCCTGAGATCTACAGTTACCCTCTGGGCTCCACAGGCTCACTGTGGCACATGTGTACCTAATCTCCCTTACACACACACATATAAAAATTTTACATTTAAAATTGCCAGGTTATGCTCAGATTCTTCCCTTTTTAATTCTAAAAGGTTTAATGTATACTTGGAGAAAGGAGAGCTAACTGTAAAATCTTATATGGGGAAAGGAAAATGTTCTTTTCGTTGATTAAACACATACTATTGACATTCTATATTCAAGTGTTTAATACTGTATTTATCTTTTAACGAATGGGTACAAATAGTCAATAATATGAGTAAAGGAATATAATTATAGTGTAGGGGAGTGGTAGTATGAAGGGCTACAGAAAATTACGAGAAAAATCATGAAACTTGTCCTGTAACACTGTTAACCTTTCCTTCATCAGAAGGCCATAGGAGTAGCTCCACGATACAGAGCTTTCCCAGTATGCACCCAAGTCATAGGTGCAATCCCAGAGTGGTAAAATATAGACATATTCAATATTCCTTTTCAAACTGGAAAGATTTGGGTTCTGATCCTAATACATATAGAATGATATATAAGATTTAATCTTGTGAATCATCAAAAATAACAGCCTCTTAATCAAAATTAAACTAGACTATTCATGTATACCTCCTTACCATGTTTTAAATTGAAATAGTTCCAATTAAAAACTAAAATGTGTTTGCATTGATATCTAACACATTTTATTACATAATTTCAATAAATTATTCTGGTCATAACCAAGTTTAGAACATAAATACTTTTAGTGATCAAAATAAAAAAATTGAATAATATTTAAATTTTTGCAATACTAGAAACTGAATTTAGGTCCTTGTTCACATACTAGGCTAGGACTGAGCCCTGCCCTCAGCCTTTTCAATTATTTTCCTTAAATGAAACACATAGTTTTCACAAAGAGTAAACAAACGCCATTAGTTTACCCCTAAAAATGTATCAAATGTAATGAATGACAAATATTCAAATGTAATCAAGTATGACAACTTTATTACATTTAAAGTATTGTAGATGTGTTGTCAGAACTAAGTATTCCATAAAAAGATGATGCAACCAATTTTTTATTTACTACCTTTATGAGAACGTCATACATGAGCACTGCATTTCCAACCACTCCTATCCCTAACTCGGTAACCTTCACTCTTCCAGGGCCTATCCCAAGATCATGATCTAATCTTTACTTATTATTAATTACTAAATTATCACACACATACACACTTATGCACATAAATGTTCATGCACAACCAATTGTGCCATTTAGCTTTGCTCATATATAAAGTGGAAGATTGTCCCTCGAGGAGAATGATTCTCCCTACATTAAACTCTTGTCCAATCTAAAGACAGAAAACTGGGAAAAAAATTTAAGGGCCTTAGACATAAACCACAGGTCTAATTCAGTGTTACAATTAAGAGAAAAGCTAGAATCTTTATTTAAATGGCAGGTTTCTCAGTATGTAGTATAGAGAGGATCAGTTAAACCTGAGGACCACTCATTCACTGCTCTTTCTACCAAATTCAATGCTAAAGTAATAAGAAGCTGTATGTTCACAGAGCTCTAGAAAGTCTAACTTTAAGCTTACTTAGAAATCAAGGAAATAAATAAATGCATTACTAACAACTAAAAGTAATACAATCAAACATTTTAGGGCCTTACTGCAATATGAAATATGAATTATCTCCTATGAAGTACTGTTCTTTGACTAAATTCTATTCATTTGTCTTTGGGTACACATATGCCACACACAGTGCATATGTAGAAGCCAGAGGACAACCTGCAGGTGTCACTCGTCTCCTTTTATCATACGGGTTCCTGGGATCAAAATCAGGCTTGGCAGCAAATGTCTTTTAACCTACCGAACCGTCTCACCAGCCCTCCTATGAGGTGTTGACACCACCGTTACCCTAATAAATAATAACCTTCTAAGGCTTTTAGAAATAACTCAGTTTTGAAGATAGTAGTACGGTACACCAGAAAACTAACCCTTTTTTCAACCTAGGCACTACAGGTGTTTTGGATGAAATACCTTTACTCACCAGATGCCAGCAGTAATCTTCTCTAGTTTCTATTTGGACAACCAAAAACAGTCAAATCTTTCCTTGGAAGAGTAAAGATAAAACTATCCTCTCAGCACCCCAAAATTCTCATAGGAGGTTGAGACCTCCTAAGTTAAAGAGAAGCAAACACAAATCTGAAATGTGGAACCATTTTTTCCCACTAAGCAGAAGGGGAGCAAAGATTAAAGAACTCAGAATTCTAAGTTAACAAGAGTTGAGCAACAACAATCATAATACAGATCCTATCTGAAACCTGGCTCAAGAAAAGCAAACAAGACAATGTACTGAGGATCTGGAAATATAAAGACATTAGTCTGGCTATGTAAGAGGATATACTTTTTTTTTCCTGAGATAGTTTCATGTATGGCCTCAAACTTACTACGCAGCCAAAGAAGATCCTCAACCTCGGATATTCCTATATCCACCTAAGGGCTGAGATTACAGATGTGTACCACATCCATATGGAACACTAAGGATCAAACGCAGAGCTCTGTGCATGCTAGGCAAGCAGCACTCCACCAAATAAGCCCATCTCCAGCTCTCGAAAATTCTCAATGCTGAATTACAACTACACACATACTTAAAGGCATTTTTGGACTGGTCTTTTTTTGTACTTGTTAAAGCCTTTGGCTTCACTGCAAAGACTACTTCAGTTTTATTTTGACTTGACAATCAAGTTTTACCTCTATTCGGTAATCATAATTTATATTTATATATTTTTTATGTATTAATATTTTACATATTGGTTAACACACACACACACACTCACAAATGGGACAGGGTTTCTATGTGTAGTCCTGGCTGTCCTGGAACTCATTCTGTAGACCATGCTGGCCTCAAACTTTAAGATTCACTTGCCTCTGCCTCCCAAGTGCTAGAATTAAAAAGACTTGTGCACCACTGCCCAGGTTCACTAATATTTATATTGCAGAGTAAAATTATTATCACATTCTCCCCAACGTAAAGTCAATGTAAGTAACCAACATAGTTAAATAAAAACCAAGATATTTTAACAACGGTAAAAGCCAAATAGATGTTTATACCAGTAGTGATATTCCAAATCCTTTTACACGCAGAACAGAAAGACAGAAAGTGATATGGCAATTAGAAGTTGCAAAACAATCTGGACCAGCTTGAACAATTTCAATTAACTTTTTTTCTCAAAATATAGGCACTAACCTTATAGATAAATCCAAAGGATAACGAAATAGTGTATTTTAACTATATACCAACTCCACTAAACAAACATCTTCCACCAATCACACCGTGTGCAAAGCAATAAGCTAGTTATTTGCAACAGAGGCACAGAAGCAGTTTTTACTATAATCACTGCCTTTCAAAAATATAGAATACAAAAAGTCAAACAAGTTATGAAATGTATTTTTAAAAAGACTAAATAGACAGGAAGACACTGATGATAGAGGAAAAAGACAATTCTCTATAAGCATGGTAAAAAGAGCAATGCTTAGAGAATAGGGTACTTTAATACAGTGCTGAAATTTTCATAATTTATAAAATCTACTGAAAGATTTTACTTAAGCAAAGTTTCAGAAACATAATTAAGAGCACACTCAAACAGTTCTTCTAGGTGATGCTTATTAAGAACTTATTTCAATAAATCAAGTATAAAATGATGAGAGATTATGATAGGAAGGAAGCTTAGGCTATGACAATAAGCATATTTAAACTGGGACTACCAGCTCAACATTCTGCACTCCTCTTGTCACTACCGTCCACCAATTATTACTAATTTAGCTCTTCCATAAACTCTCCTGGCAAAGTTCTGGACTTTAATCCAAAAATGTAGATTTCAAGAAAAGTTACTTTGCTGAGACTACAGCCATGCCCTGCTGCACGATACCCACCTACAAATGCCCTTCAGAACAAACGATTCTGAATTTGTTCCATAACCAAAAAGCATCTAGATGTCTTTCATGAATTTTTTTTATAACTGTACTTTTGGTAATCAGTTATTTGACTCATATAATCAATTTGATAATTTAAATGAAAAAAATGGTTTATTTACACCTCTAGTAACTATTTATATAATACCTACTAAACATAAAGCTTTCAGTTATTTGAAGCTGTGATTATGAACTGAACTTAAGCTCAGATTTCCTATTTAGTGATATTCACATGAAAGATTAAATAATCATAAAACATGTTCCTGAACACTGATAGACTTTATCATTAAGAAAATATCTTTTGCATATAAAAGATATTAAAAAGCAGCACGAAATGATAGATATAAAATTTAAGGAACAAAGGCCAGACACAATAGTGCATACATTCGGGAGGCAGAGGCAGGATCTTTCTGAGTTCAAGGCCAGCCTGGTTTACAAAGTGAATTCCAGTATAGCCTCGGGTGTTACAGAGAAGCCATGTTTCCAAAAAACAAATTAGAGAGAGACAGAGACAGGGAGAAAGACAGAAACAGAGACAGAAAGTTTAAGGAATCCAAATCTAGGACAATGTCATCACAGTGGCTGATTGCTAGGGAAAACACATAATGCCCTGAAACATACTAGGCAATAAAGTTTCACTACTGAACTAGCCTACAAACCCCTGATAAACTCTTTTATCCTAACTCCTTCTGTCTCTCAAGCACAGAAAAAAAGATTTAACCTTTCCAGTTCTCTACAGTAAAGCAGATTCACTGTAAATAAAAGTATTTATAATTAGTCAATTTATATTTGTCCCCAAACTGTAAGAGTGAGTAAAATATTAAAAGTGCTAAGCAAGTTAATCATGATTTTTCAGCCGCAAAATACTTTCAAAACACTTGAAATCTTCCTTATAAATTCAATGGAGCCAAGATGGCTCAGCCTGCAGAAGCCTGACAGCTCAAGTTCAAACCTCAGAATCCATGTAAAAGTCGGAGAAAACAACTCCACAAAGCTATCCTCTGCCTTCTACATACGTAACAGACCACTAATGTACCCACACACATCACACCTATGCAAACACACACAAATATCTTATATATTAAATATGTAATTATATATAAATTTTGTTTATACATAAATTATTTATATAAATATAATTTTTCTTCCTCTCTCCTTTCAGCCACTGCCATGCTATCCAGACTGAGATGACCGGGAAATTCCAGGGCTACAGGAACAACAGTAAGCATCACAAGCACAAGATGGTGGGGCTGGCGGCATGCACCACAACATCAACTTCAACGATCATCATCCAGGTTTTGGGAAAGTTGGTATGACGCATTAACACTTAAGGAGAAACTAGAACTTCTGACCAACTGTCAACCTGTCCAAATTGTAGACAACGGTCAGGGAACAGACTCATGTACATGCTGTAAAAAACAAAGCTGGATGGAGCTGCTCCTATCACTGAAATAGGGCAACAAACCTACGGCCAGTTCGAGGGAAGAGAAGGCTACCTAAGAGCAAGTCATCATGAATGCTAAATTCTTCAGTAGAAGAGCTGAGGAGAAAAAAAAAAAATCAAGGATGTTGAAGGTGCCCTTGTCCTGGTGGATTGAAGTCACAAAGTGCTGTTTATTAAAGGCTAACATTTTTCATGTGAGCTGAGTGTAGGTTCTTTGGTGATGGGTAGGCTGGTAACAGTCACAGTACATGGTGGATAGACATAGCCCACCGTCACATCTCAAACACCCAGGATCAACCAGTTCCAGGATCACCAGCAGTTCCCAACCACCTAAAACTTCAGGTCCACCCAGAATTCCTCTAGCTTCTTCGGCTCTCACACTCACATGCACATATCCATACCAGACACATATACATGTTGATTTTTTAAAGAGGGGTGGGAGACTTCTAACATTTTTTTAGAAATTAATGATTAGTATGACTCATGGTTTTGAGAAGTTAGCAAAATGAAAGTGAACGTGACTTCAAATAATTTCAAAAGTATGGGCACAAATCAAGTCTAGTCCTATAACTTTACAGGACTATTTACATCATAAATATTAGTTACACAGTTACTAAGATCTACTACATAAGAATGTAGTCTTAACATTGCCTTTTTGATAGAACTGACACAAAAACTTGACTTCTATTTAAGCTTCAAGATGCTTTTCTATCCAAAGCTCAGTATAAAACCACTAATATCATCTACAATTAAATTTTTAAAAATTATAAAGTTTATACAGTAGACAAATCATTTTTAAAAAAACAAGACCAATTGTTTGGTCTAAAATTTACAAGTTAATTTTTCTATAATATACTTAACATTGAAAGTCACACACACAAACACACTTTAAGATAACAGAATTTTTTAAAGAAAAAGGATTGAAAACTGAGCAATGAAATAGCAACTACAACCAAAAGCTATTAGTATTAACTATAAAATAACCTAAGGCAGAAAATATTAAATAAAAAGAATATTTTGTAAAGGTAGATGATAATAGGCACATCTATGGTGGTTCAGTCATAAACATACAATAACAAAAAACCTACTAGATGTATATACAGCTAAAAATTTTTCCATATACATCTCAAAGAAAATGATGAATACACATTATGCAATGATACTGAGGATTCGGGAATAAAATTAACTAGAATATTTTAAAGTAAAATGTAAATTACAGAGAAAGGAATTCAATGGATTTGAAAGACACGACTCTGAAATTTATGTATATATGAGGTTATGTTCTTGGTCCAGAAAAAAAAGAAATGGAATATTAAATATTAATAGCATGGTATTTTACTTGAAAAAATTTTAAAGTCCACTAATTAAAAATAGAATAAAAATCTAAACAGAAATTATTTCCTATAAGATCTGACCATAATTTTTTTCTTTGCTGTAAATGTAAGATTTTTAAAATTACAAATCAAGATGTATAAAACTGATTTACTTCTGGGACAATTTTAGCAAAAGCAAGTACGCCTATGTCAAGTGTAGTAGACTGGGTGACAAAGAACATGCATGAAAAAGTACGCATCAACAAATGGAAAAGCTTAAGAGAAATGGATGGCATTCTATTCAAAGTTGTTATTAAAACTGCATTATCATAATTTTTTAAAAAACAGATTATCTTAATTACAAAAGCCAGAAAATACATGAGAAAACTACCAAGCTATCATAAACAACCCTATGAACAAACCCAAACAGGAGTCACACATATAAAAGTAAATTTAACACACCTAACATTTAAATAATTCACTGACAAATTATGTCAATACTATAAAAAAGAAAAGGCATTCATAAGAAAGAATACGTAAAAAAATCCAGAAGCACTAATTTTGTTTTCTTCCTGTATGGCCTGCTTCCTCCTATGCTTACATGCTTCACACCTTCTAGCTTTACTATACTTTCTCAAGCCATATGCCAAGGAGGTGTTCTCGACTCTCTACGGCCCCATCCATCCTCGAATTTCCTAACATCACAGCCTGAAAACCCCACCTTCTCACTTACTTGCTGTTTCTCTTCTCCACGCAAGAAAGGACTCTTTTTTAAACCTATACAAATAACTTGTCATTGTGGCTGTAACTGTCCTATCATTAACTTATGGAAGTTTCTGGCACTATCTAAATATATCCTTGAAGGAATATTTAAAATACAATAAAATAAGATCAACAATTGTAAACATATAATTCATCACATTAAATATCACAGGTGAAAAAGAACATAAGTCATCTCAACAAAACTGTATGGTTAAATTAAGTATCTATTGCCAGGCATGGTAGCATACACCTTTAATCCCAGCACTCAGGAGGGAGAGAGACCTGAGTTCAAAGTCAGCCGGGACTATGATGAGAACTTCTCATAAAATAAAATAGCCGCGGCCATAAAAGTACCTGTTAAGTCAGAAAAGAGATTTGCCCTGTTTTCTATTAAAAAATCAGTATACATAATATTCAAAATGAAAAGCATTTAATTTAAATTAAGAATAAAACACATCAGAAAGAACAGTGGCTGTTCTGAAAACCTACCCAATAAAGACCAGAAAAATGTAACAAAACACTGGTAAGCTTAACTACTGAGAAAGGAACAAAAGTTTACAGAAAACATAATTACCCTTCCAGCAAAAGCTAAATAAACGGTAAGACCAAAATGAAAAAAATTAATAGGCTTCCTATATAACAGCAATAGCTCATTAGAAAATATTTTTAAAGATATAATTCACAGTAACAACAAAAACTAGAGATATTCAGGAAAATATCTAACAAAAAAAGGTGTGTAAGATCTATGAAATAAATTTAAAAAAAAAAACCTATAGAACTGTACTGTAGAACATAAAAGAACACCTAAAGAAACGGAGAGGCATACCATGGTCCTGGATGGGAAGATTCAATAGTGTAAAGATGTCAATTCTCCCCAAATTAATCTGTAAATTCAATGCACTTCCAATCAAAATCCCAAAGGGATTTTTAATGGAACTTGACATGTTGACTCTAAAGTTCATCTGGAAGAGAAAATACACAAAAATTGCCAAAAAAATTTTTGGAAAAAGACAATGGGGAGGGGGGCCCTATCAGCTGTCAAATATAATATGAAATGAAAGTAATCAAAACTGTCGAGTACTAAATGCACAGCACACGTATTTGGGACTTAAATATGATCAAGGTGATTTTCATGTTAGTGGAAGAAAAGAACATATCAACCAATTTATTTTGGGAGAAATGATTATGAAGCTAGAAAAATTAACAAGGCCCCTACCATGATTATTAAAAGAAAGTTCAGATGAATTAGAATCCACTAGCAACATAAGTAAAACTATATTGCAAAAGAGAATGTAAGGAACTAGAGTGCTCAATACACTGAGAAGACGACTCTCTGAGAAAGGCACGTGAGAAGATGGTAAAATTCTGACAGCATTTAAAAAAAAAAAAAACACTAAAAATGCCACAAAGTAAAAAACTTTATTGGGTAAGTAAAAATATCACAAAATTATAACTTGTTAAGTTAGTAAGTGAATCAAAGAAATTTTAAAATGTTACTAGGAATAAAATGGATAAAATTTTATGAATAATTTTTAACGGAAATATAATGCCAGTAAATATGGTCAATTTTACTAAAATCAGATTAATATAAATTAAAATAAAGTGTACTATCTACCCACTGGAAATAATAACTAAAAGTTGAGGGTGATAATAGAATATAAAAATTCAACAATCAGAATTAAAATTTTTTTAAGAATCTGATCTACAAAAGTATTTGCACATGTAAGTAAAGAAATACGTACATGGTTGTTCATTACAACATTGACCTAACAAAAACAAAAGACTATAAATTACCTTCATATATATCAGTGAAATAATGGTTAAGTGAATTAACAATGAGGTAATAGGTGCTATGGCTGTGGCTCAGATGTAAGGTACTTACCTAGCACACTCAAGGTTCAGCCCTCCAGCCCTCAAAAATCAAAGTACCTGCCACTGCTTCATCCCTTTCAGCCTGCAGTACTTCATGAACTTAATGGCTCCTTTCAATTTCTGTCCTCCTCTCACTTGAAGATAACAGAAACCCTACTTCCTTGCATTACAACAGAACCTTAACATTAAAAATAATATACAAAAACATAAACCAAATTACTGTATGAATGAGCACTGAAGCACAAAGGTTTCTATATTATTACGTATCTATATTTATATTACATAGTAAAGCTAAGCTGCAGAAAATGCAGGTATCTTATCTATGTTTTAAACATAAAATGTATACTTGTGCAAGTATACACATAAGCAAGCCAAGGCTGATAAACCAAGGTTATTAACAGATAATCAAGGAATAAAACCCAATCCCTGAAATTCTGTCTTTTAGTTATCTATACTTTTCTGTACTGCTTACCTTAAAAATAAACTGGGGCTAGCAAGTAATAGCACTTACGACTCATTCAGAGGCCCCAGACTCAGTCCCCAGAAGCCCTGTGGCCTCTCACAGTCATCGGTAACTCCAGTCGAGGGGATGTGATGCCCTCCTCTAAACAATACATGCATGTGATGCACTTACAAAAATGCAGGCAAAACACTAGTGTACACAGAACAGCAGTCAATAAATATTTAAACCAACTTAAAAAAAAAATGACCATGCAGTTTTCTATTGTGTGGTTTCAGCAAATAAGAAACACCCAACTTGAGCACTAAAGAATCAAGGTAGAACATAGTCACACATGCTTATGATCCTAACATTGAGGAACTGTTAGTTTCAGGCCTGAGTGAGCTACACAGACACATCTCATTACCTCCTCCAACCTAACCTCATGGCTCCCAATTCAGAATTATCCAACTATTTCTATAAGTTTAGCAAAAAATGTCAATAGCTAGTATCACAGTTCATATGATTTGAGATATAGAAGATTAACTTTTAAACATGCTGCTACGTGTTATTTACTTAAAGGTGTGTGTGTGTATATATGTATGTATGTATGTATATATAGGTGATTTTAGTATGTTTATATTTGTTTATATTTTAGTGTGTGTATACACACACACACACACACACACGTATGTATATAAAACTTTTGTTAGTTTGTTTGCTTCTGTTTTCTAGAAAGAGTCTAAGGCAGTCCCAGGATGGCCTTGAACTCAGTATACAGCTGCTAATGGTCTTGGACACTGTATCTTCAGCCAACATCTTCAAGTGTACCACCACATAGAGCTGCTTAATTAACTGTTTTTATTCTTATGAGACAGGTTCTCTCTATGTAGTTCTGGCTGCCCTGGAACTCACTATATACAACAGGATGGCCCTGAAGACAGAGATCCTCCTGTCTTGAGGGCTTGGATTAATGGTATGCACCACCACACCCAACTTCCTAATTATTTTTAAATGAAGAAAATTTTGGTATCAAATCAAGTAGTTTTAAATATTTATTTTTTTATTTTGTATGGACTGGTGTTTTGCCTACATGTATACCTGTGTGAGGGTGTCGGGTCCCCTGGACCTTAAGGTACAGATAATTATGAGCTGTGCTGCAGGTGCTGTGTTTTGAACCTGGGTCCTCTGGAAGAGCAGTCAGTGCTCTTAACCACTAAGCCATCTCGTCAGCCCCACACCGCCAATCAATTACTGTTAAGACTCAGTTGACTCAATGCTATTCCCAAGGTTAAAGGTTAAAAAAAAAGTATTAAGTTCTCTATTCATTTTATTTCTCCCTCTATATTCAATAAATATTCTAGGAAGGTTTATTACACAGATAAAGTGTGCCTATTACATTTCTTTCCTAGTTTTTATTGTTTGTTTGTTTTTTTTTCATTGCTGACCTGTATGAATTCTGAATATTCTAGGTACAAGCTATTTCTTGGTCATGTGTTTGCCATGTGTTTTTTAACTGGTGGGTTCTCTTTTAAGCATTTTTCTCAGTAGCTTCTAAAAAACAGGTTTTTAGATTTGTTAAAGTCCAAATTCCTCATTTTCTTTTATATTTGGACTGTATTCTATACTTACTAATCCAAGGTCATAAAGATTTTTCTCCCATGTTTTTTTCCTAGAATGTGTCATGTCCTGACTTTTACAACTACATTCATGATTCATTGGGTGAATTTTGACATATACAAGATTTGAGCTACCCTTTCTTTCTATTAAAAAAAAAGAGAGAAAGACTTGAACATTTTGGCACCACTGTTTATGAAAATGATTTTTCTTACTGAATCGCACTGGCACCTCTGTCAAAACCCAACTGATCCTGAGCATTATAAATCTTCTCTAGAATTTCAAACTAATTCATTAAAGTATGTTTCTCCTTTTCTCAATACTGTAGCAAACCATCTTAAAAAGTGTATCTTGCCCAAAGTTTGGCTATAAGTCTCAGGATCTGCCTCAATACCCTGCAGGGTAGAGCCTTTCAGAGGCCCTCTTGGTAGGCTCCTGTCCTGTTCCTGTTTTCTCCCTCCTCCAATATCCATCCTCTTTGCCTTTCTGAATGAGGATTGAGCATCTTAGCCAGAGTCCTCCTTCCTGATTAGCTTCCATAGGTGTTCAGATTTTAGTATGTTTATCCTATATTATATAGCTAATATCCACTTATGAGTGAGTATATACCCTGTTTGTCTTTCTGCTTCTGGGATACCTCATTCCGGATGATCTTTTCCAGTTCCCACCAATTCCCGGCAAACTTCATGATTTCCTTGTTGTTGTTGTTTGTTGTTGTTGTTTTTGTTTGTTTGTTTTTTATCACTGAGTGATATTCCATTGTGTAGATAAACCACAATTTCTGTATCCATTCCTCAACTGAGGGACATCTGGGCTGTTTCCAGCTTCTGGCTATTACAAATAAAGCTGCTACAAACATGGTTGAGCAATGACCTTGTTGTATACTTGACCATCTTTTGGGTATATGCCTAGGAGTGGTATAGCTGGAACTTGAGGAAGCGCTATTCCTAATTGTCTGAAAAAGCAGCAGCCTCATTTCCAAAGTAGTTAGTACTTTCTCCAAGAAACATTTCACATGAATGAAATATTAGTAGCTTTCTACAACTTAAGGGTTTTTGTTATTCACTTGGTACTTTGGAGGAAGGAGGTTTTCAAATCAGTAACATAGCCCTAGAAATTATAATATGGGGGTGGGGGGAGACACAGTGTGCTATGAAACAGGATCTTAACATGTAGCCTTGAAGACCAATCTGGCTTCAAACTCACAGAGATCTGCCTGCCTCTGCTTCCAAGTGCTGAAATTTAAGGCATGTGGCACCACGTTGGGCTTAGAAAGGTGCACTATACTTTGCAGAGTATCAGTAACTCACTTGTTTTTCTTCTACTTTGAAAGAAAATGATTGTATGTATGTGCATGTATGCACAATGTGTATATGAGAATGCAGGCCATATGTAGTACATGAGTAGAGTTTATATGAAAACTTTGTAGAATTGCATCTTTTCTTCCACCTTTCTGTCACATCCAGATAGCAAACCCACATCTCCAGGTTGAGTGCCTTCACCTACTGAGCTATTCTGCCAGCACAATAATCCTATATACTTTTTCTAAAAAGATGACATTATAATCATGAAAATTTGTGCTTAAAAAGCCCATCAATGCAAGTGGAGTATATCAGTTTTCCAGTGACACCACTGTGGTATGCTGACAGACAAGTAGCAATGGAGCAAAGTTGTAAACAGTGAGTGTCTATATCAAAGTTTTGTGTTTATCCTAAAGACAAGGTTATTTTTCAACTGTCCTAAGCAAATGTAACGTGAGAATAGCTCAAAATACAAAGGTTGTCACTTATTTTATCAAAAGAATTCTCTTAGGTGACCTAAACAGGTATGCTCTGCTTAATATGGACATGGGCATCACCAATGAAATATATAACTTCTGGTTGTTAGAGCTGCTATCATACTGACTTCTATTTCTACCAAGCACTTCACATCTCAACTTTATACATATAATGCAACTTAACTTTAAGTAGCATTTATATTTTACAGTTAAAATATATGAAAAATTAATATATTCAAATTTAAAAGATCTATAACATTTTTCATTTACCCAATGTTCTATTTGTTTGTGGCTATTCAGAAACAAATACGTATTAAGTACTACTCTTTAAACATAGTTCACAGCTACTAAAAGGAAAGAAAAGCAAATTATTACAGTACTACATCATGGTTTATATTCTTAACCATACATTGAATACTGTTCACATTACAGAAATCAACGTACTGAGAATTGGGTGTGGAGACAGGAAAAAGGTGAGCTAAAGAACAAAGATTATGAAAAAAGTCTTATGGAAACAAACTTGTTTGTAAGTTAATTAGAAAATATAGTTTAAAACAACAACAAAAAAAAAGGAGTTTGAATGGAGCTATCCTACATAGTGCTATTAAATGACAATCTTAGTGTCAGGCATAAAATAAATACCTCCCTACACATCACTGGTCAGAGAGACTCCCTCAAACATGGGTGAACTTGGATCCGGATGTGTACCCGTGCAAGTGCACTGCATGTACAGAAATGAAGGGGAAGAACATGGGAGAAAACTCCAGGGAGGTAACAAGTCATGCTCCTCTTCCCTTCACCTCATGTCAATCTTTTATGTAACTGTCTCACTTGCTGATTTCCTTATAGAGATTACCATTATGCCTACTGCCTTTCAATCCCCTCTCCTTCAAAATATCAATTGTGGAGGCATTTCTTAGAAATTTTATAATTATACTTTCCTCTGTATGGAATTTACTATGATCACCTGAACATTCAAGTACCTGCTCAATTTGCCACTAAATCCCTACAAAGAATTCCTCTTCTTTGTCCCTGTATGATCAAGCTTTAGATTCACAATAGTACACTGAAGAGTAAATTGTTAATTCATACTCTTAGTATATTAAAGGGGTATTCACTTGTCTAGCTACATATTGTCAGTCTTGTCAAATAAAATATAAACTTCATGAAAGTAGAAGCTTCATCTGACAGCTGGCTGTAGTTCAAGCCAAAACACAAGAAGCCCAGAGGGTAGTTTGTTGAGTGTTTATAACTTCACTAAAGGCATAACTTTAGTTGCAGATTCTTTCCATGTCTCCTGTGGTATTTTTTTTCCCCTCACTAAAAGTTTCTATGAACAGATGAAATAAGTTCTATCACACTATAATTTTCCATCACTTTATTCTTTTACAAAACTAGAAAACATAATTATTAATTGTTCTTGTTAAGAGTGATTTCCTTATATTGTTATTATATTTCATGAAAACTATGTTTTACAGGGATAACTAAAAGAGAAATACTGAAGAGTTTTAGTTTCTTTTTTTTTTTTTTAAGGATTTTTTTAAAGATTTTATTTATTTATTATATATACACCAGATCTCATTATGCACCAGAACTCAATACAGATGGCTGGGAGCCACCATGTGGTTGCTGGGAATTGAACTCAGGACCTTCGGAAGAGCGGTCAGTGCTCTTAACCTCTGAGCCATCTCTCCAGCCCCCAAGTTTTAGTTTCTATTGGAACTAGTTAGGAAACAAATTGGATACCAATTACAAAGTGAAATAAAAAAACTGTGTCTGAATTCTTTAAATACTAAAATTGTCTATTTTAACAGACCATGAAATATTGCTTCTGAAAAAGTTTTGCAAGGCACCTCCTACTTAAAATTTTTAGTTCTAATCTTTTTTTTTTTTAATTCTTTTAGAGAGTTTGAAGAAAGTAGGTTTAAACCATCTTTGCCTGTAAGTCTCACAATAACAGAGGTAGGCAACACTGAGATTTGCTCTTCTTTGTTTTTTAATGCTGGTAGCTAGAACATCCCCTTAAGATATTGTAATTTCATCATTTTGGGACATGATTTGAACACAAGGAGAGTAGTAATAGTAATATAAGGCCAAGATAAAAAAAAATCAATGATGGAGAGATCAAGGATAATAATTAAGCTTTGAAGTTTATATGAAGATTAATATAGCACCTTGGACAAAAAAAACATTTAGAAATTCTGTCATAGTTGTTTCTTTAAAGAATATTGATGGCCAACAGATGTACAGGGGGAAAGTTACTACTACTGTGTCCCATCTTTCAGAAGTGTGCTTGAAATCATCATGTGATACAGCTTACACATATTCTGATAACAATTATTAAAACAACTAAGTCAGGTAAGGTAATGTATGTGGTAACTACAAAACTTGGGAGGCAGAACTGTGAATCTGAGATAAGGACTACATGTGTAAACTGGTATCTTAAAACTAAAATTAAGAAAAAATGTCAATAAAGGTTTGCAAGAATGCATAGAATAAACAACACTGACATACTTATGAAATGTAAATTGAAACTATTATCATAACTAGTATTGAAGTTCCCCAAATACTAAAGACTGAATTAGCATAATTTGCAAATCTCACTCTAGAAAACTAGAAAAAGTCTTTCCTGTATTTCAAGGAGAATGTATTCCTCTCCAAACTAAACATCCATAGGTGGATGAATGGATAAAGAAAATGTGGTATATACACCCTCATGCTAACCTTTAAAAACACCAAAGAACATGTAAACAACAGGAGAGCATCAAGCAAAATACGCACAGATAAGCCATTACTATATGATCTCATATGTAGAATTTACAGTCCAATTTACAAAGGATAATAGAGAATTTGGGACAAAGACATTTCAGTTACATAGCGGTTGAGTTTACAACACTGATTACAGTTAATACAGCATCTGTTTAGCTGAAAAATGCTGACTATATTTAAATGCTCTAACTACAAATAAGTAGTATCCAAAGCAATGCACATATCCATTACTTTAATTTTAAATTGGCATTTCAAAGCATGCTTCAAAATATAACTATACATTGTTAATTAAACTTTGAATGTATGAAATAATACAATAAAAGGTATGAAACAAAGGAATAATGACAAATGAGACAAATAGAAAACAAAATGGTAAAACGAAGTTATAATTACATAAAATGGAGATGAACTAAATCACAGTTAAAAGATAAAACTGACTTAAAAAGAAAAAAAAGCAAGACTTATCTAAATTGCAGGCCACTCCTAAGAAATATACTTTTAATGGAGAAGATATTTTACACGAGCATCCCTGATAGAAAAACTAATAAAAAAAGGTTACTTCAGACAGTGATAACAAAACTCAAGAGAGAGAGACAGTAACACTGAAAGGATCATTTTGACAAGAAAACAAGATGGTCCCAAACATCCAACTACTTCAGAGAGCAGTTTCAAAATACATGAAGCAAAAACCAACAGAAAAAGAATGGACCTCTTTATTATTGTAACTGAGCTGCAGTTTCTACATGTCTCTTGGTGACAGAACAAATGGAAAATCCATAAGGATGTAAAAGACTTATACATCACTAGACAACATAATCTACCTCACATTATGGAACACATTAATAATACATGTTTTAAAGTATCCATGAAACATTCACCAAAAATGGTCCACACAACTTTTCAACCAATATGAAAAAAATGAAATCTAAGTATATTTTTGATTACATATAATTAAATTGGAATCCCATAATATCCCAACATATTTAAAAATGTAACAACTTTACACAGCTCATACACCCCTTCCCCAAAATAAGTTTTCCAATTTGACCATATGACCAAAAATGATCAGAATTATAATCTCAATTCTCCCCCAGAACAGCATATAAACAGGGAATTATATAAGGACTAGAGGGGGAAAAAATGCTCAAATGATAGGCAGAAAAACTTAATTTTACACCAAAACCAATTAAGCAAGCCAAAATGAATCAAAGATGAAGTCATAAGAGAAATAAGAAAACACTGGGACCTAAAAATTGACAAATAAAAATGAATCAAAAGATGTGGTATATACGTAAAACAGCCCAGAAACAGAAGAAAATGTATAGTTTATTTTAATAAGAAGTCTAATAAAACAAAATAAGGTTTCTGTATAAAGGAACTAGATAACAAAACCAAACTGAATATAAAGAAACTAGAAATCAAAATCAAATTATATATATAGTAAGGAGAACAGAGGAAATGATTAGCAGAAATCTATAAAATACACAATGAAATAAGATCAGTAATATAAAATGTAAATCAATGGGAAGCTCATAGAAAAGTACAAATTGCCAGTGCCAGAAGTGAAAATGGAGGAGCTAGCAGAAAGCTATGCAATCATTAGGCCATAAGCTCAAGGCCCAACACCTATGTGAAACAAAGCAGGGCCTGATGGTCAATACACTTGTTATCCCAATGCCAGGGAAGCAAGGCTACAAGAGCACGGATACTACCGACATCCAAAGCATAGGAACATAATGAACAACGACCAATTCAACTATTTAAGACTAAAAATAAATAAATATTGCAAGATCCTCTCCATGCATTGTCCTTGATTGGGGTATCATTGTCTTCTGGGCCTCCAGGGCTCAGCTGCTTTTTTTTTCTTTTCTTTTCTTTTCTTTTCTTTTCTTTTCTTGGCTCTGTTGGTCTACTTTTGGAACTCCTGTCCCCTCCTAATCTTTCTATTTCTCCCTTCTTTCATAAAGTTCCCTGCGCTCTGCCCTAAGTTTGGCTGATTCTCAGCCTCTGCTTTGATATCTTGGATCAGTAGTCTTTCAGAGGCCCTCTGTGGTAGGCTCCTGTCCTGTTCCCTGTCTTCTGCTTCCAATGTCTATTGCATTTGCTCTTCTGAATGAGGATTAAGCATCTACCCTAGGGTCTTCCTTGTTTAGCTGCTTTACAAGTATACATTTTAGTATGTTTATCCTATATTGTATGTCTAATAGCCTCTTATGAGTGAGTATATACCATGTATGTCAGTCTTGCTTCTGTCAGTTACCTCACTCAGGGTGATCTTTCCTAGTTCCCACCATTTGCCTACAAATATCGTGATTTGTTTTTAATAGTGAAGTAGTATTCTATCGTGTAAATGTACCACAATTTCTGTATCCATTCCTCCGTTGAGGGACATCTAGGTTGTTTCCAAATCCTGGCTATTACGAATAGAGCTAATACGAACAGCATGCTACGAACATGCATGAAGAAAACCTAAAACCCAGGCTCAGATGTAGCCCAGACTCAGTCTCCAAGTGGGGTTCCTAGTAAGGGGAGCATGGGCTTTCTCTGGCATGAATTCAGTGCCAGCTCACAGATCACCACCCCCTTCTGGGGTTACTGCCTTGCCAGGCCACAGAGGAAGACAATGAAACCAGTTCTGATGAGACCTGATAGGCTAGGGTCAGAAAGAAGGGAGGAGGACCTCCCTTATCAGTGCACTAGGGCAGGGGCATAAGGGAAAAAGGAGAGAGAGACTGGGGGGAGATGAAGGAGGGGGCCAGAGTCAGGATGCAAATTGAATAAATTGTAATAAATGATAACAAAAAATGTTAAAATTTAAAAAAATAATTTAGTGTAAGATGCAAAAACACAAAAGCTGACAGAGAAATTCCAAATAGCTCTTTACATACTGAAGTTGGACTTTTAAAACTTTCTTAAAAACAAAACTATGAATACAGATGGTTTCACTGATCAATTCAAAAATCCAAAAAGCAGAAAAGGGGGAATATATTTCCCATCATACAAAGCAGTGATCAATATTATAAAAAAAAAATTAAAACCAATAGTCCTTAAGAATATAATCATTTTGTTTACTAAACAAAATCTAGCTACATAAATTAGCTAGATTATAATTAGCTATAATTATACATTATAACCAAGGTTAAGTTTACTCCAAGAACACAAAATTCTCTTAAATCCCAAAACAAATACAGACCACACAGTAATAAAGAAGGCAAATCTCAGGATACAAAAGACATAAAAAATGTGCATATAAACGTAGGCAAAGTTCAATGACCTTCTAGGATAAAATCTCTTAGTGAGCTATGAATAAAAGTGAACACCCTCATTAAGATAGAAGAATCAAGAAAAAAATGTACAGGTAGTATAATAAATGGCGAAAGACAGTACTTCCCCCTTTAGGATCAGAAAGGTCCACAGCCAACAATCCTACTCCGTATCTCAGTGAAGATTCTTGGTGCAATTTAAAAAAAAAAAAAAAAAAAAAGAAAACCAGACAATATAAAGATGAGCAGGAAGATACACAAGTCAGTTAGCTAAAAGAAATATACTATACTGAGTAAAAAAGTGACTTTTAGCTAGCCTACAATTACAAGGTCAATATCCACAGTATTCTTATACATAAAGATGCAGCAAACAATTAGAAAATAATAATAATTATCAAGCCAGCAGAATGGTATAGTAGACAAAGATACCTGACACCAAACCTGAAGATCTGAGTCCATAACACAATAGAAGGACAAAAATCAACTCCTGCAAGTTGTCTGACCTCTACATGTGCACAATGGCACATGTGAGCTCCCACACACCACACACCACACACACATACACACAACACACACAGAATAAAAGAAACACACAAATATAAAATTTTTAAAAGACCCAGCGTCTGCAACATTAAACACATTAAGATACTTGTAAGACAAATTTAAGAAACTATTTGCAAGGTACTGACTGTGAAGACTGCACACCAGTGCAGAGAAAATGTACTGGGTTCAAGAAAACACAAGTGTAAGTACTATGTTCACCACGAAAGGCAAAAGCACACCACAAAGGCACCAGTTTGTAATTTCTACTCCAGAAGTTCTAAATATTAGCCTGAAATAAATCAGAACATAAGAACTAAGCGCTTCATTGGTTTTTAGCCAAATTCAATTTTGTTAATAAGTTTCTGGATAATATTCTATAGAAACAATTGAAGCTCAGTCCAGTATTATTTCCATTATTGGGGCCCAAGGAAAAAGTGCTTCCTCAGATCTAAGTTTATGGGAAATACGAATTTGCCAGACTGTCTGATATACCAAGAAGCTATGGACTAGGCACTTATCAAAATTCATCAGTTAACCTGAAACATGCTTATTGCATATATAATTCTGAAATGTACCCTTATCCCTGGTATCAATTTACTAATGTTAGTTTTGGTTTTAGTTTTTATGGAGGATGTACTCAATAAAACTTTCTATTATTTTGGTCTAGTTATAATCATATAATAATGAGTTATAAACAAATACATGTTAAACATATGTAAACTACTTTTTCAAGCTAAGTCAATGCCCCTGTATTTTGTAAAGTTATCATTTAATCAAAGATGTAACACAAACTATAAATGTATAGTTCCCATTACGTTTTCAGAATAGAAATGGTAGAAGGAAATGCATAAAAGAAAGGCTACACACAGAAAACTCCAAGGGGAAGATAGCTCAAAGTAGAACTTTTAAGAATACTTCATCAGTAGTGCGTTGATAACTGCAACAGTATTACTGACAAAGTTATATGTAAATGCAAACACAACAGACAGCGTAAGATAGTTAGGAGATTTGTCCGAAAAAAAAAAAAAAAGACGGTGTTTATGCCAAATTGAGCGTGATGTTTTGCTCTGTCACACCACATAGACACAGACACTCTTTTTTTGTGTAAGAAAATGTCATCTTTACCTACTGCCCAGGCTAGGCAGCAATGAGCCCCCAAAATCCTGCTAATCCTGCCTTCCAGTGCAAGGATCATTCCATCTGTACCACCTTGCCCAGGTATTTTTGTTTGTTTGTTTTGTTTTTGTTTTTGGTGCTGGAGATTCAATCAGGCATTCAGGCTTGGTGCAATGAATACTTTCCACCCAAGCTTAGTTTTTTAATGAATGAAAGATATATACTATATACGTTACCTGAAACTATTTTTGCATTTATGTATTTATTTGTTGCGGTGGGGGAGTGTGTGTGTGTTTGTTGGGGGTGAACACAGGCACACATCACCACAACACAAATATGGAGATGCAGGAAACTGTTCTCTCCCTTCTCCACGTTGTTCTGGAAACTGAATGCAAGTATTTAGACCTGGTGGCAAATTACTCACAAAGTCATTTTGCCAGCCGCTTTGTTTGAACTTATTTTCACTTTTCTAAATATATAACCAAAGTAGTCTCTGAGGAAAAAAAGAAAAAAGAAAAAACTCATGATTGAAGCAGTTTCTATGTCAGGACATAAACAGAAAAAGGTCTACAGCCTTCAAGGTGAAAACTTGTTCAAATTTGAAAAAAAAGTTATGTCTGTCTGTCTGTCTCTCTCTCTCTCTGCCTCCTTTGCCTCCTAAATGCTGGGATCAAAGGTGTGTGCCATCACTGTACTCTTGTCTCTTTACACTTCCAAAAATGTGTGATCAAACAACTTTGAAATCATCTCTAATTATCCAGATTGAAGTAAATGACATCTGATAGAATTTATGAAATCATTTCAGTTTTCAAACATCTCTATCACTATAACATGATTGGTATTTCATATTGTTTTACAAAACCAAAGGAAAAAAAAAGCTTCTAGGTGCTCAAACAGCACAGCAGCTCAGCAGCTCAGCAAGTCAAAGCTCTTGCTATTCTATAAGAGGACCTGGGTTCAGTTCCTGACAGTCACAGGGTAGCTCACAGCCATCTGTAACTACAGTCCAGGGGATCTGACATCCTCTTCAGAAATTCCATGGACACCAGGCACACAGGTACACATAAATCCAAGCAGGCACTCAAATAAATATATAATAAATTAATTAGAAATTCCTAAAAGAGCAATCAACTTTCCTAGTTGTAGTCTGTCCTCTCACTATGTCACTCAAGCCCTCAAATTCCTCACTTCTTAGAATCCTGAATGACAAAGATAGGACTCATAATCAAAGCACCAGTTTTCCTCCACTTCCTAAATTTGCCTATACACTAGGGCATACTGATCCAGAAGGGACAGTCAAAACAGACTAGAGAAGTTTAGACTATGCAGTGAATTAGTAAATTCAATAAAACGATAAACTAATACATTTAGATGAAGCTCACTTAAGTCTAACTACTAGGTCTTGCTCCTCTTCAGAGTAGTCAGTGTGGGTGATATAATCACCGGGATCTAACTTCTGTAAAGTAGGTATCTACCTCTTCTCTCCTCAACTATGGTGAGGTCAAAGTCACTCTCAGATGGTCTCAGTGGCCTTCTTGCACAGTGCACACAAAAAACTGCAGTAGGATCCAAAGACTACATAAAAGCTAACATGCTAACATGAGCCTGGAATCAATCAATCAAACCCTCTCTCTCTTTCACACACTTTCACACACACACACACACACACATACACACGCCTTTGTAATACTAAGGTGGTAGATATTTCCCTATTCATCATGCAGATCGGTCAATAATACAAAAGAAATGTACCAGAAATTTGCTATATACTACACATGAAGACTATTTCACAACTCCACAGTACCTGGTAGTAGGCAAATTTTCTATTAGAAACACAGATATAAGAGCACAGAATCACAAAGTTTGTTTCCTTTGCAAAGCACTAAAAAAAAAAAAAAAAAAAAAAAACAACCTTTACCTATTTCTCACACCCCACATGAATCTGTTGATTTAGTCACAGTTTCTCCTCGAAGTCCATGCTGGTGAGAACTGTGGATATCTTATCCTATCCTGGAGTTCACAGATCCCTACCCCTCAGCAAAGATTGTCCATGTGCTGCCACTAGGCCCCAGCAATTTCAATCTCATCAACCATGGATGTATTATCTTTTTTAAGCTCTACATAAGGAAATTGGAAGCATTTCTGCTGAATGTATATGAGAGTTAACCTTAAGAAAAATTTGCAGATGTGAACAGAACAAAGTCACTCTTTTAAACACAGAATGCCATTTTTTTAAGGATTTTTTAAAAATCAGATTTAGCTGGTAGACACTCTCTCAAAAATGAGTAAAACAGGCTGGAGAGATGGCTTAGCAGTCAACAGCACTTGGCTGCTCTTCTAGAGGTCCTGCACTCCAAACAACGACATGGTTGTATTGGGGTCTGACGCCCTCTTCTGGCATGTAGCTGTACATGAAGATAGAGAATCTATATACATAAAATAAAATTTAAAATTATTTTTTAAAAAGGGACTTGAGAGATGGCCCAGAGATCAGGAACACTGGATGTTCTTCCAAAAGTCCTGAGTTCAATTCCCAGCAACCACATGGTGATTCGTAACTATCTATAATGAGATCTGGTACCCTCTTCTGGTGTGCAGACTACTGTATAAAAAAAAATAAATAGCTCTTTTTAAAAAATGAATAAAACAAGAATGTCATTACAAGAAAGACTATTCACATTCTTTGTTGTTAATTATTAAATCATGGCTTCCAGGCAACATTAGTTTCTGGAAAATATATCAAAAACTGTATCAGAACACAGCGGTGGGAGACGATTCTCTCCTTCCGCCAAGTACCTAGTGATCAAATTCAGATAGTCAGGTTTGGCAGCCATTTGCCTTTATCAGCTAAGTCACCTCCTGGGACCAGATTTTTTTTTTTAAAAAACTGCAGAATTTAAATAAGCATTACTAACAAATCCCCAAGTGCCTTCTGTATGACTAGCATGACATATTCAAAGTATACCAGTTTAAGATACCTTACAAAATACAAGGACTTCTCAGATCTCATGCTAAAAAACTCTGATGCTTGTTGCCAACAAACAACCTGGTTTTTATCCCTAGAACCCAAATGGTGGAAAAGAACAGACTACCGTTTGTTGCGTTACGGTTTCTACTTACTTATTCAAGGGCCCAAACACAAACATAAGCACACACACAAAGTAAACACAAAACAAATTTAAAAAGAAACAAACTACCACCTGTATAGGTTCTGAGAAATATCAAGAAGACTGTGCAAAAGTATCTGAGTTAGTAACATGCTTTCCAAACCCCTATCACTGTGCACCTGAGTTTCTTCTGCGACTTCCCAAAACAATATTATACAGTGAATATAAAAATCAGATGACATTTTCATTTTCTATTAGGTGAGACTTGAAAATTATCTCCAGAAATATAAAGTATCAACACTCTTCTCTGTAGTTCCTTTTGAAAAATAGCTTAGCTTTAAAAATATGTATACCAACAAGTAATGTCTAGTATTTAAATGAATATGTGTTAAAGTTTTCTGAATTTTAATTTCTAATTAACACAAATACTGGTAATTTCTAATACAACAAATATTGATAGATATACTCTCATAATCAAAAACTCTTTTGCGCCCTTAACTTTTAAGCAGTTTAAATGCTGAGACTATAAAGATTACTTGAATAATCTCTCAGGCTCAACTCGTTATCTGTCAAATGGTACATGAAGGTTACAGCTACTGTAAAAGAAAATCTAACAATTAAGTGTCAACTGTGTGTCATTGTGACTCATGTTTATACAAGTTACTTAATTATTCCTTTTATGAAGTAGGTCCCTACTTTCTCACAGAATCATTTAGATTCACCAGAGAAATAAGCATCTTATGAGGTACTTGGCATATTATCCCCCTTTGATAATAACTTAAATATTCATTAAATAGCTAATAGGGCTCTTCATACCACTAATGTAGACAAACTACTTGCAACCCTACCCAATTAGTAGAAATCTGACTTCACCTGAAAACCAGTTATTAATAGTCAATATTAATCCAATCACTGATGAAACCGTAAGTTATCATCCCACAGGCCTTCACACTAAAATGAAGCCCAAACCAAAAAAAAAAAAAAAAAAAAAAAGGTTATAAATGACAATTTAAGCAAGAATGGTGAAGGTACATTTAGAAGGCACAGGAGTACTCTGAGTTCACAGCCACCAAGAACTATTATATAGTGAGACAATGTCTCCCATCCAGAGCCTGTGAACATGCACAGGTATAGAGTAATCATATTATGAAAAATGAGTAATATATGTCAGCTTCCTAAAGATACTTCTGAAAATACTTAAAATTATTGAGACAGAAACAATGAAGAATGTTAATAGAGAAAGTATGGATCCACACAGGTTTTCCATTTTTGACTGTTTAAAACATTAATGGCAAACATTTCTACCTCTGCACTCTTAAAATGTAAGCTCGTGAAACAAAGTAAGCTGGGCTAACTACTGAATTTCAAGTAGCCACCTGACCACACTGCATGTACTTAAAAACCCTTAGAAACAAGTACTGATATATTTACTCATCCAACATGTCTCATCTTAATTAAAAAACCTTTTACTGAAATTGAAAGTTGAAATTGAGGGCTTTTTCTTCCCATTGATCTGAGGACTTACGAAACTGGCTACTACATATAAGTGACAGGAAAGCCATGGCACTGTGAAATTAAAACCATGTCTATAAATAACAAATATTACATTTAAAAAGTATTTATACATTGGATGAAAGCCCCCTTCTAATTTCTAATAGTTTTCTAATTTCTTGATCATTATCAATTCCTTTACAGAAGTGTAAAAGAACAAACAACATTGTGACTAGTTAGAAAGAAAAACAGTGATTAGTTAGCCAAATTGTTCTCCTTAACCAAACTATACAGTTGAAAAGCATAATATAAAGTAAAACCAACCTCTTCCAGTTTGATTATAAATTTCAGAAATTTATTTCATTCAAGATCTTAAACATTTAAAACATTAACTATTCTTTCTGCGTGTATATATGTATACATATACTTGTGATTAAGATGTTAAAATGTGGTTTTAAAAATTAAATTGAAACAGCAAAATCATAGCACTAAGGATATGTCTGTATTTCTGGTTTTAAGTTTTCTTTTACTAAGATTTAATAAGAGAAACTTTTATGAGTATCAAGTATCAAGTTACAAACCAGAATAAAAAGGAGTTGATGTTAATTTAATTTAAATTTTTAAATCCAATAAAGTTTTATATTTTTAATAAATATAAAATGGCAAAGCAAAAATTGCAATAGTGTACTTCAACTGGCTTAAAGTTACTTACAGTAAGACCGACACTGCTGTACAGATACACTTCATTATTCATCACCAACATTTATAGTAGGTAAGCTCTTTTAAAAAAGAAGCCAATGGTTATTTTTCTGGAAAGCTCATTATATAAGGTTTGTCTGCTTACAATATTAAGGCACTTTTGAAAATGGTGCACTTCGAAATCAGAAGATATATTATTTGTACTTTTATTCAAGCATTGTGCCATTCTAAATACTTTCACTTTTGGAAAGTAATCTTGTAAAATTTTCACATCTATTCTGCCAAGTAAATTAAATTGTAATATTTTAAACAGAAAACTACTCAATACAGTTTAGTGTAACAGGTATAGAGAAACCAAATTAAACAGGTAGAAAATTAGAATGAACAAAACCACAGTGACTTTAATAACTGGTAAAAATGAATAAATGCATACATTTATTAAAAATGAATAAATGAATACATCTAAACCTGGCAATTTAATGAAAATAATAATAACCAACTGTTATGACAATAGTTAAAAAAAATTTGTACTTGGAATATAAAACTATGTTCAAAGAGCTTTTTTGGAAGAAAGTAAAGACCTCTAAAACATTTTATAATCTAAAATTTAAATGTCCTAAAAACTGTCAAATAAGTTTACCAAAACTATATGAATCACATTTCTATAAAATCCAAACAAATGTTTTAAAGTACAAATTAAAAAGCACCACCAGAGCTTTAAAATCTAACGAGGTTTGTTTAAACTGTAGTGCCAAAGGAGTCACGTGACCACTTGTAATTACTGAAGTCTCTTACTGAATGTATATACCACTGTTTCCAAATAAATTATTTCATAGCATTTTAAAGGAAACGCACTAACAGTGTCAAAGCTGGGGAAGGGGGGTGGAAATTAACCACACAATTCAACTTACACAATAAAATTTAGGGGTTGGGGGAGCATGTTGGCAGGTGTCTGCAAGGAGGTAGATAATACAATGGAATCAGTTTTCATTCTGCAGAACCCTGAGACTTGCTGCAATGTCAGCTCCAGGCACACACTGAAAGACTCCAGAAAATGCTCATTGATCATGCAGCACTTTATAATGCGGATAGGCTTTTTTTCTCCTCTTGGCCCCGCCTAGCTTCCCTTTGCAGCAGCTCCCAAGCCCTCTCCCCACAATGAAATCTCTCTTTTGAAAACACTGAAATGGTAACAATTATCCTCACACTACCATAAATCCTCTGTATCCGAATAGCTAGGCTTTTATTCCTTTTCTTAAAGAGGAAAGAGAAAAACATAGTAACCACCACAATAAGAGTCCTGCATCCTCACAGATAAGGATATAAGATTTAAGTAAATATAATTTTTGGTAGCATACTACAACCAAGGCCATAATCAATTACAGTTGCACTTTGACACCTATTTCCTTGAACTGCTTTCTATTCAAATAGTGTCATTTAAAACTCATACAATTCAAAAACAAATGTATAATTTGAAATACCCATAAAGATAAATCAGATTTTTACTGATAGCATTTTAGCATCAAAACTCAAATTTTACGTTTTTTAAAATTAAATTCCTAATTTATTTCACAATAAAATCACATGAAAAATGCAGGATCTGAGTGAATCACTTAAATGAAGCAATTAGATTATCAAGCTAAAATAAGCAGCAGTTTTTACAGGTAATTGCAAGCATAGCTTTAGGCTTAGATATGTAAATGAATTCTAAGACATCTGACACTAAACCTACTTCAAGCTGCTTTGCAGACCCCACCTTCTAATGAGTTAATCTAAAGGTCACCACCAGAACAAGGCTTTTAATCAAGTCCGAACCCTCTCTTCCTTTTTCCCCCTACCGAACACATCTACAATTTATAAAGCATGACGTTTAAACAGAGTTTAATAATCATGTGAACAAGACTGATACATTCTCACAGGAAATAAGGTCTGTCCGTACCTTGCTTTTATGCTCTGCCTCTCTCTGCTCTCTAATCTATTCATCTGTAACATAATTCTAGCAGATAAGATTTCTTTGTTCAAATTTCAACTTTCATTTCATTTACAAACCTAACCCTACCTCAAGAATGTCTTCTAGCACATATGCTTCCATTTCAGCCGCTGTCTCCACCATATTTTATCAAACTGCCATGTTTCTTACTGCACTATGATTAGATCATTGCCAGCAGGAACACTCCTCTGTGTCAGCAAGGGAACAGGAAATGGAATGTTCTATTACATGCCTAAAGCAGCTTAGCTGTTCACCAGCCAGGCATCTACCAAAAGAGCAGGGGGTGACTCACTCCGTATTCTTTAAAGACACAGAGCTTTATTCCAAAGCAAACTTCTGTCAAGTAATTGCAATAGATAAAAATCTATTTTAACATAAAATCTCAATTTTCCTTAAAAAAAAAAATGGGTATTTTTTTAAGCTACTTAACATGTTGGTTTCCTGACTGAACAAAAGACGTTTATGTGGGTTACATAGCAATTTTAGTTAAGTCTTAATGGTGAAAGTAAATGCTGTATTAAAGATACAGAAGAGGCATGATGATACCAAGTTAGGAATTTGGGAAATCAAGTAAACGGATTATGTAATATCCCTAACTAATGTAGCTGACTTAGGAGTGTAAGAATTATTTTAACGCAGACTTTTTAAATGGCCAACTGCTTTTCTATAAACTCATTGTAAAATCTGTAAGTACAAAATGAACATCTATTATATACTATAGATTCATTTTCTGGTAATGCCTTTTTCTCCATTCATTAATTACAGTAATGTAGTTTGTTTCTATTAATATATATGTTGTAAGACACCTGGCATAATTACTGTATAACACTAAGTATTTTAGAATCGCCAATTTAAGGTTTCTTCCTAACAATGAGATGAAGTGAGATAAAATATCTACTGTATAGTATTAAGGAGACAGCTTCACTATGGCAGGCAATGTATGAAGTGTTGCGATTTTAACAACAAAAACATGTTATTTAGCCCTCATAATAACCCAGCTAGCTATGTGACAGTAACTTAAAATAATACTAGTAAGTATGGTAGGTATACTACATGCCACTGAAATGCTTTTGTGTCTACTAACTCAATTTTCGCTGTTAAGAGATGTTATCATTATACCCACTTTAAAGATGTGGAAAGAAGGGCATGGAAAACAAGCTGCTTGTTCAATTGTTCTTAGCTGAATTGATTTTACTGAGGAAATAAAACTGGTGAATCTAGGCAGTTGACTCTGGATTTTGTTCTCAAAATCATCTACTATAGTCTTTTTTCCAGGCAATATTATTTACATTTCATGGATAAGGAAAAAATGTCTTGGGCTGGCCACAGAGTTACATAACAAAGCCAAAGGCACATTCAACCTAGAACTATAGAACTAAGTAAAGTTGGTGGCAAACAAGCAGTATCATGAATGCTGCTGGCAAGTCCGACACAGTGTCCTCATTTATGTATGGCAATGCTTTCTTGGCAGTGTCTCCAAATAATCTCCCTGATGAAACATAGCACAAAGTAAAACCAGCGATCTGAATTTCATTCCTTCCTGCCTTCAAGGTCAACTATCTTTACATTTCAAACAAACTTCATCTTTAGACTAAAGAGCAAACTTTCTCTCCCTCAGAACTTCAGCCTAAGAAAGCAAAGACAGGTTTTAATTCAAGAACTCAGGTTCAAACAATCATTCTTTTTTTTCATTCACTCATTTTTTTTTTCTCATAAGAAAAGGCTTCTCAAATCTTTTATTTGAAAATATAGGTCCCCCCAAACCTCAAACCAAATCCTCACTTTGGGACCAACAAGATGGCTTCAGTGGGTAAAGGATTTGCTGTACTAGCCTACATAAAAGCTAAACCTATATATGATAAAGACTGAAGGAGAGAATAAGCTGCACAAAATTCAGAGTGAATAGATACACACTTAAAATGTTCTGAAATATTTTGTTATACATCAAAAGAGTGATTCTCCCATTAACTTCCCTTTCTAAGCCATCTTGCTAATATAAATGACTATGTTAAAAGCAAGGAAAATACTATGAAAGGAGATGTATACTCATCTATCTTAACAGTCATCATTTTTAGTGGTCACCTTCAGCTCAACTTCATTTTATAGGGGGAAAAATATCTTGTCAGTTGTCCAGAACAGATTCCAATGAGAAAAGACCATTTTTCCCTAATAGCAAAAATATTAAAGTAATAGATCTAGGACCAGAACTGGTTTCCTAAACAAGAAAAGCAGCAGCTAAGGAAGAAAGTATGGGCAAATGTGCAGAGCCAGAGTACCATTTTACATACTGATGTGTTTTCCTAAGTTTTATTTGCTTATTTCTTTTTGGTAATGGCAATTAAACCTGGTTGAGATTTCAAAATCCACATTTTCAAACAAAAGGACAATATAAAGCTGCCACCCACAGAAAAACATACTTAAAAAAAAAACCTTCTCAAAATGTATTTATGAGTTTTTCCCCTACATTAAAAGGTGCAGTTTAGGAGACATATAAAAGAAATCTCAATTGAACAATAGCCTAACCAAGCATGAGTGAAAGACTGTAAAGACTTAAACAAAAAAAAAAAAAAACAACTTAATGAAAAGGCTTATAAGATACAGCAAGATTTTTGAAAAGACGCCTTATAAAGCCTCAATGCATATCTATGTTTTACCTACTATCTCTAACCTAGTGATGCCATAAAATGACTGGACTCTAGTTATATGTCTAATTTATCACCATAATATTCTTTTCATTATAATTAAGTTTATTTTCTTTTACTAAATATGGTCTTTCCCTATAAAAGAATAGATACGCATGAAAAACACTAACAACATAAAACATCACAGGACTGAGGATGCAGCTCAGTGGCAGAGTACTGGCCATGCATATGAAAGAACCTGAGTTTTATTGTCAGCCCCACAAAAAAATAGACACTTGAAAAGAAAACCTCCCTTAGAGGTACAACTGAGTAGAACAACCTACATTTTTCCTGTACACCTGATTAGAAGACTATTTTACACAAACACAAGTATGCTATGCATAGTTATCCCTGTTTCTGTGGGTTGTACACCCTTGGATTCTATCCACTACAAAATGGTAACACAACAAAAATGGCACTTATAAATTATTTACAGAACACACACACACACTGTATCTAAGTAATCAACAGATAACCTAAGTATGCAGAGGTGGGGACAAGAGTAAAGTTGGATCAAGAACTGGTGGAGGAGCATCAGTTTTTGAACATGGAAAACAGAGGACTTATCACTTGCTGAATCAATTGTGTATTTTTCCAGGTCTGAGGAAAGAAGATGCATATCCAGGGAGTCAAAAATCTTGAAGGACATCAGCAGAATTTTCACATCTTTCTCCTTCGGGCAAACTGCTCAAGTTAGCATATGGTCACTTTCATTTTCTAATGAAGCAGCTCTTAACCTTGTAGAATATGTGCAGGGTGCTGCACAAAGGTTAGACACTTAGGTCAATTTTAAATAAGGGACTGGAGTACTTTGGCCCCAGTTCTCTAAACAGCACTGGACTGTATAGACAAACTGTATGTTCAACATCCTCACTGTTTAAACGTGGTACTCTACAACGTATGCTTCGACTAGCACATGTAAATTCTGTTTTAGACAACTGCTCTAATTTCCATAAAAATACTGCAGCACACTTCAACAGTTCACTGATATTCATATTGTCCGTAACAAGTCATAACACTATAATTAACATTCTTCAGTATACATTCTCTGTATATGACAGAGCATATTATAATAAATTTCTAAAGATGCACATGTACAAAATGACTCTATATTAAACCTAGTGAGTGAGACTGTAGGTCTACAAATATAAAGTATTTCATACAAAGTATCAGTATACAAAGTATTACTGACACAAATCTATTGCAAATCCTAGACCTGAAATCAGCATTAGTCATAAATATATCCAGGGTAATACTTAATTCCTCAACATTTTCACTCTTCAAAGGAAAACTCAGAAGTTCTACCTTCTTACATTTAACTCCTTCCCTTTAAAAAAGTATTCTTGCTAATTAATAATTTCAATCAATTACTGTTTAAAATGCTATAATGCACAAACTATCAAAATGTATGCATTCAGAGAAAAGACTGGAATAAAATAATCTCAACTATAAAAAAATGCAATGTTTCCATTAAAATGTAAATTGCACCCAAGGTTTGGTATTGGTGCTTTAAAAAAAAAAAAAAAAAAAAAAAAAAAAACATGAGGTCTACTCAGAATAGATGACTTTCCAAGAATCCAATATACTCAAAACCCAGAACCTACAGACAATATTTGGGTATATTCTTATTAAATAAAATATGGTTAAATAATTAACTTCTAGTTTACTTTGTAATTATTATAGGGATTTTTAGAGACAAAGTCTCATTATGTAGTTCAGATATCAGAAAACTTCTTATGTAGCTCAACCTAATCTGGAATTATTTTCTTGCCTCACCTTCTCAAGGCCTGGGGTTACTGGCATCCATTACCACACACAGCCAAATTATGTGAGAATTTTTAATGTGATCTTTTCCTATACACTAAGCGGAAGAATGTGCAACACTAAAAAACATTTGAGCCTTTGTTTTAGGATCGAGGCAGACACAACAGCACAGGCCGGCATATTTGCTATGTGTCTGGGAAATTGTGGACACTCCTGTTTTCATCTTCCCCCCAGAGTGCTGGAATACTGCACGGTATGGCTGTCAGTCCCAGTACCGAAAGATCTTTATTAACACAGAACACCATGTAATTTCTACCTGTTTTCTGACATATATCCTGTATATGAGAATACATTCTAAATATAACAAAGGCTAAATTCTGCCTCTGTTAAATATTTTTTAAATACTTAATGTTACTGTCTATATCCCCCGCCCTCCAGGCTCATGTAAAATCCTCAAAGTCCAAGTAACTTTTTTTTTTTCTTTTTTTGGATGTATCACTATGTAGCCTGACTGGTCTAAAACCTAGTAACTTTTCTTTTTAAAGATCATCATTAACAGTTTGATCATTCATTTATACACTTACTGAGTACTTACCAAGTGTATACTACATACTGGATACAAAAGACTTTTTTTAAAAAGTCTACTTTAAAAATTCATATTCTATATGAATTCAATCAAGATTCCTGGCCAACTTTACCCATCTGTCTAAAAATCTTCATCATTTTTTTTTCTCATTGCAGTCCCTTTCTATTCTTCCAAAATCCAAGTAATAAATAAAACATAAAATTCAACTGGGAACAACAACACAGAAGAAAACCACTATATTTAAATACAAGATATTTCAAACTAGATGTGTCCTGTATACAGAATGATGTAATCAGTCTTAACCAAACCTAAGCAACAGAGTAAGCCCCTGCCCAAGCACTTGCATTTGTTACCTCTCCCTGTGACAGGTCGGTCACATATGAAGTCATTATTTTTCTACTATTCACACAATAGGATTTCTGTATATAAAATTGACAAAGTATTATTTTTAAGTCCCATCCACCTTCCAAATTTACTAGTACTGTACAAGATTTTCAAATAAAAAAATTACAAGCACAATAGAAATTAATTATTTCAATATTTTATTTTTTAAAAAGCTAAATCTACTCATGGTAGAGTACTTTTATCTTTGCTAGCAATGTATTAGCTATCCCTTGCTCTACCAAAACAACTACTAATAAAAAGAAATCAGACATATACACATACTTAAGTTGAAAATATACACTTAAATCGTAAGAAAAACCTTAAAGCCAAGGGCATAAAGAAATGGAATATAAAAAAAATACCAAGATGCTCAAGGATTCTATTGCTGTCACTAGCTCTCTTCCTTTGATTCCATGGTAGCCAGGGTTCCCTGACATCAATGTCTAATTAGTATGGCGTCAAGATACATTACATTATGAAATTCTGCTCTAATCTATCTTACCTTTGAATGGTTGACCTGCAAGCAATTATTTCAATTACCAGACTATCCTTTCCAAACTTACAATTTAATGTATTAAGAAATATATTATATTAAATTGCTTTGTGGGCCATACTAGAAACTACAGAATGGGACACTATCCCCTTGAGGAATCACTAGAGTCATCACACAAAAAAGTCCATGCTTCAGTGTTTCTATTTCTCCAACTCACCGCACAACTTGCTAAACCACTAGCCTCTATTTTTAAGAGAATGATTCTTTAAAGTAAGTATTTTGTCTGCATGTATGCCTGTATACCACATGTGTGCATTATGCTCAGGAAGGCCAGGAGAGGTTAATGGATCCCTTGGGACTGAAGCATAGAGTTAGGAGCTGTCATGTAAATGCTGAGACCCAAACCCAGACCTTGTGGAAAAGCAGCCAGTGTTCTTGCTCAGGATGCAGCTCTCGGCTCCTGGTCCTGCTGCTCCAGGCAGCCTGCCTTGCTCCCCATGCTCCCTGCCATGATGATGGGCTAAGCCTCTGAGACTGTGAGCAAGCCCACAAGCGAATGCTCGCTTTAATAGGAGTTGCCTTATAATCAAAAACTGAAAGAAGTTTATAAAAATGTGACACATCATCTATGTCAACCCACTCATTTCAAAGAGAATTCCCATCAATATCAATAAAATGGAGTTATTTATAGCTTCATAGGAGGCTAAGAAAATGAGGCAAAAGCCATGCACTTTATTAACCATAACTCATCTTTTCCATGTAACTCTTCACCTACCCAGGGAGAAGAAAGCTAATTCATTCTTAGGTTTTTCCTTTTTTCTTCCTCCTGACTGATGGTTGACGATGACTTAAAATTTTCTTAATGGGAGGTAAATGGTGATTCAGTGGCTAAAAGTGTTTATTGCTCAATCATGGGACCACAGAGTTCAGATCCCAGCACCCGTCTTGGGTAGTTGACAAATGCCCAGAACTCCAGCTCCAGGGGATCCAACATCCTTCTAGCCTCCGTGGGCACCTGAATGTGTACCTGTGTACATACACACACAGAGAGAGAGAGAAACACATGCACACAAACACCTAAATAAAGTCTTAAAAATAAATAAAAGTAAAACTAGGATGTACTCATTGGCTCTGGTAAGACAGCTTGCTGTACAAGTCAGTAGATTTGCATTCCATCCCCGCAACTCATGGTGACAAGAGAGAACCAACTGCTCAAAGTTATCTTCTAACATCTACAACCATACCATGGCAGAAGTGCACTCACACACCACACACCCACATTCACAAAAATAAAATAATCGAATTACCTACAGCATCTCAAATGTTATATGGTAACCCCTCCCAAATAAGAATTTCTATAGTTAATTGACATAATTACTAAGAACTGAAGTAAAGAAACAGTTGTCCACAACCTACAAAAGGTAAAGAGAATTGTTCGTGACTAAAAAAAAAGAATAATTCTTCATTCCAAAATTCCATATATGGATTAAGTTGAAAATGAGTTAACAAGTAACATGTCTGACCATGTAGTAAATCAACTATGTAAAGTATCTTCATTTTTAACGCCTAGTTTCTTAATCTGTGGATTACAACCCCACAGGTCATGTAAATGAGTGTGTGGATTGAACAACAAAAAGGACAACAATAAACAGTTTCTAAAACAATCAAAAAGAAGAAAAAAAAAAAAAACAATAGGCACGTTGGTACAATCCTTTAAATCCACCACTTCGGAGGCAATCCGTGAATCTTTGTTAAACCTGAGGCCAGCCCTGTCTACAAAGCCAGTTCCAAGCCAACCAGAGTTAAATGGTAAGACAAACAGCAAGTTTCTAAATGCACAACAACAAAATTTTAAAATAAATTTTGAAATGATAAACAAGCAAACAAACCCAATGTGTTTCCAGAAGCTCACTGCAGCCCTTGGTTCTGAAAACATCATAAAACTAAAAGCAACAGTGATTAAATGCCTCAGCTCAGATTCAAAACTGCTTTATATGTTTTAAACAAAGGTAGTTTCTACTGTACGTACCAAGTTTTCTGAACCTATAAAAACACACTTAAATATAGAAAGCAAAGATTTGTTATAGTTTCCTACCACCATTCTTTATCATGTACTGAGTAAATTTGAGTTGGTATCTTTTATATTTAGCTGTATTAAAATATTTTACTTTTAAAATTACCATATGAATTGCTGGCAGGTGTGATAAAAAAAAACTTGAATAATTTTGTCACTGGATTAAAACACAATTTCCAAAGATTTCTAGGTGGCCCTAGACATTTGTCATTCTATGCTCTTCATTTGCATGAAGCAGCATTTTCAGCACTGACGATGACAAAAATCAATGTATCAATGAACACTATAAAATGTAGAAAATGATGTGTCCTGTAATATCAAACATTCAGCCATGATTCAATTGCTTTTGTAAATATAAATAAGCAGATCCACCTTACTAGTATGTAAATTAACCTTCATCTTTAATAAATGATAAAATTATATGCATACTAAAAGAATCAGTAAATGTTTTATTTGTATACCTATTTTACATGCCTATATATCCAGGTGATATAAAGAATTCTTCAAGGGAAAAGGGGCTCTGAGTAGAAAAGTTAAGAAACACTAATTTAGAGAAACCTTGTTTAAAAAAAATTCATTAGATAAAACATGAAGACGAGATTAAACAATAACTTGCCTTGAATCAGGAAGTACTAAGAAAGAATCCTAAAGTAACATACTAGCTTAATTTCAAATTATATCCTTTCCAGGAGAAATGATGCTGGGAAACAAAATACAAAGATAATGGGTCATTTCAAAATTAAATGCAACTTTAAGTACAATGTTTAGAAAGTACTCAGATACCTATATTTAAAGATACTAGAATCTGACTGCTTTTCTCAGTATCCTTTGATAACCATCATAAAAACTTCTGTGGGGCCTCAGTGGCTTCTTCTGGAAGTCCTATAGGTTCAATTCCCTATGCCCAACATAGCAGCTCACAACCTTCTGTAAAATTAGTTCCGAGGGATCTGATGTCCTCTACCGGCTTCCAGGGACACCAGGCATACAAGTGGTACAGATACATATGCAAAGCAAGCAGTCATGTACGTATAAAATAGAAATACTTAAAAATAAGCTTCCGCTATGGTATTGAGGATAGGGACACCTTAGTATTTCATTAATGCATACAAAACATAATGTTGCCTATCCTCTTAAGCAAGCCTGTTCTTCTGGATTCCACAGAATAAAAAACTAACATTCTCATGCATAAGACAAAAAGCACTGCAATACCAAGTCTGCATTTAGGTCTTGGTATAAAAGACAAGAGAGCCTGGCTAAGGCTACAGTATTTAAAAACTTCCTGACGCTAAGGCACATTCACAACTTAAAACATATTCCTAAGAGAATCCAGGTACTCCTGGAGACAGAACACGAAGCTGACAGTAAGGAGATCTTGAACTGTAAACTGGTTATATTAGGCAGGCTAAAGTAAAAGTGAGAGAGAAGAGTCCACAAAGTGAGGACTCTGTGTCTGAGATTAAGAAAACAGCATGTTCAGAGCCAGCACAAGATGGTTCACTTACTGCCAAGCCTACCAACTTGAGTTATTTCCCTAGAACTACATGGTAGAAGTAGAGAATTGAATCCCACAAGTGTCATGGGTCACAGACACCACATACACACAACACATACATACATACATAAAGGTAGTTTTAAACAATTTTAAAGTATCATGTTCATGTTTGTTTTGATACTTGGCCATTTTATCCAAAACCCTAGCCTTACTTGGTAAGCAAATAGCAAAGAAGTCATAAAAAGTTATTAGCCACAGAAAATTAAGAGTATGATGAATTACTAAAATGTTAAAGTGCTGAAGTAAATTAAAAATATATTCCAGGAGCCTCAGGTGGCTCTGCTGGTAAAGCACCAGACCTTAAGTCTGGAGGTCTGGGGTTCAAACCCAAGAAGAACTACTTTTGAGTTAGTTCCTCATCATGACCCCCAAACAGAATAAGTTTAGGTATAGGAAAACAAACGTCAGTCTGACTGGGCTCGTCAACCCTACATACACCAGACTCAGTTTCTCTTATTCCCTGGACCATGTCAAAGCTAGCTTTGGATATTAACATATAACAAATTGAAAGTGAAAGTTAATTTAAAAATAGTGATAATAAAATATATTCCATTTAAATTCTTAAGACCTAGTAAATCTAGAATAATATCTAAACCAAGTAACCTAACATTTTATGGACTCCTAATTATAGAACCCATGCATGCCCTTAGCCTGTGGTAGCACAGCCACTTAAAACAGTGCGCACACATTTTATTGAGAGTATATAAATTCAGTAAAGTAATGACATTAAATAAAATTATAAAGACAATTAAGAGTTCTTTCTAAATATAAATAAATGAACAAACAAACAAGTTGAAGGCTAGTTACGTGGATAAAAGTACCTGCCACCAAGCCTGATAGCCTGAATTCAATATCCAGGACCTACAGGTGAAAGAGAAGTGGTTCCTGCAAATTGTCCCTTAACTCCACATTTGTGCAATGGCAAACTTACACAAATAAATTTAACTAAAAAAATTTTTTAATAGCCAAGTATCTTAAGTAACAAGTAACTACACTTTTCAAAAGGCTCTCTAAAATTCTTTACCTTTCAAGTTTAACAATAGCATTTCTGGAAACGCTATGAAGATAACAAATGTTCTATATACAATCTGTCACACAGCTCCTTCTAAAACAAAGTTTAACAATGTTCCTTTTGTTTTAGAGTCTGAAAGTTTCAGCTTCCATGTCATACTGACCTGGCAGCAAGATTATTCTTTCAAATTCACAATTAGAGAACTTACAACACCAGGTTATCTACAGGGTATATATTTTTATATGATGTTTAACAATAATGAAAAGACAGTGTAAAATTTACCGATCACCTTCACAATCTATAAATTCAACCTCAATAACAGTCACGTGAATATTCTCAAGACAGAGGTTAGGGAATGAACAGGATAAAATAGAACAAAACAAAATTAAGTCTTGTAGGGAGTATGTTTTCCTCCTAAATCAGACTAAGAAAGCATTCTTGTTGATCTGAAATAAGACCCAGACAAGAGACAGAATAATCTTCCGGATTCTACAATTTATACCAAAAAAAACAAAAACAAACAAACAAACAAAAAAAAAAAAAACCATGTTTTGAGCAATTACTAGAAAGGCCATAAAAGAATACATAGGAAGGAAGCAGTAGAGCAAAGGACTTTAAAAAAGCAAATTTTAATCAATACTGTCCATATCCTAGTTCCACCATTTACTCTAACTTTGAGAAAACAACTTACATGTCTTGGTGTTTTTAAAAAATAAAACCGAATAATAACACCTACCATTATGGATTATACATAAAGCAATCAAAACTGTCTAAGACTTAATAAGCACTATGTTTTGGGTTATTTATAATTACTAAATATGGATAGAAGTGATACATGTGGATGAAACACTCAATGGAATTCTCTCCAAACAAATTAATATATATTAACGGAACAGGGCTATAAGCTGGCTTTCAATTTAGTAGATCCAACATCTAACAAAGCCACTACAGTGTGTTGACACAAATAATAAAATGGCAATTAAAAAACAGACCCATGTGGCCAACAAAATGCTCAGCAGTAGGTAAAGGTGTTGGCTGGCCAGGCAAGCCTGATGATCTAAATTTAATCCCCGAAACCCGCATACTGGCAGACCTGAAAAAAATGTCCTGACCTCTTCACACACACACAAACACATACAGTTTTTCACATACAGAATCTATGATACTAATTAAGAAGAAAGCTTAAGGGAGTACTTCTTTCTCTCCCCTAACCAACCCCCATCATCAAGGGTTTCTCTGTGCAGCTTTGGCTGTCCTGGACTCGCTTTGTAGACCAGGCTGGCCTTGATCTCAGAGATCTGCCTGCCTCTGCCTCCCAGAGTGCTGGGATTACAGGTGTGTACCACCATACCTGGCTCAAGGAGTATTTCTTAAACATGTCCATTGATGCAAAACCAAAATTTGGTTCCATATATATGTATTTACACATCCATATGAAAATGTACAGAAAAGGCAAACAATTTAAGCTTTAAAACATACTTGATAGACAAGAAATTTTTAATTACTATTCCCTACCTTGCTCCACTGTAATGTAATGTACTTTTAAGATTATTGCAACATAAAACTGAATACTAAATTACTGGTAGAAATTTCTGAAAGGCTTTCTTTGAAAGACACCCTATTCCCTCAAGAGAATGAGCTTTTGAGTATGGAATTAACGAAATGTCAAAAAGACAGAGAACAGTCAAGATGTAAAAGCAGCACAAATGACCACCAACTGATGAACATATAAACAAAATGACATGTACATACTACGAAGTATCATTCAACCATAGAAAGCATATACTGTCACACTCTTAACAACATAGATAAATCCTGACAAGGTTTTTTAACTGAAATAAGATAGCCACTATTTGATTCTACTTATTTGAGCTACAAAAGGAGTATATCTAAGAAACAGTAAGTTAACAAGAGCAATGTAGAGTTCTTCAATAAATGTACAGTACACTTCTGACTTTCCAAGATAAAAAAAAGTTCTGGATCTGTTGTACAACAAAGTAAATGTAAATTTTCTTGACATTACTGAGCCAAGACTTTAAAACCAGTAAGATTTTACTTAACACTGTTTTAATTTAAGAAAAAGTTAGCTATTATAAGAGTTATGAATTAGTTTCAAAAATTACTAGGCATCATATAAAGCAGTGATCACACTCATTTCCGGCATACTGAATGTTAGTTCCCAGCACCCACATGGCGGCTCACAACCATCCATAATTCCAATTCCCGGAGATCCAAGGTCTCTTCTGGCCTCCATGGGCACAAGGCAAGCACATGGCACATACACATAAATGTAGGAAAACTGTCATACATATAAAAGTGTTTAAAAAGAAAGCATATAATGATATAAAGAAGAAAGTTTTACCTAGCAGACTTCTAAATCCAAACTGAAATAAATGATCTTCACAAAACATAAGTTAGAATGTTATGTTATTGAAACATAACATTATGTTCCAATAATGTGTTAAAATAGTAAAAACAAAAAGTATTACAAACACAGTTTAGTGTTAGGTCATCTATCATTGCATATGAACAGAGCAAGGAAGTAAAAAACTTAATAACCCTTTTAATATACATCAAAAGTGGATTTAAATTGGGTGTGATAAACAGACACCTTTACTCCCAGCACTAAGAAGCCTGAGGCAAGAAGATTTTGAGTTTGAAGCCAGCTTGGACAGTACAACTAGATCCTATCTCAAACAAGCCCTGCAAATGCAGCTTTCTTATAAAATTTTTTTGATTAATTTTATCATTTCTGATAAAACTTAAATGAGAAGAAGGAAGGAAGGAAGGAAGGAAGGAAGGAAGGAAGGAAGGAAGGAAGGAAGGAGAGACAGAAAAGAAAGAAAGAAAGAAAGAAAGAAAGAAAGAAAGAAAGAAAGGAAGGAAGGAAGGAAGGAAGGAAGGAAGGAAGGAAGGAAGGAAGGAAGGAATTATACTGCTAAATGCTATCTGCATTATATTTAATGGTGATACAGCTCCACAACAGGAAGGGACAAAAAGGATAACCACCCTTTCTCCTGTTCTGACAGTGGACATTTTAGAGACATTTAAAACTGGCACAGAAAGATTTAAAAATAAAAAATAAAAAACTTGGCATAAAAATTGAAAAACAAAAGATAGAAATAATATACTAATGTCACTTGTCACTATAACAATTTAAAAATTCAATTGAATAAACTAAAAATTCAGTTAAATTCTCATGCAGAAGATAAAAATATCAAAATCAATGTTGTCTATGGTTTAAGAAAAATTAAAAGATATGAAGGAAGATACACTTCATTACAGCAATAAGAACTATAAAACAATATACTATATGAATTTTTCCACTGTATGGAAATTTCACTGTATGAAAACTGTTTAACTTGCCAGACTCGGTGGTGCATACCTTTAATCTCAACAATGGGAAGGCAAAGGCAGGCAAAATTCTGGAAGTTTAAAAACAAGCTGGATTATATAGGGAAGTTCCAGGGCAACCAGTTGCTAGAGCTGACTCAGCAGTTAAAAGTACTAGCTGATTTCCAGAGGACCTGGGTTCATTCCCATTACACACATAACAGCTCACAAGTGTAACTCCAGTTCCAGGGGATCTAACACCTTCACACAGACATACATGCAGGCAAAACACCCATGTACATAAAAATGAATCATTAAAAACTACAAAAACCTCACAACTTGGTGTCTATAGAGATGGTTCAGAGGTAAAAGCACTGGTTGCTCTTCCAGAGGTCCTGAGTTCAATTCCCAGAAACCACACCATCTATAATGAGATCTGGTGCCCTCTTCTGGCCTGCCTGCAGAACACTGTACACATAATAAATAAATCTTAAGAAAAAAAAACAAAAAAAAACTCTACAAAACCATGTAACTTTAGTATAAAAAAATGAAGAGCCTGAAAAAGATTGTGTTTATGGGTTAGACGACTCAGTGCTACAACATCATGGCACAATGTATATCCTATCAAAACATATATAAAAATATTTATGATAATTTGCAAAAGATAATTCTAGAGCATATCTAACAGGTTAGAATACAAATTCCAGACAAACTCAGTAACTGACAACTGTCTTCTACAACTTAAAGCAGCCTAGAATAATACACTTTATCATATGAAACTACAGATACTTGTAACTTGTCACTGGAGGATGAAATGGCTTAGTGGGTAACACACTTGCTGTGCAAGCATGAATATCAGAGTTGGGTCCCCATCACCCATGTTAGGCTGAGTGGGCATGGCAGCTCACGTGGTAATCCCAACAAGTAAGAGGCAGTGACAGAATGTAGATCCCTGGAACAAACTGACTAGCTATACTAGCTACATCAGTGAGTTCCGAGTTCAAGGAAGAGACAGCCTTCATACAGGGGAAAGAAATCAAGGACTACATCCTGAACCTCACAAACACATGTTCATGTCATCAGCACAACCAAGACACTAAGGAATATAGGCAAGCATGCCCGTACACGAACGAACACACACACACACGCACACACACACCTTTTAAAAGTGTTAACAAACAGGCTTTAAAATCCAATCAGATATTTACTGCTGAAGCTTAGTAAAGGATCAATATGGAATTTCTGTTTCTTATCTTGGTCAACTTCAAGGTAAAAATGGAAAGGTAGAAAGAGAAGGTTCAGCAAGGCAAGTCTCCCTCAATAACCTAGACAGCTGAAGAATCCACTCTGAAACTTCAAGGGTTCAAGAGGAGCTGGAAAGATGGTTCAGTGGTTAAGAGGACAGCTGTTCTTCCAGAGGACCCAGATTCAATCCCCAGCACCCACATGGTAGCTCACTACCACCTGTAACTCCAGTTCCAAGAATCCATACCCTCTTCAGACCTTCATAATCAACAGGCAATGAGGTAGTACACTGACTCACACACAGTCAAAACACCCATATTCACAAAATAAAATACAAAAAATAAAGAGAAAAATTAAGAGCCAGGAGAAAAACAGAAAAGATATCAACACAAAAAAGTCACAAGTTCTAAGAACCTTCAACCTCATAATGACAAAAAGATATGGATGACCTAAAAGGGATACAAAATGATAGTCGAACAATGGAAGCAGCCACTAAATGTCTTGCAGACCAAGTTAAGAGCTTCAATTTTATTCTAAGAACAGTAAGAATTCAAGTAATGACCTACATTTCAGAAAGATTAGCCCACTCGTTACATGAGGACTGAATGAGAGAGGGAGAAAAGATGGATAAGGAATGGGGAGGGATGAGGGAAAAGAGGGTAAGCTAATGTGCCAGGCAGGAGCCCAAATTAGGAGGGTCCTAAGAAATCTAAGTATGGTAACAACCAGCACTAATAGGATAGAAGCAACAAAAGCATGATGTACAAGGACTCAAGGTATAATTTGGAGGTTCTATACTTTCCCTTTCCATTCTCTCACTATGTAATTTTAACAGGGGAAACTACTCCTTGAGACTCGGATGGGAATAAACTCCCCTAATTCAACTTCTACATGGTGAATATAAACTAGTTCTAAATGAAGCATCTCTTTCAAAAACAGAACCACAGCCCACACTAGGACAACAAGATTATTTCAGGAAATCAGTAAAGACATTTTCTCTAGTATTGATAGCTAAAAAGACAAAGTGATCCTAGAACTTTGTAATACATTATCCCCCGAAGTCCGCACAGCCCTTCTTTTAGTATAAAGCCAGTTTCCCACAAACTTTAGCTGGGCACAATCAAATATAGAACTAAATTAAAAATTAAGGGATGTAAACAAGAAGTAATATTTACAAGTCCTTCGTCAATCCTTAACAGGAGTCTATCCATGACTGTCCTTCCTATTTCTCACAGGCAGCATAATTCACTAAGGGTATCATACAAAAATACCACAGATTGGATGGCTCAAACAGCATTCATTTTCTCAGTTCTGAAGTTTAGAACTGTGAGATCCTTCTCATGAGGCATCTTGCCTTACTTGCAGATGACAACTTTCTTCCTTCATCTTCACACAGCCTCCTCTGCACATCTGATTTCTGTAGCTAGCCAGTCAAACTAGAGTAGAAAACCAGTCAAACTAGAGTAGGACCTATCCATATGAGCTGATTTGACCTTAATTATTTTTTAAAGGCTTTATCACTAAACACAAACATAGCCTGAGAATCAGAGCAGCCCTGATCATCTGGAACACAGACATTTTGGTAAGCTATTTTACATTAGATTTTTTTAGATCAAATCAACACTGTAAGGTAGAGCTATCAGAATGTTCTGTGCTGATGGTAGGTAATGTTCTCTATCTGCACTCTTTGATATGGCAGCCAATGGCCATACATGACTACTTAAAGTTAGTTTAAAAATTAAACAAAAATATAAAACCAGACTCTTAGACGCCACTAACCACATTTCAAGGGCTCAATAGCCACAGTGTCTACTTTAAGTGGTGCAACTTAAGCCATGATACAGTAGCTAAGACAGCCACAACTTAGACCTATGGATGGTTACAAGGACCACACAAAACAAACAAACAAACAAAAAACCCACAACAACAACAACTAACCTACTTCTACCCTGTGTGGAGCACATGTCTAAGTTTTCTCACGTCAATCATTCATCTAATTCCTCAATACAGAAATCAGACGGAAAAAAAAAAAAGAAGTCAGACGGCATTAACCTAAACTTCTAAAAATTTACAGAACTTAACGCCAGGATAGAAAGCAATGGCCTCTGCTTATACCTAAGAAACATTTGGAAATCCCTTGTCTATAATAGCAAAGAGAACATAATACATATCTATTAAGTACACACTCTGAAAAAAAAAGCAGAAAAACAACATATTGGAGGGTGCTAGTTATGCATCAACAACAAAACCCTAAACTAAACTGCAAACAGTAGGCAAACAGAGGCAGCCTATGAAAGCAATGCTAAGGAAGCCTAAAAGAGCCTACACTACAGAAGGCCCAGTGATTGGGTACTTCTCAGGGTACCCAATCAAAACTATTTCCAATGTCCTCAAGTAGCCAGGAGGAAGAGGAGTCAGACTACCACAAAAATAAATAAGGAGCCAGCATTTAAATAAAAGTTATAGGAGACCCTTTGCTATACTGTTATGTCATATAGCTCTGATTTAAAAATAGAAATTTCTCAAATTACTGACAGTAGTTTTATCACCAAACTATATTAATGATCTACAAAAATGTGATAAGGACACAGCTGGTAAAGATGCTTGCTGCCAAGCCTGACAATCTGACTTCCATCCCCAGGACCCATGGGATAGGAGAGAAAACTGTCCTGAGTCCCACAGTTACACTATCCTGTAAGTCATAAACCTAAACTACATGATGCACAGGGTTACAAAGCAGTGATGTTCCTGGGGTTGTCATACTCTCCAATGCCTACTACATTTCAAATACGATCAAGAAAAAGTCACCCCAAAAAAACAAAATCGAGGACAAACAAAACCAGTCAAAAAAAAACCATTCCTTCCAAGGGCAAACTGTGTTTGGAACTTGCAGTGGCCAGCACAGCCTCAGGACTGCTACCCAGAAGGACCAAAGATAATCAGTACGTCCTTTCTCTTCCTCTCTAAAAGAACTCTGATCACAGTCACCTTATTCCTAGTCACCACTATACAATAGGTTAGGCAAGAGGAAGAATTTTTTTTTTTTTTTGAGCTTTCAGAGTACTGAACTTGTGACTTCTCCTTTGAGCTGTATGTGGTAGCTAAGTAGGATCTTAAACTGATTTTCTTTTTAAAGGAAGGAAAGATTAGGTGTGAGAAAAAAAGATGTATAACAAATGTTGAGTGGTCAGAGCCTGAGTTCAATTATTAAGAAGTTTAGACTGGAAATGTAAATTTTAAGGCTTATAAGCAATACAACAAAACACAGGGTGAAACAAAAATCACCTAAGATCAGATTCAAAACAAGACCAAAAAAGAGCAGTAAATAATCAAAAGATGTGCACTGAGGTGGGTAGAGAGAAGCAAAAAGATCAACAAGCCAATAAAATACACACACACACACAAACACACACACACACAGAAAAGAAACAAAGAAAAATTGAAGCTGTGTTAAGAAGTATAAAACCAATCAACTGCTACGGAAAGAGAGTGGGAAAGAAATTAACAAAATAATTGAATCCTATGTCCAAAAGGAGTACCACATTACCTCTAGAAAGCAGAATACTTAGTACCTATATATATATGTGTATATATATATATATATATTCCCAAGAATCCTTAACTATGGGGTCAAGAAAGGTTTCTTGTGTTGAGTGTTTTATGAGTCATAAAATAGTAATACAATTTACTAAGCAAAATGCCTTTTCATACTGTGAAAATATAAAGAGAATATATGGAACAACATAAAGAAGTCATAAATATAAATAGCACCAACAAATCACCAAGAAAAAAGGAAAGCCAATATGTAAGGAATGAAAAAGAAAATTCTCAAAAGCAATGCAAACAAAAACATAAAACCAGTCAATGCTAACAATTATGCAAATAAAAATACTAATTTTAGCCAGGAAGCAGTGGCACACACCTCTAATCCTAGCACTCAGGAGGTAGAGGCAGGCAGATCCCTGGTTAGACATCAATCTGGACTACATACAGCTCCAATGCAGCCAGGGCTACACAGAGAAACCTGTCTCAAAAGATCAAAAAGGAGAAAATAAAACAATTTTTAATAAAGCATTAAAAATCAAAGAAAATGGGCCAGGAAGTGAAGTGGTGGCATACACCTTTAATCCTAGCATTCAGAAGGCAGAGGCATGCTAATTTCTGTGAGTTCAAGGCCAATCTACCCTACAGAACGAGTTACGAGAACAGCCAAAGCCGCACAGAGGAGCCCTTTATCACGGGGTTTAAAATACATACACACACATACACACATATATACACACATACACACAAACACACACACACACACACAGAGGAGCATTCTCAAACAAAAAAGACTGGAGAAAATTAACTAAAAATTAGAACCCAATTAAAATATCTTGAATGGGTCCAATATAAACAGCTACAAATAAATTCTTTTACTTTAAGATACAAAGTTCTGGGGCTGGAGAGATGGCTCAGTGGTTAAGAGCACTGTCTGCTCTTCCTAAAGACCTGGGTTCAATTCCCAGCACCCACATGGCAGCTCAGAACTGTCTGTAACACCAGGCATGACACCCTCACACCAATGCACATAAAATAAAGAAAATTAAATAAATTAAAAAAAAAAAGATATAAAGTTCTAAACATTTTCAGAGTAAGTAGCCAATGAGGAATATTTATGTACTATTCACACAGAATCAGGCTTCATGAAAATCAAACATGTAAGACACTAAGACTCACAAGAGAAGAGAGAGAAAGCACTGCTTATCATACTAGGCCTTCTCTGTTACCACCAACTTTCTCAGGGGCAGTCTGTCAAAGCCTGGTCCAAATGAAGGGATGTCAGATTCACAAACTTTCTGGGTAGCTAATAAAAGATGGACATAAGCTAAAACGGGCTGTGTAAAAAGTTAAAGAAAAAAAAAACATGGAAAAAATCCAAACCAAATAAATTAATAAACAGACCTTGTAATTTCAGGCTATTTATCTATCTAGACTCCAAGTCAACAATCCACATTTTAAAGAAAATATATTCCTTTTAGCATAATAAAGAATAAATGAGTAATAAACGAATATGAGCATGTTTTGAATCAAACAAATCCAGGTTCAATCCTTATTAGCTCTATCTTAGTAGTTTATCAATCACTTATTAAATATATATCCCTCACAAAGTCATGGAAACCTCTTTTAAACTAGTATCTTTGCCTGTAAAATGAATGACTCAATAGACAACAACAACAACAAAAAAAAAAAACCAACAGGGGAAAATGGGATATATGGTCAGAAGACCACTTAAAGGAGTCAGTTCTCTCCTACCATTTAAGTTCCAGAAATCAAAGTCAGGTCACCAGGCTTGACAGCAAGTGCCATTACCCTCTGAGCCATCTCACTGGCCCTGGCCAAAACTTTTTATACTACTAAAACTCACATAAGCAGATTATAATTAACCATTTAACACCTCATTCTTACATTTTTCCACCTCTGTTTACTCTGTGTTTTTAACTCACATGTCTTAAAACAGCTTTGTTTACCCTTGTTTACTCAATGCACATCAAACATCCAATGTTAACTCATTTTTGAATAATGAAATAAATATGGTGACACCTACTGTATAGAATTATGGAGAAAATAAAATATGAAAACTTTACTAACTCCTTTTACTTTCTTAGCAAGTCTAGGACTTGTTAATAAAGTAGGACCTATTATCATATACATATCATATACCATTTACATGTAAGAAAATGGGCTAGAAAGGTTAAGTAACTTAATTAAGACCACAAAACCAGTAAGAAATGGGTCAAAAAAACCCGAACGCAAACTCCACACAGAGTCCATGCTTATAACCACTAACAAGGTCTTCATACACAACTACTACTTCTTACAATGTAGACAGAATACAAATACAAGTAAAAGGCTTAAAGCACATACCAGGCATTCAATAGTCAATGATGATTAGTTTAACTTGTTTTCTGTCTAACGCCTAGGGAAGAGTTTCATAACAGAGAGTAATTAAGAAATTGAATGGTGCTGCTGGGCACAGTGGTGCCATGCCTTTAACGTCAGCACTCAAGAAGCAAAGGCAGGCTGATCTTCATGAGTTTGAGGTCAGCCTGGTTCTGCAGAGTGAGTTCCACGACAACCAGAGCCATATACTGAAACCCTGTCTTGAAAAAGAAAGAAAAAAAAAAAATTGAAAGACATTAAAATCCAAACATCAGCTATTCATATTCACAGACTCTGGATATAAGAAGGAAAGAAGAAACTCTACTCGTGGTTTCCTAAATGAACTCTGGATTCCCTAGAACTGGTACTACATTAACTAAACATTATCTGTATGTTATCCCCATAATGCTACATCGACGAAAGAAAAATAACTGGGAAACAGTACAGGTAAGCTTCTCTGAGCTAATCTGAATTCAATGTTAACTCATTTTTGAATAATGAAATAAATATGGTGACACCTACTGTATAGAATTATGGTGAAATGATATGCATTTACAACAGAGGAAACTAACATTTTCCCATTAAAAAAATAAATACATAAAAACAGAAATAAGTTTCAAGAGTCTAACTCTGCAATAGCTACCCTGTCTCCTGCATTCTCAACTCTACCTCTTTCATAGCTCTAAAGTCTCCTAGCCTTGTAAATCCTTTCAGCACTATCAGCACTGATTCACTCACTGTTTAAATTCCTTAAGTTTATCTCTCTTTCCTACAAATATAGGTAGAATTCTGGTCAAATTCTACCATCTTATACTTTATGCTTCGATAGTCAACAAAAACACTACTCTTGAACTAAAACTAAAATATCTTTAATATTCCCCCCCCCCTTTAAATTCTGCTTTAGAAAAAGCTGCCTTCTACTCATATCCCAGTATGTTCAACAGAATGCAATGTTATTTCTGGAATGAAGTATAAACCCTTCCAATTTTACTTTTTTTGTAATCTAACTCAGTCTACTAATTTCAAAAGAAAAACAACATGAATTTTATGTTGTTAGTTAGTGGCAACATAAAAGTAGCTAAGAAAATTACATTTTCAACTTAGAGCTAAGGTCTTATGTCAAATAAAAGGCAGACACAAGGAAAGCTTTCAATCTTTTATATTCTTTCCAGATACAGCTGAGGCTTTGCAAACAGAAACATCACCATCCTGTTCTGAGACACTTTGGGGATACCTAACTATAAGTAGGTTATTTCAACCTACAAATAAAGCTCTTACTTAAATCCATTTCCTCTGTTTTTCTCCTTTCAACAGACAGAGAATATTCAGCTAACATTTCTTCAAAACCACCAACCTATTTGTGTCATGTTAAATCATCCTTTATGTTTTCAAGTTATACACTACAAAAGTATAAGGTTTCATTATTTTCTCCTAATCTTCTGATGGTTTTTACTGCAGAATTAGTTCAAGGACCATGTTACCTTCATGTTCAAATTGTGTAAGATAAACAATGATTCTGGAGAAAAAGTACACTTCCCGGGTCCTGAAAATCAAACTTCTGAAGACATGTCAGGACACTGCAAGTGAAAATAAAGTGTTGTACAACCCACCCATCTGACTTCTGGCACACAGCACCATAGGGTTCACTTCTCCACTCTGATCAAAAGAATGGGGGCAGGTGCAGAGGGAAAAACTACTCCTTTTTGTTTTGCCCATTTCTCATCGTAAGCTGTATACATTTTTTTTTATGGCTCACTTTCTTAACATTATTTCACCCAACAAATGGCAAACCTATCGCTGTACTTGTACCAATGACTGTACTAAACACATGAAGAATCAACACCATCTTAGTTGGTCAAACTTAATATATATAACAACTTATTTCCCCCTGCCCTATAAAGTTAACATGCCTACAAGCCTTGGGCCATTTACCTAAGGCATTATGAGGCCATGTTCCAATGACAAATCTACCTCGGTGGGTGCAGTTTGTAGCAAAATAGTCCCTTAAGTGATCAAGTATGTGACCTTGTTCCAACCCAGACCTTAAAGTTAGAAAATTTTAAATCTTAATATTGGTATCTTGCTCACAGCTGCTAAACCTGAAATTCAGCACCAGTTTTTGAAATAGGTCAGAAGGGAGACACAAGGAAATAAATCACCACTTTCAAAGTGAACTGTTCTCACCGAGTCTCTAAAAACCCTGCTTCCTACTTTTGCAACTATCAGACATAACCAGTTTCCTTTAAGCCTTGCTGTTCTTATTTTTAAAAGAGGCTGAGCTGTGTGGGAAAAATGCTTCCTATTTCTCAGAATTATAAAACTGGTTAATTCTAAGCATTAAGAACAGAAAAAGATTCCATCACATCTCTCTCATCATTGTTTCAATTTTAAAGTTTTGTTTTCTCTTGTTGTTGTTGTTTGTTTGATTTAATGGTATCTAGGGCCTTGGGCCTGCTGTACACTAAGCCTTGTCTCCATTGCTTCTAATGAAGCCTGATCAACAGGCTTAACCAAGTACAAACCACTCATACACACTAGGCCAAATAGAAATAACAGAAAGGAGCAGCTTTGGTGTATATATTCTTATTTTTAGAACTCTATGTAGGTTTAAAAAAAAGTGGCTTTTTTTTTTTTTGGTCTTATTGCTAACAGGTGAGCCTCATGAGGTCCCTTTCCAAGGTCTCTATTTAAACAGAATCTAGATGGAGAGGGAAAAAAATTTAACTCAAAAGCAACCTTTTGCCAGGCTCTATGGGGAAGGAAATAAGTGGCAGACAGTTCTTCTGGATAATTCAATTAATCATCTCTCTTAGAACTAAGTTTTAATCAACTTCTACAGCTTCTTCCCTCTGCTGCCTCAAATTACTTCTTCCTCCATATTAGGGTTTAAAGCTTCCATTTCACAGCACTGACAAGAGGGTTAGATATAAAAGCGCTAACAACTGGTAGGTCGTAGTTTGCTATCAGTACGGTTCACTAAGCTTTTGGGTTAAAAGGCCTTCTTTGAGGAATAAGGTCCTACCACGCCGCCTGTCTGTGGACCCAGGAAAAACTTAAACAGTTATGAAACCAGATCACTAGGACAAATCATAAGGCCTCCTTATCCCACTCACTACAAACAAGCCTAAGACGATTCTTCCCCGCTTACTGACTGACAGATGATTGATTGAGATAGATAAATAGATAGATGGATGGATGATAGACGCAGGGTCTGGTTTGATTCTTTCTTACCAAAGGAGAACCTGATGATATTACTTATGTATGTGGAGCGTCAAACAGAATTTTTATGTACTAAGTCATTTGTACGTGCATACGTATATAAGATCGGTTCATCCAAAATCTTTCCTAAATCGAGGAAGTGAAGATTACTTCAGCAACCACAACAGTTAATTAAAAAAAAAAAAAAAGGCCTGCAGCAAAACAGTATGGAAAAGTACAGCTTCTCACGTGTCTCTCCCAGACACAAATACTTAGGTCCGAGTCCATTACAATCTTACCACCCCTCCAGAATTGCTCTCCTCCACCTTACACTGACAGAAAACTACCAACCTCGCAGTCGTGCCCCAAGAGACTCTACCTATTATCTTACCCCTCCCGCTTTAGCTCCGCCCACGCCCCGGGAATGAGGTGGCCTTACCGGCCCCAGAAAAGACCACCTTCCTGCTCCAGCGTGCAACCCGGGAATCCAACCAATCCCCCCCCGAACCCCCGCCGCGCTGAACCCTGTGAAGAAGCATCTTAGGGGAGCGAGCTCTTCACCAACTCGGTGCGCCCTGTGGTCCTCCCACCCCCACGTGTCAGCTACCCTCCCCCACATTCCCACACCTCACGAGTCAGGCCGAGCAAAGAAAGGGGCCAGTCGAAAGCCTGGTCCCCAAGACAGATCTGCAACCCGGAGGGCCCGGTCCCACCGCAAGTCCCCTCCCACCTTCGGCCCCCCACGGTCCCTTCCTCCCTCCTCGAGGTGAAACCAGGCCCTTGCCTCAGAAACCTCCTCTTCCTCGTCGTCGTCGTCCTCCTCTTCCTCGCTGTTGTTGCTGCTGGTGCCGCCGCCGCCGCCGCCTCCTCCTCCTCCGCCGCCGCCGCTGTTGTCGCTGTCGCTGCTGCTCTCGCTGCTGCTGGGGGGTCGGCAAGTCCGGTTGCGCTTGGCCTTGTGGTGCGGCTGCTGCGGAGGCTTCTTCTTCAGGAGCAGGTCGCACACTCGCACCATCCCACGAGGAGACGAGGCCGAGCGAGCCCCGCCGCCGACCTCCGCCGCCGCCGCCGCCGCCGCCGCCGCCGCCGCCGCGGGGGGGGCCGCCACTGCCGCCGCCGCCGGGGGGCTCCCTTCTCCCTCAGCCGCCGCCGGAACCGTCGCCTTCTCCATCTCTGCGGGAAGAGGGAGGGCGCGGACGGGGGAGGGGCGTGGGGGGCTCCGCTCTACCGCGACTTCGGCCGCGCCGGGGCCGACACAGCACTCCGGGCCGCCGCCGCCACCGCCTCGGTCACCTCTACTGCCGCCGCCGCCGCCGCCGCCGCTCCGCCAGCTCTCACCTCGTCTCGCGATACTAAGGGCGGGGAGCTTGGCGACGAGAGGGAGGGAGGGAGGGACGGAGGGAGGGATGGAGCGAGCGGGAGGGCGGGAGGGCGAGGCGGAGCGCGGTGCCCGGGGAAGCCGAGTAGGCGTCCCGGAGGAGCCGCCGGGGGAAGTGCGCGTGGAGAGGCTCCCGCTGGGGAGCCGGAGCGGGAGCCGCAGGCGGGGGTCCACGGGCGAACGGGCGAGCGCCGGGATGGCTTGTCTTCTCCTCGCTACTTCCCCCACACACAGCCCTGCAGCCCTCCCTCCTTCCTTCCTGGCTCCGGATTAGAACGCAGCCGCAGGCGGAAGCGCGCGTGACGCCATCAGTGGGCGCCGCGGCGGCCGCGCGCGGATCGCTGCCCGCCTGGGCAAAGTGCGGCTCCCGGGGCCTTGGAGTCGGCCCCCCGCGAGCGTGCGGGGTGCGGGGGAGCGGAGGCAGCGGGATGGAGAGCAGCGGGCCCGGGCGGAGGGGGAGGCGAGTGCGGAAGCGCGGGCCAGGGTGCTAGCGGGATGCCTGGCCGCCAGATCCGGGAGGTGGGGCCTCGTCCCGGACCTCCTGGATGGACTTTCTTTCCTGGCCATTTTCTCCACCGCCAAACAGAGAGAGGCCTTTGGATCGGCGGAGATGACTTCGTGTAAGGAGAGGGTTCCTGTCAGGTCCAAAAGAAACCCAGTTTCCACCCCCCCACCAGCCATACCTTGGAACGGTCCTGGAACTTTATAACTAGCCAGAGTTTGTGTCTCGGATCACACACTTCCTTAACCTGACTTTTACACGTGTGTTAAGTGAAGGAACTGAGTTTAGTGAAGTTTAGGACTATCCAGATCCGAAGAGGTGGATATCGGAGCTGTGCCAGCATTGTGTGTATTTCTCGGTCTGAATTCTAAGATAATTTTAAGGACCTGGAGAACTCGCAGACCTTTTGAAGTGTAGCTTTGCACTCGAAACAGCCTCCCGCGTGGCTAGCCTAGGCTAGCCTTGAACTGGCGATCTTCCGTACTAAGCCTCCAAAGTGCTGAGATTATATAGGTCTGCACACCCACCATGTCATGTTTGTGTAGTTTATTGAACTCAGAATTAGCCATTTCTGGTCTAGTACGAGTAGTGGCATAAGGAAAACGAAGCAAACATTAAAAGACAGATGTACTGGCACAAGATAAAAAGTGCCTCAACTGACAGAGTTGCCATTTTAAGACTTCTAAGTTTAGCTGAGTGCCTGAAAAAAAAAATTTTTTTTTTTTACTTTTTTTTTTGCATTTTACTTCTTTTTAGCACTGGCATACCATATGAAATGTGGGCAGTTGCCAGTTGCTACAGAGTACCACAGAAGAATTGGTGATGATTAAATCAATTCATTCAAGCAAAAATTTAGCATGTGCCTACTGTGTGTGTAATCTATGAAATCAAAGTGTGTTTCCAGGGGCTTATCTGTGTATTGTGTGCTATAGTAAATGTTATATACAAAGTGCTAACCATCTGCCTATTGCTTTGCACTGCTGGCTGAATTCCGGTGTAGAACAGAGCACTGCATTATGTATCTTACAGGCAAAGATTCAGATTGGATGGTTTCAGCTGCACCTTGTCCAGTCTCTAAGTCCTTCAGCACCTTTGTCTCACTTTCCACTTGAATACCTTTTGCAATCTTTGAATCCCAGCCACATTTCATTATATGACTGACTTCAAATTTCACAAGAGGACTGAAGCCACTGACTGACTACAGATTCCTTCAATTTTTCAAATGCTAGAAATGTTCTGATCTTTTGTCAGTACTGAGAGAATGACAAAACTCCTTGCCCTTTTGCAGGATCAACTCCAACTATATTCCAGTTCCAACTCCAACTATATTCTCTCTATTTGGTCTGTTTGTTTTGTTTTGTTTTTCTGATTTCAGTCCTTCACAAATTCTGGCTCCTTTTTGTAACTTCTACTCAGATTCATTCCTTCACAGTCATGTTCTTCTTAAAAAATTAGACCTGGTGTCTTTATTGCTGCCAAAATTTACCCATCAATTCTTGGTGATCATCTGTATCTGTCCTACTGTCAGAAATGCTCTCTACTATAACTATTGTTTGGAAAACAGTTCTTGCTTTACTATATAGAAATGAGATGATGATCTCATTGAGACTTGTCAGATAAATCCAAACTATTAAAATGGTCAAGTTCCCTGGCATGTTGTTATCCACTTTTTAATAATTTTTATGTTTGATATATTTTTATATTTTTTCTGCCTTTTTATTAGCTTTGTAGCCAAGACTGCCTGGCCATTGATTAAATTTCCCCCTGGGCACACAGATAAAACTAAACCTCACGTGTTTTCCTGTGATCATGTCCAGATAACTGGGTTCTAGAAAATAAAGTGTGCGTAGCAGCAGTATGCTCGTTTTCAGGCTTAACGGGGAACGGCTGGGCTTGGTATGTTCCACCATGTTAATACAAGTGAGCACGTTGCTGATTTCAGGATCTGGAGACAGTTGGAGTGGCTGATCCTCCTGACTCAGCTTCCCAAGTGCTGGGATTGCACCACACACAGCTTTAGATTACATTTTGTGCCCCCTTCTTACCTGATGTTTTGAGTATTAGACATCTGTTATTAAAGTTTCCAAGGGAGTTCCAGTGTAAGAATTCCCTTGTGTTGCCTAATTTCCAAGTGGTTTGGGGAAGAAAAAAAAGTACAAATGAAGGCCAAAAATATCACCATATTAATGATAGTAAATTGCCTGATGTAGCTTATTCATCACTAATAATATGAAAACAGGAGTGTAGAGGTGGCTCATAACCACCTGTAATTACAAACACCTCTGGTAAACACATAGAAACAATTAAAACTTTTTAAATCTTAAGTAGGTTGCCTCCCAGAATAAGGAAAATTTATACCTCCTGTTCCCAGCAATGCTTAACAAAGACAGCGTGGAGGACTGAAAGAGAATCTGATCTCTGGACAGCCTTCTTATGTGATTAGAAAACAGGCTAAATCACACATTCTTCACAGATTTAGTAATTATACTACTCACTTGCCTCCGCAAATGTAGAAAAAGACCAGGAATGAATCATGGTTCTTTTACAGAGAGTAACATTTTTCAACAAGATTCTCCTCCCACCAGCATCATTGACTGTTTTCTTTATTTCCCATTAAAAACTTTTGACTCTTATCCCACTAATCATTTAGAGTGTTTTATACGTCTTTCTTCTGCATAGCTCTTAAACTTTGGGAGTTCCCCATAAGTTTCGACTTTTCCCTATTTTTATTTTCCTCTCCCTATATTTTCAGTTCCACTAATCATGCTTAAGGTCAATAATTCTACAGCCTTTACTCTTAACCCCATTAAGGTCCACAACTATTGATGGATATTAGCATGTGTAAGCTAATATTTTCCTGAGCTTTTTCTCCAATCTAAACATACTCAAGAATACTAAATCCTATTCCCCTGTCCTAGCTAGCTTTATGTCAACTTGACACAGGCTAGAGTCATGTGAAAGGAACCTCAATTGAGAAAATGACTCTATAAGACCCGACTGAAAGGTACTTTCTTAATTAGAGATTAATGGGAGAGGGCCCAGCCGATTGTGGGTAGGGCCACCGCTGGGCTGGTGGTCCTATAAGAAAGCAGGTTCAGCAAGCCATGGAGGCAAGCCTGTAAGCAGCATCCCTCCATGGCTTCTGTGTCAGCTCCTGACTCCATATTCCTGCCCTGTTTGAAGTCCTGACTTTCTTCAGTGATGAACTATGCTGTAGAAGTGTAAGCCAAGTAAACCCTTTCCTCCCCCATGTTTCTTTGGTATTTCATCACAGCAATAGTAACCTTTACTAAGACAGAAGTTGGTACTAGAATAGTGGGGTATTGCTATGAGGGACCTGAGCATGTCGGTTTGGGAGAGGATTGTAGGAAGACTTTGGAACTTTGGGCTAGAAAAGTTATTGAGTGTTGAGAGCTCAGTGAGCTGTTCTGTGGGAGCTTGAAAGATAAGAACATTGAGAGCCATACAGACAATAGAGGCCTCACTTGTTGAGAAGATGGTTTTCAAAAGATCTGACTGTAGGTAAGCCTGTAGGGCATTTTCTTAATTAGTTATTGATTGGGGAGACCCAGCCCATAGAAGGGCCACCCCTGGGTTGATGGTCCTGGGTTCTATAAGAAAGCAGGTTAAGCAAGCCAGTAAGCAGCCCCCCTCTGAAGCTTCTACATCAGGTCCTGCCTCTATATTCATGTGCAGACTTCCTTCAGTGACGAAGTATGCTGGGAAAGTGTAAGCCAAATAAACCCTTTTCTTCCTAAGGTCATGGTGTTTCATCAAATCAATAGTGACCCTGAGGCACCCCCCACCGCCCTATGTCTATAGTTACCTTTTTGTTCTCATAGCCACGGCCCTAATTTGACTACCTCTTATTGCACTATAATGTTGCAGTTGTCAATCTTTCTGCTTCTGACCACCCACGCAATTCCACTGTAACCTCTATACTGCCACCAGACTTCTCATTGTAAGAATAACTCAAATATGAACAAAAACCAATATATATTCATTTAAGAATATTAAGAAATACAAAATGCATGCAAATGAATATCAACGAGGTATAGTAACTTTTGACATTTTCATACACACCTTTGCACTTTTTTTTCCAATACAGGATTTCTCTGTGTAGGCACGGCTGTCCTGGGACTCGCTCTGTAGACTAGACTGGCCTCAGACTCACAGAGATCCACTGCTTCTGCCTACCGAGTGCTAGGCTCAAAGGCATACACCACCACCACTCAGTTTCCTGAGTATTTTTTAACAACGACAACAAAAACACACTGCTGTATTTAGTGGGATCTTAAAACAGCAATGAATTTTTTTGTTAATCTGTGCAACTGTCATCTATAACATATGATGAATATATAATGGTTATGTCAATTTATTTCAGACAAATTTGGTCCTGTTAGCCACATCAGATGACCATGCTATATTTTCATGATGCTATTTCAAGATTGCTAGATGCTTTATATAAATCCTCACAGTTTATCTAGTAGTATTCACTTATTTATGTCAATTGTTTTGGTTATTTCTTTCATTTTTGTGGATTCTTTAAAAATTGAGCCATTAGAGATAAAGATTAACAATTTATCAGACATGAAGATGAAATTTTTAATATACCTCCTAAAACCTTCTAGTGTACCGGGCACTGTGTTAGGTGAGAAAATGGTTAGCAAACCAAACAGTCTTCCCACTTTGAAGGAAGTACCAGTACAGTAAGAGAGGTATATATGCACAAGGCTGCTGCAAATCTGACCTGGAAACTTTTGTCTGGGGAAGTGGGACTTCCGTGAGGTAGGGCAGTGGGAAGACATGAGTAAATGTTTACAGGATGAATCTGAAAAGATATGCGAAGACTGATCGTACAGACCTTGTGGGAAGTACTAAGGATCGTAGATATTGAATGTTCTCTCTCATCCTCTCTTAAATTTATTCATCAATGACATTAATCCTCCTTTCCTTAATCTCTTTTGTCCCTCATGTTTTATGTGTCATGGTTATATGCTCCCCATTGCCCTCTGGTCACTGTTTTGTAAAAATAGCAATTTTCTTAGTTCACTGTTTAAGAACTACAGCCAAGTTAAATTCATTAAGCTGAGGTCTAGGGGATGACAGTCTAATTCTAGAACACGCGTTAATCAGCGACTGAGCACTTTAGTAGAATCGCTACATAAATAATTCATGTAAGTGTTGTTATGTAGCACAGGCTGGCCTCAAACCCTCAACCTTCTGGCCTCAGTTTCCCAAGTATGAGATTGTTAGGCACATGCCACCATGCTCAGAGCTATTATCTCTATTATTTTTAGGCTAAATTTTCTTTTGTGCAAAATTTTATTTAGACTGAAATTTCAATCAGTATTGTTTTTCTATATGTTGAATAAAGGAAGGATAAATGAATGGGAAAAGGTTAGAGGTTAGTAGATAATCCAGAAAGAAAAGAAAAATAGCCCAAGGGTAATGGGTAACAAAATAATGCGTTTAAGTCTTGCTTGCTGTGCAAGTGAGCTACACACAGTTCTGTTTTGTATCCATTTTATGTTGGTTTAGCAATGTTTGTCCTTTGCAAGACTTAAAGTGGATATTGCATAGGCTCCTGGCCAGAGACTTACGTGTTCCTGAATTTTGTAACTTTTGAACTGAACTTCGAGGGAAACATTTCAGAATGCAGACTCAGAGCAAACTATAATATTAACAAAATTACTAAAGGAACAGTTGTGAACTGGTGTCTTTCTCAAGACAAGTCCACTGGAAATTTAGGGAGTGATCTGAAGATAGGAAGAATTAGGGAATTTGGGAAGCATAATTTATAACTATATGTATGTGCACGCATACACATGTGCATGTCTGTGTGGGTATGTGTGGGCACAGATGCCTTTACGGGCTCCAGGCACTGGAATTGCTGGCAGCTGTGAGTCACCGAACACTGAGTGCTAAGAACCAAACTTAAGTCCTCTGCAAGAACAGTATGGATTCAACCTCTGAACCATCTCTCTGGCCCTAGAATCCGGGAAGTTTTAAGGGAAGAGTTCATCCTCTGAAATACAAGAAACCAACCAAGGTTCTCTGAGTTTCTTCCTGCTGTGAACATCGGGCCTCTGCCCGCTGGCTTCAGGCCATCTCCCTCGTGCTATGGCCCTGAAATGTCAGTCTGCAATCCTGCCTCAGTCCAAAAAATCCAGACCGGCTGCTGCCCCGAAGTTGGAAAACATGCTGGCCTCCCCTGGCCTGCTGAAAGGAGAAAAAGAACAGCAAGAAGCAACTGAACATATTGATGAAGTACAAAATGAAATAGACTTAATGAACAAGCCAGTGAGGAAAGTTTGAAAACAGAACAAAAATAGAACAAACTCCACCAAGGTTTTTTTTTTTTTTTTTTTCTTCGAAGAGGTCAGGATTGATCGCCAAAATCCCCAATTTTTGGGTAACAACATTTTTTAACCATCCACAAGTGTCTGCACTGCTGGGGGAGGAGGACAAAGAGGCCCTGCATTATTTGACCAGAGTGGAAGTGACAGAATTTGAGCACATTAAATCAGGTTACAGAATATATTTTTATTTTGGTGAAAATCCTTACTTTGAAAATAAAGTTCTCTCCAAAGAGGTTCATCTGAATGAGGGTGGTGACCTATCTTCAAAGTCCACCGAAATCCAATGGAAGTCTAGAAAGGATTTGACAAAGCGCTCAAATCAAAAGTAGAATAAAACCAGCAGGAAGCGGCTTCTTTACCTAGTTCACTGACCATTCTGATGCAGGTGCAGATGAGTTAGGAGAGGTCATCAAAGATGATATTTGGGAAATCCCTTGCAGTACTATTTGGTTCCTGATACAGATGATGATGAAGGAGAGGCAGAAGATGATGATGATGAAGAAGAGGAAGGGTTGGAAGATATTAAGGAAGAAGGGGATGAGGATGAAGGTGAGGATGACTAGCACAGAAGAATGATGGATTCCAACTTTCATTTTCTTTTTATTTTTAAAAATCTTCTCCCGTCCCTGGGAGCAAGATACAGTCATTTCCCTCCCTCTAACCATTGTGCTCAGTTGCTTCAGTTTTGAGGTTTCTCTTAACACCATTGTTTTCAACTTATTGGGGAAGGGGATAACCTTGAGGAAAATACAACAGGAAAAGCATCTCCACTTCTCTGTTCTAAATTCATTTTTATCCTTTCTTGTCTCAAAACTGTGGATTCAATACCAACACAATTTTTATTTTGGGAAAATAAAAAAGAAGCCCTCTAGTTCCCTGGGCTCTGCTGAGGCTGGAGGGGGCTAGCCCCCTAGGTAGTACTGCATAGAATTCTAGCTCCCCGCCCCCCTTCTCTGTATATTGGGCTCAGAGATTACACTGTGTCTCTATATGAATACAGACAGCATTTACCAACATGTATCTGTCTACTTTCTCTTGTTTAATAAAAAGAAAAAAAGGAAAAAGGGAGTTATAGAAGCAAAGGGTGGGTTTGAGGTGTCTGGGGGTTTAGCATGTTTAATTGTGATGTTTAACGGACATCCTTGCAGTTTAGGGTGACACTTTTAAAATAAAATTGTCTCCTAACGATGACTTGAGCCCTGCCACTCAATGGGAGAATCAGCAGAATCTGTAGGATTTCATTTGGATTTGACATTCTCTGTTGTAACCTTATTTTTAATTTTTTGTTTTGTTTTCACTGGAAGGAAAAGATGCTCATTTTAAATGTTAATGTGTACAAGTTGCTCTGTTACAATAAAACCAATGTGTACACATAAAAGAAAGAAATAAAGAAAGAAACCAACCAAATATCACCTGGAACCCCAAATATGCAATTTACAGCATACAATTTAACCAAGAAAATTAAATAAAAATTAAAGCAAGTGTTTGCGTCTTCACCTACAACAGTTTTAAAAGGCAAGCAGGCATTCTATATGAAGCTTCTACATGAAGCTTAGAAGTAACAAGTAAAAGGCCTTGGCCAAACAAAGGCCTTGGCCAAACAAAACAACTATTTTTAGATGACCAGAAGAGTGAGTTCACAAGAACTATAGCCCTGGGATTGGCGAGACAGACTGGTAGATGCAGAGAACTCTGAGCAGAGACATCTGTGGTTCCCAGGAGCTTTCAGAGACACAGCATGGACAAGTTGGAGAGTTTAGATCTCACAGGGGAACAATTACTGGGGAGAGGGTGCAAATTTTCCTCTCTAGGCCTCTGAGAAGCTCCACCCAGCAACAGGATGAAACAGATGCTGAGACCCACAGCCAAATATGAAGGGGAGCTTGGGGAATCTTGTGGAGATGTGTGGAAAAGGATAGAAGGTCCCGGAGGGGACAAGAACCCCTCAAGAAGACCAACAGTGTCAACTAACCTAGGTCCACAGGGGCTTCTGGAAACTGAAGCACCAACCACAGAGCATACATGGGCTGGACCTAGGCTCACGAGACCTATGTAACTCGGTACAGCTTGGTCCTCATGTGGGTCCCTTAGCAACAAGAGGAGCAGGGGCCTACCTGACGATGAACTCGCTTACCTGCTTTTGGATCACTTCCTTCCAGCTGGGCTGTCTTGTCTGGATCAATAGAAGAGCATATACTCAGTCCTGACGTGACTTGATGGTCTGGGCTGGGTTTGTAAGAGGTGGGGGGGGGGAGTTCCCCTTTTCTGAGGAGAAGGGAAGGTAGGCAAGGGGGAAGAGAGAAGGAGGGTCAGAGTTGGAGGAGAGGAGGCTGTGACCAGGATGTAAAATGAAGAATTTAATAGATTTATAATTTCCCCCCTCTAAGCACTATTAAATATTCATGCTGAATAGCAGAGAAAAATCCTTCTTCCTGTTGGGGGGTTGGGAAGGGCTTACTTCCAGCATTTGATATCAGAACTTGCTTGCCCTCAGGAGAAAAGACCTAACTTGCTGGGGTTCATTGAAGCAAACCACTGCAGCTGCCTCTAGTGGTAGAGGGAAATAAACATCTGCCTACAGGTTATTGGGAATGAATTCAGTGTCTGCCATCAGGCTCACTTATAGCCAGGGACTGGCTCACAAGACTGTAGAACCCTATCTCCTCCCACTTCCCATTTCATTTCTATAGTTCCCTGGAATCCATGTATTGTGGTCACCTATCACCAAAGTTAATCTTATAAAGGGATTTGAAGGGAAGTTTTTGTTTGTTTGTTTGTTTGTTTTCCTCAAAGTTCTAGCAGAGGAAGTAGAACCATTTTCGGGACATGCTTTGGAGATGAGCTGAATTTAGTAGCACCTTCCTGATCTTAGCAGGAACAATGCTCCCTTGGTAGTCCTCTCCTAAGGCATAGCTTCCGTTATTCATTTTGGAAGATTATCTGAAATCCACTCCATTTATCCAGCGCTAGAATCCTACAGCTATTCAATACCTTGTAATACAACAACCCCTTCTGTTAAACTGGTGTTTTCCTCTATGGCCTAACCCTCACTGATGGAGTAGTACTCCAACTGGCTATAGACAACTGTCTCTCAAGAGAAGGGGAGGTTCTTGCTAATGGAGCCATAGGTAAAGGCACTTGGCACCAAGCCTGACAACCTGAGTTCCCTCCCCAGGGCTCAAACGGTGTGCAGAGAGAACAGACTCCTGAACGTGGAGCTCTGGCCTACGCATGACACACGATGCACAGGCATACACGCATGTGATAAACAAATACAAGTAATTAAAACTGGGAATTGTGGATGCTTATCTAATTTCAGAGTATACATGGGAGGAAAAATCTTTGCAACGTCAGCGGCCATCAGAAATCCTTATGTAAATCATCACTGTGGTTGCCAAGAATGAGATGGCTACTGAGGAGAGGGTTTGGACAAAGCACATAGCAACAATGAAAATGGGGAATGTAGATTTCTGGGATGGACTGTCTGATTTTAGCTGTACTGGAGATAGGGGAGAGGGGGAGGTAAAGAAAAGGGAGGAGGGAAGGGAGCAAGAGGGAGAGAGGTGCTTAAATAAAGATCACCACAAACTTAGTTTTTAAATTTAATCCCTGAATCTCTAGGCATGAGGAGAGATTTAAAGAATTTTAAAAAAAAATAATGCTAAAAGGAACACTTCCATCTTTAGGTTTAGAACAATCTTATCTGAAAATAAGATGCAGAATATGATATTCCTAAACATGTGGATGTTCCCTTTTGTTCATGGATCTCCAAGAGCTTCTATCTGACACACTTTTGAATCCTTAAGTACTTTTTCCGTATTTATTGAGATTTTTTTCTTTTCTTTTTTCTTTCTTAGTCTCATACATTGCATTGATTGACCATTGGGTATTATAGTAAGTTTGCACTCCTGAGATAAATACCTTTTATTCATGGTATATTGTCAGTTTATATCATCATTTAATTTGCAAAATTTTGTTAGGAATCAATGCATGTGTGTTCATAGGGTTTATTGGCATGCTTTTTTAAAACTCTTTAATCACATTTATTTTTGCTTCTTACTCAACCTCCAATCCCTTCCAACACCCCAACATCAAGTAGGAGAGAGAGAAAGGATTAGGGGGAGAGGGTGCTTAGTTCCCTTAGCTGCTTCCTGCTGCTTAGGGTCATTGGGTTCCTTGGAGCTAGTCCAGTCCTCCTTTCAGAAGATCTCCTTGTCTCACAACAGCAACCAGGGGCAACAAGGGGTAAACAGGACCAGCTTTGTTCTTTCTCAGAGCCCCACTCTCTGAGCTCTGGCATTTATTCTGTCTCCAGAGTCCTCAGATTCAAGCTATCTGCAGCTGGCAAAGAGCTCCTCTCAGAGCCTGCATGAGGCAAATAGTCTGCTGCATGGACCATCTGAATCAGTCCCACAGCTGGGACCAAAAACATGTTTATATCCACCACATTTGTTCTTTACAACAACAGCTTTTTCCTTTGATTGGCATATCACTATTTCAAAAATATTTTGCTGTTAAGCAATAGTATGCAGGGCTAGAACAATATTTAGTCTCTGGTAAGGGTTACCACGGAGGCAAAACTTCTTTCTTGGCCTGTCATCTTCAGAAGAGGCTTTCACCTTTGGCTGCTGAGAGCCGGTGTTCAGACAGTCCTCACTGTCCTAAGAACCCTGTTTGCTCTAGTTGTGTCTTCTGTCATGCGTGCGGGACCTGTCCTTACATGAATAACTGGTATTTGTCTGGGCATTCAAGAGATTCTTTTGAGATCTTGGTTCTTCTCTGCAGTTTCCTCTTCTGAGGTACTTCCCCAACAACTCTAGGCTTCCTACTTTACCTAGATGCCCAGCCCCTTCTCACTCACAATTTCTCTTCCCTATAGTCTAGAGAAAATTTTGTAGATATTTTGTTACCATTAAAATTACTATGTATGTGCCTCCTTGGCTCCACGTTTGCACTCACAGAAACCATAGTCCATCTGGAGTCTGACGCTGGCTCCATTTCAAATTTATAGTTGTGCCTTGTCCTTTGTACTAGACTTTGCTGTATTTGTTTTTCTATTTCTGATTCTTGGCTTGCTCCAAAAATGTACTAATGGTCACTTTCACTTCAAAGCACTTCATTTATATTACTCTGCAAGGACTCAACATCAACTTCTGGTCATGAGCCACTGACTCACTCAAAACCAGTGGACCTTACATGAAAGATCACCTCAGTGGTGATTTATACAGTTTTACTTTACTAATATCACATCCTTGAAGATGAAGTACTAGCTGCAATGGCAAAGTCCAGATCACTGCCTACTGTGTATTTTGGCTTCTTCTCTTCGGCAATCAGAGTGAATTGCAAAGGCGCTGGGCTCTGAGTAAAGTCTTAGATTCATGTTCACAAGGAACTATTAAAATGAATCTGGGTATGTAGATGGTAAACCTCACGTGAAAGCTTTCTGTTTCATGGAAACTTATTATTGTCTAGATTAAGGAATAGTACTGAGTGCTGTGTAGCTCTTGCAATTGGGGTCACAGGGCCTACTCTGTGTCATCCATTAGGCCTCATCATTAGGCATGGACCCTGATACTACTGAGCTTAAATCATGCCAGTTTCAGAGAATGAGAAAAGGTTGTTGTCATTACTTCAGAGAGCTAATCATAGGGTCCGGAGGAGAGGCTCAGCACTTAAGAGCACTTGCTGTTCTGCTGGAAGACCACGGTCCAGATCCTAGGACCTATGTCAAGAGGCTCACAACCCCCTATAACCACAACTTCAAAGGACCTGACACCCTTCTGACTTTCATGGGCACATGTATGCACGTACAACCACACACACAAACACACATACACACACCCCGTAAAATAAATTTTAAAAAAGACAGTCGTAGAGGGGTGCTATAAGGATTTCTGTATTTATTCAAAGATAGACTGGTAATGAAGTGTATTCCAGAACATACTAGGATTCGTGCTTTGGATGATCGTATTAGTTGCTTATGTGGAAGTAGCTCAAAGGACACGTAGAGATCAGCCCAAGGCCGTTTTGGTAGATCCAAGAAAGATAGAGCGCTGTCTCAGTCCATTGTGAAAGCAGGGGAGGTCACTAGAAGCACTGTACTCCAAGTAAAATGTTGAGGTGAGTTAATAAGGTACGCTGGTGGGAGAGAAATATAGTATAATGCTGCTCAAATTACACATGTTTCAACTAGCCAGTCACCTAAAAAAAATGATCCCCTCTCAAGCTTTGCTAAGAAAATAAAAGTCATCAGAGAACAACTTCCTTCTTGCCTGTCGGCAAATCTGCCCTTAAAGGGAGCTGAGGGAAGGTTTGTCTTCAGGGGAGGGAGTGCTTACAGTTAAAGTAAGAGGAAAGGACAAGCTTCTAAAGGTCTACAGGAAATGTCTGTATAAGACTGGGCTGCTACTGTGAGCTCTTTACTAAAGTCTGAAAGACAGAGGAAGGCTCTCTTGATCCACAAGAAGGAAATGAAGGGAGTGATGAGGAGGGGTGAATTAATTAATGAAGACACTAAAAGATGAGAAGATCTCCTATGTTCATGGATAGGCAGAATTAATATTACGAAATAAGTTATGTCACTAAAGGCATATGATTTGTCATACAAGGCAAGTGCGGGTAAAAGGCACAGAAAGAAAAAACATTAAGGAAAGCAGATGGTAGGAGGTAATGCGAAGACTGGACCCATGGCTAGATATAAAAATCAGCTGCTCATATAGCAGAAGGCTTACCACGTGCTGTGTATACAGTTTGGAGACCTGTGTGCTGCCAAGTTGTGGCAGCTATGATGACTGTAGAAACTTTGTATCAAGGGATACAAGTCACCTACTTTGGGTTATTTTGGATCTTCTCCATGACCTGACAAAGATAGGGATATGCAAATGCATTAAAAACAAACAAACAAAACAATGGCAATAGCATATATATTTTCTGGGGGAAAAAAAGGGTAAACAAAAACTGTTACAATACGGCTAATTTCTCGGTAAGATTGGTGACCAAGTGTAGGCGCTAGTTTTTTTTAAACTATTGTATTTGGGTTTCTTAGGCCTCTACCTCCTTTCCAATCACCCCAACCCTCCGTAGGAGAGAAAGAAGGTTAGGTGGGAAAGGGGATGTAGACCTCTTTAGACTTGGTTCTGGTTGGTTAGGGTCGTCGGGTTCTTTGGGAAAATACCAGTCTCAGTCATCAGGACATCTAGCAGTCTGGCAACAGCAAACAGCAGAATACACAAGCAGCCTTCTTCCTCCTCAGTCGGTTAAGCCACGTCCTCTCTCTGGGCTCTGCTATTCATACTCTCACAGAGTTCTCAGGATTAAACTAACTGCAAAGACCATGCCCCTTTCTGAGATGGTTACAGCTAGCAAAGATCAACCCCTCTCCTAGCCACATAGCTGCTCTCAGCTATGGATAAACTGAGGCAGTCCCATATTCCACGCTTGGGATTAAAACAAAAACATATTCATATAACACAACTTAGTTTCTAATGAAACCAAAAATTCCATTACAACCAAGTCACATGACTTATTAACTATGTAGCCATAAACATTTTCTTTCTGAGAAAGGCAAGGAAGGAAATCTCTGTCACAATAGTTACAAAAATACCTAGAAATAAATATAACCAAGGAGGTGAGGTGAAAGTTCTTCACATGGAAAAGTTTAAGATGTTGAAAAAAAAATTAACAAAGACAGTAGAGGATGAGAAGATCTCCTATGTTCATGGAAAGGCAGAACTAACATTATAAAATAAGCAGTCTACAGGTTCAATGAAAGCCCCATCAAAATCCCAAAGACATTCCTCACAGAGCTAGGAAAAAAAAAAATATATATATATATATATATATATATACTAAAACTCACATGGAAACACAGGACACTCTAAATAGCTACAGCAGTCCTGAGCAGAAACAGCAACACTGGCTCACAACACCCACCTCAAACTATTCTATAGAGCCATAGTAACAAAACCAGAATGGTTCTGACACAAAAGGTGACGTGGAGAGCAAACGAACAGAATGGAAGCTTCCCCCTACCCCACCCCTCGTCCAAAAAAATGCCTGGAGTGGTGCCGTCCATGTGGTAAGTTCCAGAACAGCCAAAGCTACCGGTGAGACCCTGTCTCAACAAACAAACAACAAAATGAAACAAGATAAAATAAATCTACACAGTTAAAGTTACCTGTTTCTGACAAGACTGTTGAAAAAACACTCACTGGAGAAAAGACAGCCTCTTGAAGATACAATGCTGGGAAAACCAGATCTTCACATGTGACACCAAATCTATGCTTCTCATTCCACACAAAGTCAGCTCAGTGGATCCGAGACTTTAATGAAAGAGCCTCAACTTCTACACTTCCGGAATAAACCAAAGGTAAAGCTCTTCAGGTTAAAGGCGTTAAGTGACAAGTTTCTGAAAAGGGACCCACCAGGACAGGAAATAATCTGTTGTTGAAAATAAAATGGTATTGGGATTAGTATTTTTATTATTAATCCTATAGTTATTTCAATGGTATTGTTTAACCTGATATCACCATCAATAAAACACAGACACCTGTCAGATTTTATAATTGTCCTATTTACCTTGGGCTTCCCAGATATTCTACCTACGCTATCTCAATAATCCCAACATCCACTTCCCAGCCCCCATCCAATGCCATCTGCTTAACCATCCTTACCTGGTCTACTTTCTATCCATAATCTTATAAAATACTTGCTTATATTCTTTATCTGGGCCTCTCCATGACATTACTGGAGTCCTTCTTCCTGGCCCACATGGTCCCTTCTTCACACTAACCCATCGTGGCATCCTCCTTCCTCCTCTTTTCTTGTCTATCTGTCTGTTTCTATGACTCTCCTGAACCCAAAGGCCAGGAACCTTAGCCAGGCCTACCCCGTTCTTCCTTGCCCAGGTTTTAGGCCCTTTAATCAACCAATCAGGAATAATGTCTTAGGCAGGTTTACACAGTTAGGGTAGGGTGGTTAGCAGATCTTGAGAGCCAGTAATTACCATCAAAGTACAAGCATCAGGCCAACCCCCAACAATATTCTCAAGACCTGACAGATGAGATCATATTAAATAAAGAAGCTTTTGCACAGAAAAAGACGATCAGCAAAATGAAGAGACGGTTTACAGGAGAACAGTCTTTGCCAGCATGGGATTAATATCAAAGATACATAAAAGAGCTACAAGAAGTAAGTACTACCCTCCTATATTATTCAATCTGTAATTATGCTAATGATCTGAACAGCTCTTAAAAGAAGAAATACAAATGGCTAAAAAATACTTGACAAAATGTTCAACATCTTTTGCCACCATCAAAATGCCAATTAAAACAATTTTGAGATTCTATGTCACCCCAGTCAGAATGTCTGTCTTTTAGAAAATAACAACAAATACTGGCAAAGATGTGGCAAGAAACCTATTTTTTTTTTTTTTTTTTTGCTGGTAGGAATGTCAACTTGTATATTGTGAAGCCACTATGGAAATGAATAGGGAAATTCCAGACAGAGAGACAGAGACAGAGACAGAGAGAGCCACAGAGAATTAGAGAGACAGATGGAAAGACAGAGAAAATGAGAGACAGAGAATGAAAATAGAATTACCATATGACCCAGCTATGCTGCTTTTGGGTATAAACCCAAAGGTCTCTAAATTAGCACACGACAGAGATAATCATAAAGTCATGTTAATTGTTACACTATTCCCAATATACAGGAAATTGAACTGGCTTGGACGTTTACCAATGAATGAATGGATAAAGCCAACGTCTGATATATACACAACATATTGATTTTCTACATTGATCTATTGTTTAGGTGTGTGTCACGTTACACACGTGAATGTCAGAGAACAGAAGTCGGTTATCTTTCTAACATGTGGGTCTTGGGGATTGAACTCAGGTCATCAGAATTAGCGGCAAGTGCCTCTACCTGCTGAAGACATCTCCATAGCCTGACAAAAATGGGTTTCCTTTTGACATATGTATTTTGGCCACATTAATTTCTTTTATTATCTTCTGTGCCCCTCTTGTCCTTCCCAACGGTCCCCTTCCTCTTTGCAAATAGTTACCCTTCCCCTCTACTTTCAAGTCTTTTTTTCAAGATCTAGACTCCGCTGGCATATTTGGCTTCACAGGGTGATTTCCAGGCCAATCTGTTTTACTGAGGCGACATGATTTGTTCTGCTTTGTGGCTGAATCAAGCTCCCTGGTGTGTGTGAACTACTTTGTTCATTCACATGTTGATGGGTACCAGGGGGCTGACTTCATAACCTGGCTGATGTGGGCAATGCAGGCTCTCTCTATTGCATGCTGACTTCGTTTCCCTCAGATATGATCTCAGCACTGTTTCAGTGGAGCATTCAGAAGTTCTGTCTTTTACTTCTGACCAAATTCCATGTTCGTTCCCAGAGTGGTTGGATTCATTTATACTCACACCGATATATGTAGGTGCCTCATCTTTGCCAGCATGTGTTGTATTTGTTTTTGTCGAGAGTCCTTCTGCTTGGGACCTTGGCAGAGTTAAAATTTGCATTTCCCCGATGGCTGAATGCAATGCTGAACCTTTCCCCCACCTCCACACACATATGCTTACTGAACTCTGCATTTCTTTTTATGAGAACTACCTGCTCACTTCCTTGCCCTATTTATTGATTGGATTATTTTTTGTTTTGCTATTTAAATGTTTTTAGTTCCTTCTATGTTCTGGATATTAGTCCTTTATTGGATGAGTAGCTGACAAAGATTTTCTCCTAGGGGTAGACATCTCCTCACCCCGCTAATGGTTACCTTTGCTGTACAGAATCCCTTTAGTTTGATGCAGTCTCGCCTGCAGATTCTTGCTATCATTTTCTGAGCAATCGGAGACCTATTCAGGAAGTCTTTGCCTACGGTCGAGGAGATGGCATTGTGGGTAAAGTGCTTCTGCAACTGTGAGGAACTGAATTTGGATCCCAGACGCTGGGTAAAGCCCTGGTGGTGAAAAGCCCTGGTAGCGAACAGCTGTAATTCTGGTGCTTCTGTAGAGAAATGGGATGGGAAGCAGAGGCATGAAAACACCCTGAAGCTTGTGGTCTAGCTAGCTAGTAACAAGAGACGCTGTCTGAAGCAAGCTGGAAGATGAAGATTGTGACTTGAGGTTGTCTTTACATCTTCTATTATGATCTTCATCACGGCACATGTGTGCACATGTGATTTTTAAAAAGTCTCTGTCTATACTTAACTCTCATAATTTCAAAGTTTCAAGTTTTACGTTAAGATGTTTCATCTATTTTAAATTGGTTTCTGTACAGAGGGAGACATAGGCATGTAAAAGCAACTTTTATTCTCCTGCTTTGGCTGTCGTCAGCGAGGCTGACTGCCTCCTGCAAACTTAGGCCTAGTCCTGGAAGCTTCTAGCTTCCATATAATCTGACCTAGGCCTAGAATGTTTTCAGCCTCTGAGAATTACTGATTAATAATCTCACCATTTCTTGTTCTTTCTGAGCTCTGAGCTGCCTGTTTCAACTCTTCTGTCTCAAACTCCTCTCCCAACTAACTTATTCAATCTGGCTTTTCTCTTGGCCTCTGAACTCTTCTGCTTAGCCACAAACTAACTCCAACAGTCTGTTCTAATCTCCTGACTCCTTCTCATTCTCTCGCTCATTCAGTCTTCACCTGAGTTCTCTCTGTGCAACCTGTTTCTCTATTACTGTCCCAGTAAAACTGCCTCCTCTCTTTCTCTCTCTGTTATTGCCTCTTAAGTACCTTTCCTTTCCTCTCTCGTCTTTTGAGAGTTGGGCATATTCTGTTATGTCAAGTATTCTCTGATTTGTCAGTTTTTCTGCCCCTCAATTAGATATCACTTTCAAACATGGGTGCTTCCTTTTAACTTTACCTTCATTGTTTGGGATTAAAGTTGTGTACCACTATACCTGGATCTAAGCTTTTCTTTACCTGAAACTTGCTCATTACCAGATTGGCCTTGAACTCATATCTGCTTGCCTCTGTCTCCTGAATTAAAGTCGTGTTTTTATTCCAGGCGGATCTCACAGACCTAGAAGGTCTTTGGATGTGATCTCTTGCCAGAACAGCCACGTCCTGAATGAACCTAACTCTCCACCTACTAGGCATCTAATTTCTGCTGCCATATGTGAACGTCTAGTTTTTCGGGAATATTTGTCAATGGAAATGCATTTTCTGCAATGTGTTTGATATCTTTGTTGAGAACTAAATGGCTGTAGTTAGTGGATATATTTCTAGGCCACCTCTTATACTCCATTGCTTTACATCTCTGATTCTGTACCACTATCATGCTGTTTTTGTTAGTGTGACTCTGTAGTATAATTTTTTTTAATTTATTTTTATTTCATGTGAATTGGTGTTTTGCCTGCGTGTATTTCTGTGTGAGAGTGTCAGATCCATGTGAGCTGCCACGTGGGCAGTGGGAAGTGGACCCAGGTCTTCTGGAAGAGCAGCCAGTGTTCTTAATCCCTGAGCACCTCTCATGCCCTGTAGTATAACTTGAAATCAGGTATTACAATTTCTTCAGCACTAATCTTTTGCTCAGGATTGTTTTGACTATTCAGTCATGTATGCTTCCATATGTTTCTATGACATTTTAAAGTGATGAATGTCATTAGAATTTTAACAGACCAACACTGAAACTGTACATAGCTTTTTAGTAATATAGCCATTTCCAGAATATTAATTCTGTCTGTCCACAACAGGGGAGGCGTTTCTAAACCGGACTCTCTGTCACTGAGCTATACCACCAGCACCAGCGTTCCTGTCACAGCAGCTGCTTCTCCTCCTCCTTCTCCTTCACATATTCCTTCTCCTATTCTTCCTATTCTACTTCCTTTTCTTCCTGATCTTTCTCCTCCTCTTTTTCTTCTTCTTCTTTTTTTTTTTTTTTTTTTTTTTTTTTTTTGAGATAGGGTTTCACTCTGTGTCCCTGGCTGATCTGGAACTTTCTGAGAAAACCAGGCTGGTCTTAAACATATAGAAATCCACCTGTCTCTGCTCCCTAAGTGCTGAGATTTAAAGCATGTGCCCCCACACCAGGCTGTATCATCTATTATTTATGCAAAATAATAAGTCTTTAAGTCTTACCTTCTCCTTTCCCTTCCATCCTCTCACTACCTCCCAATGTGTCCCCGTCTACTCTCCTAAATTGGGGGCATTTTACCTGTTGTTTTGTTTGATGCTGTTGATTTTTTTGTTTGTCTAGTTTTTTGAGACAAACTTTTACAATGTAGCCTAGAATAGTCTAAAATTCACAGCAATCCCCTGGCCTCAGCCTTCTAGATTGCTGGGATTATAGACCTGGGATTATTAAAGGATTATTATGCCCGCCTTGCTTTCATGGTACTTAAAAAATTATTAGTATCCATCAGTTGTACAAAGTAACAGATTTCTTAACAATATTTTCATCCAATTATGTCATGTACTTTGACAAAATTACCCTCATTACCTGTTCTTGTTCTCAGTCTCTCTTCCAATTCTTTTTCTTTCTAAACTTTCATGTCACACACATATACATATATACATATATGTATACACACATACATATGTATATGTGTTTTTTCTAGTTTCTTCACATAAGATGCAACATATAACATCTGTTTTGTGAGTTTGTCATATTATCCAATTTTACAGATGTGGCTTCTGATCTTCCCTCTTGCCACCAACCTACCTCTTTGAGTATTTACAACACACATATGACACTGTATTTCCTCCTTTTAACAGATGAAGAAAGGAAGGCAGATAGAAGGTTAAGGAACCTCACAGTAAGTATTAGAACTCATATTTTAATCTGGTTTGTTTGATTCTGGAACTTTGCTGTCTCTTCATTCAACAAGTAACAAATGTTTAAATGACATTTAAGCAGAGTAGGAAAACACTGATAATTGTTGAGATCCAAGTAGGACAGTTCTACACGGAGAGGAAGATTCTATGACCTTGAGAAGCTGTTAAACTGGAAACAATTAGAAATAGGGACACCTTTTAGGAAACACCATTTGAAAAAATAGCTAGCTACAATTTGCAGAATGTCTTTTTTTTTAATTTTTCATCAATTACACTTTATTAATTCTGCATCCCCCCAATTGCTTTCAGCATCAACCTTCGATCAGAAGTTAGAACAGTAGAAAGGGTATGTCATTGCCTTTTCTGATGCCAATAACCCAATTCCATGGAATAGGTAGATTATAAAGGAAGCAGGTCTTTTTTTGGCCCATGATTCGGAAAGTGAAAGGCTTAGAGGGTTGCACTTTGCAACTTGGCATTCTTGTTGACAGAATACCAAGGCATGGTTATTGAGCGGCAGGATTCAGCAATAGGTTCTCACTACAATGACCTCACATAATTCTTACCTTCTGTTATGGTTTGCATATGAAATGATCTCCTCCCCACTCTTACTATGAAGGATTGGTCCCAGATAATGGGGGAGGTTGTGAAAGTTTTAGTATGTGGACCACTGGAGAATACAGCATGGGGAAAATCTTGTTTCTGGCATCTCCTTCACGCTCTCTGTGGGTCCATCACAAGGTGAAGAATCTCTTCTGCCACTGTAACATTCTGTCCATCTGCCCTCTGAAACTCTGAGCCAAATGAACCTTTCTTCCCATGAGCTATTCTCTCATTTGGTCAAAAATTGGGGAAAGCAAACATGTCACCTTCAAAAGCCATTGTTGGATTGTTTCTACTTTTTAAAATACAATAGGCTAGGCAATGGTGGCATATGCCTTTAATCCCAGCACTTGGGATCCAGAGGCAGAGGCTGAGGCAGGTGAATCTCTGAGTTTGAAGACAGCCTGGTCTACAGAGTGAATTACAGGACAGCCAGGGCTACACAGAGAAACCTTGTCTAAGCAAGCATGCACAAACACACACACACACACACACACACACACACACACATGCACACACACAGACGCACACACTATATCCAAATAAAGGGCATGATTTATTAAACACTTGCAAAATTCAATTGTTTAATACATAAAATATATTTTATTTTTGAAACAGGATCTCTGTCTCTCTCTGTTTTTTGTTTGTTTGTTTTTCATGACAGGGTTTCTCTTTGTAGCCTTGGCTATACTGGACTCTCTTTGTAGACCAGGTTGGCCTCGAACTCACAGCAATCCACCTCCTTCTCTCAGTGCTGGGATTAATGGCGTGGGCCACCAACCATGCCTGGCTGAGACAGAATCTGTTAATGCATAAAATTTAACATTTTTCATTATTTTTAAATGGAAGAACATATATATATATATGTTTTTATATATAAGATATATACATATATAACATAAAGTATGTATTTTCAGGTGAATTAAAGAACTGACTATTGAAATTTTATAAATTTATATCAATAATAGATCTCTTGTTTTGTTTTGATTTTGAGAAAAGCCCCCCCCCCCAAGTAGCCAAGTTTGGGCACAAACTCATGATCCTCTTTCTCCAAATTTCCAAGTACTGGCAGATGAGGTATTATTGTCCATAGAAAATTATATAATATTGAAACTTTTAATGTATTTTTGACAGAATCTGCTTTTAAAAACTCTTTAGAATTCAGTATTTTCAAAACTGCTTCATTTCCATGGACTAAAAGAATCTTTAGAATTCATGTTAAACACAAAATTAATTGTGATAATTTATAACTTTGCATGATTTCTGTTGGTTCCACTGCTACAACAAGAAGACTATATCACTTTGTTAGTAAGTATGAAATTTGACCCTCAAGCTTATTTGTTGAAGGTGGGAAAGATCAAAACGAAAAAAACAACACCGTCCTCCAGAGTGGCTTGGCCACACTGAGTGAACATCAGGGCTCAAAAAAGCAACATCATTATTACACCCAAGCATAGCATATGTATAACCTTCCAGTACTTTCTCTACTTCCCATCTCCTAACTCCCGTTTTTCCTCATACTACTGATGACTGAAAGCTGGAACAATTGCTCCTGCTTACAACTTAAGTTGTGCCCAGCCAGAGGGCTTTTGTTCAGAATCTTTCTGTTCTTTAAGGGTCCCCCTCATCCCTCTGTTTCCATTTTCTGTGTGCATCAACTATGCTGCGATGAGTACTGTGGCAACTTAAAGACAAGCATAGGGGCTTCGGGACATAGCAAAGTCAAAACTAACAGGACCAGGCTTGTCTCCACATAGCTGAAAAGCTCTCTTTGTTGCTCTGAGCAGCATAACTCCAACTGCGCACATTCCTGTTCTCAGAATTTAAGAAAGAATACAAGGAAGGCGGGCGTGGTGGTGCACGCCTGTAATCCCAGCACTCAGGGAGGCAGAGGTAGGCGAACCACTGTGAGTTGGAGGCCAGCCAGGTCTACAAAGGGAGTCCAGCACAGAGAAATCATGTCTCGAAAAACAAAAAAACAAAACAAACAAAGAAGAATACAAGGATTGGAAGATGTACAAAATTTATGCCTCTAATTACAGAGTTTGATTCGAACTCATTATAGAATTTATTATTAAGAATGACAGCAAGAATGTTGGAAATAAAAACAGCCATTTCCCCATAAGAAGGACAATTTTCAGGTATGACATAAAACATTACAAAAGTTACATTCCTGTTCTCTCTAGCTCACTCTCCTCTTTCCCCCTCCTCCCACTTTCCTGCTACAAGTGTTTGATTGCTGGTATTAGCAACACAGAGAATTTGCTATTCTTTTAATATCATCGTTAACATATTTCAATAAATCTAAGTATTAGTGTGGGAACAATCTTAGGTACTGAGAGGCAAATGAACATGAAAAAATTCAAGTGACTGAAAATAAAATAAAATAGATTCAAAAGAAAAGCATAGGATGACTCTGGTCAAAGTAAACCACTCTAGAGAGAGTCCTGTGAAGAATATTCAAAAAGATAGTTGTGGCTCCCTAGAGCTACTGAAATGGGGAAAACAGACAGCGGTTTTGCATATGAACTTCAACAGAGATTCCCAACAAAAGAGTTTTGATTTAAGCTTTGGCTCAGGGCAGCTCAGTGCAGAGGAGAACACTGTGGAGTGTGAGGCAGTAGGGACTGTGTCACTAAGAATGACTCACATACCTTTAAGAGCGCTGAACACTGAAAAATCAGGGATTTAAAAACATATATCCGAGGAAGCAAACCGAGAAGGTGCAACTTAAAGTGGCTTCTAAAATATGAGAATATCTGAATATTTGAACTAAAGGAGTTAACTGGGAAATATTAGCCTAAGTACTATCAGAAATAATATCTATGTCATAAAAGAGTTCATACAAATAATAAGCCTAATAAACGTTCTCCAATAAAATGAACAAATTATATAATTTGATTGATAACAAAATTAATCATATAATATTAAAATGCTTACTATTTTATTTGTTTCAGTAATAATTAAAAATATAATATTGAGTAAGATTTTTAATCTATTATAAGAATGCATTATATATTGTACTATTATATTATAAATGCAGTAATATAGAGGTTAATGGTAGGATGACATTGGAATTATTATATTTGCTGTTGTATACATTGTTCAAACTATATACAGTGTTATTAGGCAACACATCTAAAAAGCTATATACTATGTCCTCTTTTGATTTTTTGTTTGTTTGGTTTGTATTTTTGAGATAGGGTTTATCTATGTAGCCCTAACTGTCCTGTAACTTGCTATGTAGATCAGGCTGGCCTCTAACTCAGAGATCTACCTTCTGCCTCCTGAGTGCTAGGACTAAAGGCATGTGCCACAACCACTTGCTCTCTTTTGATTTTTGCACAGTTATAGAAATCTATTCTTATGAAAACACCAAAAAAGTAAAATGATATGGATTATCATTTCATAGGACATGAAAATAAAAATGTGAATGTCCAATGATAAAAAAAATTGCTTAAATAAATTGTGGTTTAAGAACTCAGAGAAGTACTGTTGTGCTGCTATTTGTAGGGGAAATACAGGAATCATAGTAATAATTAAAATTAAAGAAAATTATGTACATATACATACATATATACATATATTTTTATAAGAGTGAGGCAGTAAAACCAAAGCATAGTGATTCAGGAAAGAAGATAGGGAATGCTTCTAAGGTCCAAAGAATATAATTGTAACCAGAATTGAATAACTGATACATTGAATGTCAGTCGAAAATAGGGTTGCTGAAAAATAGAAACAAACAAACAATTTGATAGTGGTAGTGGGGAGGAATGTCAAAGGCAAAGCGTTTGCACCCATTCAGCACAATTAGCTCATCTTATCTTGCTAGTTTAGACATTATGGGATGATGTTTGTGTGCTGGTCACACTAATTCCGCCATGTCAATGTCATCAGACATCCCAAGTATCTTAAGTAGAAGCAAACAGGACAAAGCAAACACAAAATGCCAAACTCGACAGTAACTCTTTTCGATGAAATTGTAGTTTTACATGTACCCATCCTTTTGAAGTGACATCCCTGAATTCAGTCATTTCAGGGGTAGAGAGCAAATTACATGTCAGGCTGTTAAAAATAAAGGAACAGTGAAGAACTGACTAAGGTTATCGGGTCACCTGGCTTTCACAGGTGACATCCTTTCTCTTTTATGTAGTCTTTCTTTGTGTATGGAGATGAGAATTACAAATTTATGCAGTAAGCATGAAAACCGTTTAAGGTTATTTTAAGTGAGAAGGTTAAAACACAATACCTTGTCCACCATGAAATATACTTTAAAATACATACAAATGTGGACACAGCAGTAAGGGATCTTGGAAAGAGAAGGAATAACCGAGGGGCAGGCATACCAATCACATTTCTATTTCTATAAAATTTGGCTTACTTCATAAAAATAAGGAGGAGAATAAAGGCAGCTTTTGCATCTGAAGTTTCCTAAGAAGATGTATTGCTATTGCATCTGTGGTATGGGAACACTGAGGAAGCAGGTGGTGGGTGTGTGGGGGGTGAGGCTGGAAGGGCCAGGATATAAGAAGTCTGCTCTGCAACAGTCTCCCCTAGAAATGACTGCACGGACAAGACCAGAATGATGGCCACATCAACAGACGTGTTAACATGGGAAGAAGGAAATGTCACGGGGCCCTACTCCTACACAGAGAACTGAGGTAGCTAATGTCTCTGGTAGAAGGAGAATTAGCCCACCCCAGAAACTTGTCCCCTTTTTGTCCATTGCAGGGAAGGCAGCCCTGAAACCGTGCGCACAAAAAGTGGACTTAGCAGGTTATATTCATATATATATGTGAGCGTTCACGCATATACATATATACGTTCATATATATATGTGTGCGTACACCCATGTACATCTGTACGTGTGTGTGAAAATGATAAAGAAAAAGCAACTACCACTTTGAAAATTCTGGGGGGTCATGGGAGGGACTTGATGGGAGAAAGGGGGAGGAAGAAGTGTTATAATTCTATTTCAGTTGAAAACTACCATCTTAAAATATATTTACTAGTATAAAATAATATAAAAGCGTATCTAATGCTACTAATAATTAGACATTAACATTTATTAAATGTTAACAATTATTAAGTGTTCCAATAATGCTTGGAACTGTTTCATATCTATTTGGTTCAGCAATCTGACCTACACCTAGCAACCAAGATGCAAGCCTAAAATGAAAGTGCAATTTGGGCTTGGTGTTGCACACCTGTAACTCCAGGACTCAGGAGGCTGAGGCATCTGGATTATCTTAGGCTGAAGGGCATCCTGTTGTACATTCTGAGTTCCAGGATTGCCAGCATTATAGGATTCTGTCTCAAAAACCAAGCAAAACAAATCAGAAAGAAGCGCAACAGCCACAAACCTCATGCCCCAATCAATATCTTTCAGTCATGATGCTTTCTAATTTTTGGACAAGTATAACCATATTGAGCATCAAAACCTATCTTCTAACTTGTTGAAGACTCCAAATAAGAACCAAATGAATTACTAGGCAATAAACAAATAAATATAAAAGCTAGCTACGTATTTCTGGATTTTCCTTTCTAATAATCAGATCAATCCTTGGGCATGATGCTTTTCTCTTCACATCTACTATGTTGCCAAAATCACCAGCAGTGAGATTCAACTTTGTTCGAAAGAAGTTTTTATGTGGACACTCGTAATGAACACAATGGAGACTTCTACGTAAGCCCTCATGGATCGAGGGCTGATGTAGGACTAATATACAGTGCAGTTCACTGTTGAAGGCTTCTAGTGTTCAGTTTGTAGACAAAAACTGTATAACAAAAACTATTTATACAATATTCACATTGCACTGGGCATTATAAATAGTTAAGAAATGGGGTAAAGGCCACAGGAAGAAGTCTATAGGTTTCATGCAAGCACCACACTGCTTCATTTAGAGTCCCTGGGTAGCCCACAAGTTTGGGTGCAGATGATATAGTGAGGAACAGTTGAGAATTTAACCTTAAGTATTTAATAACAGCGAGGCATGGTTACACATGGGATCCCAGCATTTGGGAGACTGAGACAGATCACAAGTGTGAGGTCAGCTTGGGCTCCACGGCGAGTTCAAGGACAGCCTTGAAAAAAAAAGACAGTGACATATTTACTGTTCTCCAAAGAGCTTTAAGTTATCAGTGGGAGTGTGCTCATTCCTGTTCTGGCTTCTCGTGGTTTCCAGCTTTTGTTGCCTTTCTCCATGCTGAGTCAGCTCAGCGAAGGTCTTACACCTCCCTCTAGAGTATAGACACCATCACTCTCTGCTCAAGCAGAAACAGTCTTTCCAAGGGAAGTCTGTCAATGTTTCTGCAACAGGTTCGTCCTCAAAGACTATTTTTTATTGCTGAGCCTCTGTGCTTGCTCTCCCCCTGGCTGGTATGTATTTATCAGTCATTCGTTGCCATATTTAGAAAAATTTCTCAGAGACTGAAGCAAAAATAAGGAATCATGCCCTGTAAAATTCAAACGAGCTGCAGGACCTCCAGGGAAAATGAGGAGAGAATGGTTAGACCATTAGGGGGTGAACAGAGTTCATTTTGTCTGCAGGTACACATGATTGCTTGACACCAGTCCTCAAAACACCTTAAATCCAAATAAACTGTAATGTATTTGAGTACCCTCTAAGAGCCTCGTTCATAACATGAAAGACTCAAACGTAGAGCTAGTCAAAAATATCTGCTATGTGTTATATGTATGCACACATGATCATGTATGTGTATGCACATGCACATAGAAGCCAAAAGTCAATGTCAGATATACGTTCCTCAGTCACTCCCCACCTTACTTTATGATATAGGATTTTAATAAACATGAAACTCAATGGTCAGGCCAGACCAGCTTGTCAGCAAGCCCCAGATAACCCTGTTGTTTCTGCCTTCTTAACATTGGGACTATGGGCACGTATCACATGGGTACTGGGATTCTGAACTCAGTCCTCATGCTTTTGAGCCAAGCACTTAACTGATGGTGCCATCTCCTTAGCTCTTCTGGTTTATTTTTCAATACATTTTTATTTTGCAGCGACTTTTAACTCAAAGACCTGGAACACATTTGCAGGCTTTTATCACATATGTACAAATGTGCTTAGCATACACTTAGGTAGATCAAATACTTTCAGGAGATACAAGAAGCTCCATAGGAGGACACGGGCATTGCTGAGACAAGCTGGAGACCTACGACAGGGTAGGCTCCTGGGAGGATATGAGGGTGACTCTAGTTAATACTCCTTGCAACAGGGGTCATGGAGACTCAACAGGCCATCTCCTAGTCAGACAGGACTCCTGGTGGAGGGAAGGAAATATCAACCCACCCACAAAAACCTTTGATCTAAAATTTACCCTTGCCTACAAGATATGCAGAGATAAGATTAAAACAGAGATTGAAGGAATGTCCAACCAATGCCTGGCCCAACCTGAGCCCCACCCCACGTGAGACAGCCAACCCCTGACACTATTAATGATACTCTGCTCTGCTTGCAGACAGGAGCCTAGCATAGTTGTCCTCCACCCAGCAGTGGACTGAAACAGATGCTGAGACTCACAAACATTAGGTGGACCACGAAAAATCTTGTGGAAAACCAATAAGAAGACTTCACAAGAAGACCAACAGAATCAACTAACCTGGGTGTGGGGATAATCATACGGAGACTGAAGCACCAACCAAGAAAACAAAGGACCATGCATGGACTGGACCTAGGCCCTCTGCACAGATGTAGAGATGTACGCAGATGGGACGCTTAGTCTTCATGTGGGTTTCCTAGTAAGGGGAACAGGGGCTGTCTCTGACATGGACTCCTGTTGCCTGCTTTTTGATCACTTTCCTCTGGTAGGGATGCCTTACCCAGCCTTGGTGGAAGAGGATGCACTCAGTTCTCATGTGATTTGATGTGACCGGGATGGGTTGGAAGGGACTCCCCTTTTCTGAGGAGTAGGGGATGGAAATAGGGAAAAGAGAGAGGGACGGTGAGACCAGGAGGAGATGAAGGAGGGGATTATGATCTGAATGCAAAGTGAATTAAAAAAAAAAAAGAAGCTACATAGGACACAATACTTAAATATAGTATAATGTCTTACCTCCATAGACATATACGCATTCTTAGTTGCCTTTCTTTTCTCCATACTCATTTGAGAATACATATAAAGTCAATGGAAAGGAATGAAAACATGCTTTTGTAGTTTCTTCCGTGTAAAGAAACTTTTGTACGTGAAGTTGCTAGAGGAGATGGCAAGGAGGAATCTAGTAAGAGTTGGAGGGAAAATAGGAAGTTGACATGATTAAAACACAAACACATATATATGTAGTTCTCAAAGAATGAATGGCAAAAGTATATTTAAAAAAGAAAAAGTCTTAGCTGGGCTGTGGTGGTGCATTCCTTTAATCCCAGCACTCAGGAGGCAGAAGCAGGCAGCTCTGAGTTCAAGGCCAGCCTAGTCTGTAGAGTAAGTTCTGGGACACCCAGGGCTACACAGAGGAACCCTGTTTTGGCTCCCCCTCCCCAAGAAAATAAAAGAAGAGGAAAGAAAAGAAGAGAAACTCTTGAGTGTGAAAAGCAATTCTTAACTCTGCATATCAGACGTGGCTCACAGCTTGAAGCTTAACAACCTCATCACTCATTAGTTACTGGTGTATAGTAAGTTATCCCATTCCCCAGTAGCTTAAAACGGGAAAAATGCCTCCTCACAGTCACCGTGAGTCAAGAATCCAGGGCAGGCTTTCCTTGTGGTCTATCATAAGCTATGTGAAGGAGCTTGCCGGGGCTTGAGCCCTATCTGAAGCCAAGGTGGAAAGAGAGTCTGCTTAGCAGAGGGTGTGCTTCTCGGGATTCGATTCCCTATGGGCTATTGCACTGAGGACATTGGTTTTTCACTGGCTGTTGGTGAGAGCTTGCCCTCAGTCCCTTGCCCCAAGGGACAGTTCAAGCATGGTGATTGCATTCCCTCAGTTCAGCAAACATGAATGCATAGGATGGAGGCCACCAGTTTCTTTGTGAGGGTTTTTTTGTTTTGTTTTGTTTTTGTTTTGGAGACAGGGTTTCTCTGTGTAGCCTTGGCTGTCCTGGACTTGCTTTGTAGACCATGCTGACCTCCAACTCATAGAGATCTGCCTGCCTCTGTCTCCCTGAGTGCTGGGGTTAAAGACATGCACAACCATTGCCAGCTAACTGGAGCCATCTTACTGATGCCTACAAATTTTCTCCACCCAGAAATATGAAGAAAGGTGTTTATGACCATCTGTAGCATGGTCCCCCAAATGACTCCAGTCTACCAACTAATCCTATGATCATGGCTACTTGCCTAGCTGTAAATTCCCCAATCATGACATCACATAACATTTTATCATCATATCATCACAGATCTTAGGAGATGTTCGGCAAACATGGTTTTAAAATCATCTCATTTTTCTTCATTGGGTGGGTGACATAAATTTAAACTAAGCCCTAAGAACAATTTTGAAGACTACAGCATGACATAGTAACATTACATCTTCCAGGATGCTCTAAATGGAGAGAGGAGCATCACAGATAGTTTCTGGGCTGACTGTAGTGCACTGAAGACTTTCCCACCACCCTCTGCTATTTCATTTATGTTCTCATAGGATGATGAATATTTCCTTCTAGAGAATAAATAAGAGACCAAATCAGATATGAACTGGTAAATCACATCAGTTTAATTCAATGATCTTTCAAAGTTAGAGAAATGCAAGTTATTACCGACCATCATCTAAATAACACCCATGTGACTCTGTGATATTTCTACAAATTCCTAAAGACAACAATGTACAAACTGGAACTGCCAATAAACTTGCCATCATGTCAAGAGATGTCTCAGTCAGACTCCAATGCCACTGAGAACCCAAGTAATTTTCTGAATGGCCATTAATATTTAATATTAATATTTATTCTTATAACTATTAAGGCAATAGTTACTCCTTAACCTGCTATTTATTATATAAATAAAAGACTCAAAAACCTGTTAGATTTGTAATATGCCTTAAGCACTGGGGCTGTGCAGATCTTAACCTTCTAAGCTATTTTGCTATTTCCTAGCTACATGTCCCACATCATGACTTGCCTCTAAGTCATCTTGGCTGGGCTGGATCTGCTCCATCACTCTGTCCTCATGTCCCTGTTCTCATGCTCCATTCTCCCTATGGAGATTTCTTTTTCTTGGCTTCCTCTCCTCCTGCTGTATCTTCTGCTCCTTTTCCTCTTTCCTCTTGGTCTCCTGACCCCAAGCCTGGGAAACTAAACTCTGTCTACCTCTCTTCTGCCCGGTCACAGGCTTCAGCATATTTATTAGCCAATCAGGGATAATTGGGGAGCATTCCTTCTATCACATGGATATATAGATGGTTCAACATTCGTAACAATGCCTGTGGCAGGGCAGTAACCATATCTCAGCACACTGAAATCAGCATCTGAAAGCACAGTGCACAAATTCCCCCTTCAAAACTTTTCCAACTCTTTATTATGTAATATAATTCTTGTCTTCATTAGGCGTATACTATAGACTCCAGGATGTTCTAAATAACCTTCTGTGGATGCTCGTAGCACTTCCTACTTTCTTTGGGGAGTAAGCACGATTATCTCGTGCATTAGGGACATCAGCACCTTTCTGCTGCCCAACCAACCAAAACAGGATGAAGCAAAACTCCACATTCCAGTAGTCCATATCCAGTTGCTTTCTCTCAAACAGATGTGTGTGTAATATTTATATAGCTGAGAATTGCCGCAGGAACGTTTCCTAAGGCATGTTTGAATGAGTCACTAATTACTTTTTTTTTTTTTAATGAGAAGCCACTAGATGGCAACATTTTTTTTTAAATTAAGGCACAAAATTTACTATTGATTGGTTTTCAGTGAGTGGTTTCTTTATCTTTCATTGGCTAATTTAACTTTGAGGTTTTTTTAAATGGTAAATTTCCTCAGCATCGTTGAGATTTTTAAGTGGGATCAAGCCCGGAGTGGTAGGTGCTGCTTCGGCTTGCTTCTGTCTGACTCTACTGTGAGGCTGAAGAGGAGTTTCTACGAAACCTGCAGTTTCTTCCTGGAGATTTTCCCCACATGCCATACTTGTGCTAGAAAGTACTTCTTGTTTGTTTGGTATTGAGCACGGCAAACACTTTAACGACTCTTTCCAGAAATATGTTGTGTCACGACAAGCTTTAGGAATTACAAACGAAGTTCATACTGCCTGGAATGCAGCGCTCCTTCCTTCCCGGATTGCACTCCTGGGTAGAACTTCCCTATCTGCTGTTTTTCTCCCACTAATGGAGGCAGTTGGAATCTTAACACCACACACACCATCCCGTTGAGCCTTGGCGGTATGACGCATGCTTACTGACATACGTGTCTATAAGTTTGTCCTTTTCGGAGAACTTCAAAAGCAGTCCTTAAAAAAAATAACACGTAACTTTCTCTCCAGCCCTGTCTAGTTCTCAACATTGTGTCCAACACGATAGCTTCTCAGGGTAGAGAATGGCATTATCTACCTGTTTATCTGACCCTTTACCAAAGCAGGTAATGAATCTGCTGTCCTAGTCAATGCTTTAAAAGGCCCTGGCTTCTGTCTTGTGCCTATCTGGGAGTTTCTTTAGACATTTTAAAGATAATAGTTATAAATTAGAAGGTTACAATTTTAAACATTGATGACAACTGCCATTCAGTCTGGATGCTCATTTACTAAGTTTGACTTTCCATGCTTTCTGAGCATGAATATGGTAAACTTTTATCAACCTGAGGCTGAGATTGTAATTTCACTTTCCTCCTACAGTGTTAAGCAAGGATTTAACCCATATTGTTGGTCTAGAGGTAGTGAAGGTTAGTAATGATATAAAAAGAGGCTTGTTTTCCTGCAAACAGTGAAAATATCAGACTCTTGTTCTCAATTTCTTTGCATACAACCTGCTGCTTGGTGAAAGTTACAGTTAGGGACCACAGTTTCCATTTATCACAAGCCCATACATGTTTTCACTGCACATTTAGAGTTTCTTATGTTGTTACCAAGTTGTTCTGATTGTATTCTCACCTGTATCAGTTACTTTTCTTCTGCTGTGATAAAAACACGATGCCCAAGCAACTTATGAAAGCAAAAGTTTATTTTGGCTTACAGTTCCAGAGAACTAGAGTCCATAATGATGGGGACAGGTCGCAGGAATGGCAGCAGGAAAAGGAGCCTGAGAGCTCACGTGTTCAACGTAAGCACGAAGCAGAGAATGAAAACTGAAAGTGGGTGAGGTTTTCTTCTCAAAGTTGCCCCTGAGTCACACACTTCCTCCAACAAGGCCATACCTCCTGTACCTCCCCAAACACTGCCACCAATCATAGAGCAAGTGCCGGAGGCTATGGGGACATTTCATTCAAACACCACATCACTTGAAAACTCCATTAGGGACAAATGTAATTTTAAATGTGGTCACACTGTCAGCTCTATGACTGAGGGAGCTTCTTTTTGAGTTGGCTCTTGTCTGAAGACTGGTTGCTTGGTATATAGTCTTCTTGAACATGGGCCATGTATGCTCCATACCCACAAGCAGAGCTGTCTCTGGGGCATGCATCTATGCTATGACAAAAGGTCTTGCACTTAGATGGCCCTCCACTTGGTTTTATGTCCTACTGCAGTGGTTTTAACTTTCATTTGGCTGTTCTTGTTTTGAGACAGGGTCTCACTCTGTAGCTCTGGTCAGTCTAGAACTTGGTATGTAGACTAGGCTGGCCTTGAATTCACAGAGATCCGTGTGCCTCCGCCTCCAGAGCGCTGGGATTAAAGGCATGCACCACATACCTGTCTTGTTTTTGAGTTCTTAATAAACAGTTGGTCAAAAAGTTTTCTATGTTTATTTATTTATTTATTTTTTACATTGGATTTCACAAGTTACGTAGCCAATCCTATCTTCAAGGGAAACCTCTGGTTCTAGTCTGTGCTAGAGATGTAGAAAAAATAATAGTAACATTATTACAAGTCTGCTATCCATCAGCATTCTTTTATGCCATAATCACAAGAGGGACTTCCTGTCATCATTGTTGTAGTCAGCATGTTTGCAGCAAGTCACAGATCCCAATGACACATATGGGAAGACTATAAAAGAAAATGATGGGAGATTATCATGGCCACACATGGAGTCTTTTTGCTACAAAACCACAAACTGAATGTGTGGCTAGTAGGGCCCATGGAGCCAAAACGGACTGAGGATTTCTCTGCTGGCCATGCCTTTTCTAGCATCACTGTTTCCTGGAATCCCTAAGCATCTTATGCAGAGTCATTATATTTCACAGAACCTGGTCTCCAAGAATTGATTTTCCATTTGATCTCTTAATCACTTGCTCACAGATTGTCAGGATGTTCTACTGAGGTCTGACGAAGTGCCAAGAGGGAAACCTTACATTGGGAGATCAGGCTTTTGTCCTTCCTAAAGGATTCTGTGGTCTGAGACAGAAACTAGGCTGTGGTGCTGTTTGTATTGATGATCAGAACACGTAGATGGGAGGCAAATAAGCATGAGTTGCAGCTCACAAAAATTACATCAGATATCCTATGTATCTTTATATCTTATCTTAAAATGAAGATTTTGTTGCCTATTCTGAGAAGATTAAGAGATAATCAGGAAGACACGATTTACCACCTGAAGGACATTACCTGTTTACACTGAGAGACAGTATTCAACTGTGTGCAAACAGATGCTGCCATGGCTGGGGCCATGGCTCAGTCTGTAAAACGCCTGCTGTAGGAGCCTGGGAACCTGACTTTAGAGCCACGATTCTGTAGGCAGCCCTAGCGTGGGAGGGAGGGCAGGGACACAAAGATCCCCAGAGCTTGCTGGCCAGCCAGTCTAGCTAGTCAGCGAGTGCAGAGTTTAGACAGTGACTTTCTCAAATGATAAGGCGGAGAGCAACCGAGGGAGAGACCGGACATCGCCTTCCGACCTCCATGTACCTGCTGGGATCGAAACTGTGGCAGACCCTCATGACAGAACAGCAAGAGAGTGGACCACCTCTCCAGCCCCTCCCATTTACTATCATTAGCATTACATTTTAGTTTATTTATATGTATGAATGTCTTGCCTACATGTATGTAAGCGGACCACATGTGTACAGTGCCCATGAAGGCCGGAGGAGGGTGTTAGATTGCCTGGAAGCAGAGTCACACACACAGTTGTAAACCACTGTGTAGGTGCTGGGAATAAAGCCCGGACCCTCCGGAAGGAGGCGCTCTTACTGCCTGAGCCTCTGCCCCGTCCTGTCTCTACTTTATTTTTTATTTCATTTACATTAACTCATTAATTTCAGTGGGGTGGGGGCTCATCGCCACGGTGCCCCTGTGAGACTTACAGAGGTTGGAGGGTAACTCATGGAAGTCAGTTTTCCGGTGTTCTGGAAATCGAACCCAGGACCTCCAGCTTGGTAGCAAGTGTCTTCACCTGCTGAGTCATCTTGCCAGCCTAATTTTATTTTATTTTATTTTTTAATTGTGTCTCTGTAAGTTTCTGTCATGGCACACATGAGTAGGTCAGAGAACACCTCTGTGGGGTTAGTTCTCTCCTTTCACTTTTATGTGAGTTCCATGGGATTGAACCTCGGCCTACCGGGAAGGAAGCTGCCCACAGTCAGGACACCGTCCCTCAGCTTCCGGATCCGGGTGTGAAGGCCTTTGCCGCTCTTCGCTACACCCGTCCTCAGCTTTGTCCTCTTTCCTAGGATTGGTTGCCGAATCAAAGATGTGACTTTAAACAGTGGAGCCCAAAAGGACACCTGGCGTTGGAGTGAGAGATTGGGGGAAACATGCCTGCTTTACAGAGAGGGACAAGTGCCAGTCCCTTTTGGGAGCTTGAGACAATCCTCCCTCATTTTCTACAACCAAATCCTGTGTAAATCAGGATTATGGGTCTCGAAGGTTTTATGGAGCATGCCTGCCACTTTTTTTTTTTTTTTTTCCCCTAGGAAAATCTTTTAAATGCACCAGTTGTTAATTTTCACCTATGTGTGAGAAAAGGGGTAAGATAAGTCCGGTGTGTATTAGCTTGAAAATATATGTTTGTGTAAATAGTCACCAGTAAATGACAAGGCTGGAGAGATATTGGGTAGTTGGGGGAATTACGGGGATAGCAACTTCTTTCGGTATACACGGAGTTTTTGAGTTTAGAACAACAAATATGTACACTACATACACGCCACACATGTATCATACATGCGTATCACACATGCGTACACAAACCTCATAATACATACCACATACACACAAACCACACACAAACACCGTAGTGCACTGCACCACAGACACACATTTAGAGCTGGGGTCCATTGCAATATTCCTTGTTTTTTATTGCTTCTTTTTTTTTCTTTTTTCTTGCTCAATTATTTTTATCAACCTTTTCAAGTAACCAGCTTTCACATTTGCTATCATTTTCTTGCTATTTCTTCTTTTTCTGTTTTCGGCTCCCTGGTAACTTTGTTGGGCTTCCTACCCTCTTTTTAATTTGTGTACTTGACATATTTCATTTTCCCTTGTTCCTTAACCCCCCCTTAAATGCAGTGATAGCTTTTAATTTCCCCAATGATTTCTTCTGAGTCCGCACACGAATTTATAGTATATAACACTTTACTCCTTTCTTGTTGAAACTCTCAGGGTGACTTTTATGGCTCGTTTTAAGAAGTTAAAAAAATCTATTATTTCTGTAAGTTAATTTTTTAAGACAATAAACTCTAGATATTGTGGTATCTTACTTCTATGCAACATATTATGAAATAAAATTATAGGTAGCTTGTTCTCATTTGGAAACAAAAAATTAAAATCTATCTATTCACTTTGGCATCATAATTACACTTCTAGGAAACATTCTCAGCTTTAAAAAAGATAGAAAACTGCAAAGAGTTTCCAAAGCAGCAAAGTGTTTCCAAACCTAAGAGATGTCTCATTTTGCTTCTAGGTCAGAGATGCAATGGCCCTGAGTTGTGTCTTTTCCCCAGCTTGCTCTGTCTGTGGCCTCTCCTTTCTTCTGTTTCTGCATGCTTCTTTCTCTTGCAAAATCTGAAAACCTAGTCTTTTAAATTATTTTCCATTGGATTAAATTTAATATAAATCTCATTTGGATTTCAAATTGGATTTGTAAATTGGAACAATGTATGCACATCATTGGGGATACATTACACCAGTTTAAACCATATACAATGTGTATAAACAAATCAGGGTCCTAAACAGAGCCAGCCCTTTAACCATTGACGATTATTATGTGTTGGGAAATTCAGACTCTTCTTGCCAAGTCATTTAAAAATTGTTTGTTACAGTTGTGTGTGTGAGTGTGTACATGCACACAGATGTGGAAGTCAGAAGGCAACTTATGGGAACCAGGTCTCTCTACCATGCAGGTCCTGGGGATTGAACTCAGGTCCTCAGGCTTGGTGAGCCGAATCCTCAGGCCCTGAAATCCTTTTGAAATACACTGCATGCTATTTTGCCATCTCCGTATTTCAGTTGCCCCACTGGTATTGTCTTTGTCCTGGCTTTTCTTCCTAGCCTGTAGTGACCACTACCCTATCCTATTCTTCTACAAGGTTAACTTATTAGTTTCATCAAGTAAGTACATGTCATTTGTCTTTGCATGTATGGTTTAACTTCATGATCTACAATTATATCTTATACATGTTGCTGTGAATATGGGATTTCATTCATTTTTATTGCTGAAAAACATACATATATGAAGTGATATATATATATATATATATATATATATATATATATATATATATATATATCTTCTTTTCTACCCATTTGTTGGTGAGCATACATTGGAGAGCATGCACGTTAATATATTGCTGATCTGAATTTCAACCACAACCACTCACTCATATTTAGGTGTGTGCGAGGAATAAGAATATAGCAACAGGGGGGTCAGTCAGTGTCTTAGTTAGAGTTTTATTGCTGTGAAGAGACACTATGAGCATGACAACTCTTAAAAAGAAAAGCATTTAACTGGGGGGGAGGGGAGATAGCTTACAGTTTCAGAGGTTTAGTGCATTATTGTCATGGCCAGAAACATGGCAGTGTGCAGGCAGACATGGTGCTGGAGGAGCTGAGAGTTCTACATCTTGATCTGAAGGCAGCAGAAGGAGACTGTGCGCCAAATTGGGTGTAGGTTGACCATAGGAGACCTCAAAGCCTGCCCCACAGTGACAGGCTTCCTTCAACAAAGCCACACCTATGCCAACAAGGTCACACCTCTTAATAGTTCTCCTCCCTATGGGCCACTTATTCAAACACATGAGTCTGGGGGGGCCATCCCTATTCAAACCCCTGCAGTGAGACCTTTGGGATCTCCTGAAGTATGCAATCATGATAGCCCTGGAGAGAAGCCCAAGGTTTGACTTTCAGGGTAACTTAAAGTAGAAGACCAGGATAAACTGATTTTTCCCCCTTCTTTTTCTTTCTGGAGCTTTGCTTCTTTAAAGCTGCAGCTTAGTTCCCAGAACTTCTGAGGATGGCACATACTACTGGGGACCCTGCCCTATCTTAACTCTGGTATATTATTAGAATGGTAGTCCACGTGTATCATTAGAATGATCACCAAATACATTTGTTACTTTTCTGCCAGATTATGAGTGGATCATCTCATTGTCCAGTCCTGATACTCTCTCCCAATACAGCTACTTAATTTTTTTTTTTTTTTCTGGCAGATTTGCCTTTAGTATATGCAGTGGTTTGAAAGAAAATTGCCCCCATAAGCTCTTAGGAGGTGGCACTATGGGAGCTGTGGCCTTATTGGAGTACGTGTGGCCTTGTTGTAGGAAGTGTGTCACTGGGGGTGGGCTTTGGGGTTTCAATAACCCCAAAGGTTTCCAGGCCCAGAGTCACTCTGTCTTCCTACTTCTTGCTGATCTGGATATAGAACTCTCAACTCCCTATCCAGCATCATGTCTGCCTGAATGCTGCCATGCTTCTTGACATGACAATAAAGGACTAAACCTTTGAACTTGTAAGCCAGCTTCAGTGAGATGTTTTCCTTTATGAGAGTTGCCGCGGTCATGGTGTCTATTCACAGCAACAGAAATCCTAACTAAGACAGTATACAATTCGAAAGATATATATTGAACATTTACCATAAAGCATAAAGCACTGTGATATACACTGACTAATTCTTAGTTTGTAGTAAAACTTCTCTGATGCCGAGGGCTATATGTAAAGCATTCTAATTCTAGACTTGACATTTCTGACCCAAATGTTTCTTCATTATTGCATTTCCTGCATTTTTCTCTTTGGCAGCTCATACTGCTTTGCCAATTATTTCCCATGTTGAATTTTTAAATTCTTTGAGAAGTATATATCTTTGTGTTTAGTGTAACTGGAAACAGATCTGTACATTTTCCATGTGCATAAGAGTGTTTTAGGAGCATCAGGAGCTTAGATTATTCCTAGTGCTTGCTAGTAAATGCTTAGCAACTAGCTGTCCCCAAGACTAATAATGAACAAATATAAGTTCATTATAAAGCTTAATACTATAAAAATGCATACTGAATAACTTAAAATAATAGGCTAAACAGAATGTTTGTGAATCCCATATAGCTAACTGATGATTATAGAATTCTCCTTTTCTCGATTCTCTCCCTGAAATTCTTTAAACATAGATTCCCTATAATTGCAGTTGAAAAACAGGTGCTGTTCACCCTAAATTCTAGTCGGCACGTTCCTTGACATTAGCAACAATAATGAAATTGAAAACATAAAGATTGACATTGCAACATTGCTCGTTTGCAAGTGTGTGTGCGACTTCTCAGTCACACAACAGTTTTCAGGGCCTAGAAGAATATTTCCATATTTGTCATGTTACCTATAATGAGACATGACATAGCAAGCTCAGTCTGCAGTTATTAACATTTTGTCCATGTTTCTCCTAACTCAATAATGAGAACAAGCCAAATACAAGTTTTCAGGGTTTCTCCAGATAAGTACAAGTCATTTTTTTCTTTTTTTCTTTTTCCATTTATGTACTTTGTTAGCTATACACGCTTGTCAATTAGTAGCATGAAATTGAATTTACTGGTTGGAAATGGTTACTTTTGGTGCATGCTTTTCTTTTGTGCTGATGCATGAGAAATTTGGGTTACCCTGTTTCTTCTTCCTTTGCAGTGAGTTTTACTATGAGCAGATAGGAAGATACTTGATTAGTTATAGAACTCTGGACTCTGATTTCTCACCTGGAAACATGAGACTGTAAGATACAATCTTGAATATTTCAATCCAGTCTATAATCCATAGTGATGACTGATAGTTGTTCTTACATATTTGCCTTTTTTTTTCTTTGAAAGGTGGTGTTTCCCCTCCTGTGTCATTAGGCTTAGCCACGTGACACACAAAGCCTTTCCTTCGGGGTCTATTGTGCCTCCAGGTTCATCTATGTCCGGAGGTGATTTGTTTTGGACAGTGGAGTGTAAGCAGAAGTGAGGTTCGTTATTCCTGTTGGGAACACTGAAAGCCAGGCAGCCTTTACCTCTATCAGGCTGCAACACTGGCAGGGCTGCCCAAAGATACTGCTTCTTTCTGCATCACAAAGGGAAGAGAGAGATAAACCTCCCCAAACATGTTAATCTCCTGAGAGAGTAGTAATAGAGTAGCAAAGTAATCTCCTGAGAGAACAGGCTTTTTGTTACTGTATCAAAAGCTAGCAAAAAGAATTGATGTATCTGTATATATAATATATATTATCAACATTTGAATGTAAATTTATGTTTCAAAATATAAAGCAATACTTTCCAATTCAAATTTAGTGTAAACTGGCTGTAGGAGGGTGATGAGGTTGAAGCCAGCTTGCTACATGGAGAGAGCCTGTTTCAGAAAAAAAAAAAAAAAGACACTATTTTTGGTATAAGATGTAAGTATGAATATATGAATAATCCATATGTGCTGGCTAGTTTTATGTCAGTTTGATACACAAACTAGAGTTATCTTTAAGGAGGAAACTTCAATTGAGAAAATGGCTTCATAGGACCAGCTGTAAGGCTTTAACTTCATTAGTGATTGATGGGGGAGGGTGGGATGGGGGAGGGCCCCACCCATTGTGGGTAGTTCCATTTCTGTGGCTGCGGTCCTGGGTTCTGTAAGAAAACAGGTTGAGCAAGCCATGGAAGCAAGCCAGTAAGCAGCACCCCTCCATGGCCTCTCCATCAGCTCCTGCCTCCAGATTCCTAGCATATTTTGAGTTTCTGTCTTGACTTCCTTCAGTGGTGAACTGTGCTGTGAAAGCTTAAGCCAAGTAAACCCTTTTCTCCTTAACTTGAATCTCAGTCATACTGTTTTATCAAGGTAATAGAAACCTGAACTAACTAACTCTAACTAAGCCACCATATGGAAATAAGTTATAAGCAACTGTAAGAATAAAACATAGGTGTAGAATTTACATTAAAATATTATTTTGTAATTTCTACCTTGAAGTAAGGACGACTATCTTTCTTTCTTTCTTTTCGTTTTTTTTTTTTTTTTTTTTTGAAACAGGGTTTCCTTGTGTCCTTGACTGTCCTGGACTCTGCTTTCTAAACTAGGCTGGCCTTGAACTCTCAGAGATAGAGGTGCACCACCAGGCCTGGATAAGATGACTATTTTTCAAAAACATTTTCATTCCTTTTAAAGGTCATTACTTTTTTAGGCTACCATAAAGAGTTGTGGGGTCTCATCATGACTTTTGCTGAGGAATGTGTCATTCTACTTGTGACTTATAAGTACACATAAGTTACACACACACACACACACACACACCCCATTCTTTTTTCATGTTTAATTTATCCAGTTAGGTCTTTTTGTGGTTAAATTGGCTCAGGGTTTTTCAGTTTTGGTTACTTTTAACAAAACTAGCTCTGGTTGATTATATGGGTTTCTTTTTAACCATTTCATTAATTTCTTTTATTTTGACAAGAATATTTAGTGGGCCTAAGGGTTTTCTGGTGGCGACTTTACTGTTATTTCTTTTGCTTGGTAAAGTCTTGTTGATGTATGGGTTTGTTGTTATCTGCTTTGTTATTGTTTTTGATTCATTGAGCTTTTTTCTTCTTCTTCTTCTAACACTTTGATGAAAAAATAAAACAACAAAAAAACCAATTCAGGTCTAGGGCTGGAGACATAGATGGCTCAGTGGTTGTGAGCATCTGGGCTGATTCCAGATTGTGGCAGCTCACAATCTGGTTACTCCAGTCCCAGATGGAAAAAGAATGCATTAAAAAAGATTGGGTGGACGTGAACGAGAGTAAGAAGTTAAAACAAAACAAAACAAAAAAATTACAAGGGAGTTAAATCTGTAGAAAAAAAAAAAAGGAAACATACAGCTTCTTTCTGGGTCCTCCGAAAGCTGAAGACGGGTAGGTCTTCCTATCTCTTTGCTGTTGCTGAACCCCCGGATAGGAGACGTCTGCCAGAGCGGTCTTCAACTTCAGTAGCTCCGCTTCTCTGTGCAGCAGGGGGCCTCTGGTGAACGCACAGACCTTTGCACCCTGTGGGCTGGACAGACTCTCTAGATCATAGTGCTTTCAGCCGGCCTGCCTCCCTCTGTGCGGGGTGTGTGGGAAGCAACCGCAGCGCTGAGCTAGTGCAGGCACGGAATCTTAACCACTCAGCATTCATGGACTCAAAAGCTGCATTTGACAGAGAGGTGGCTTTAGCTATCACTGTCCAACACTCCTATTCCCCACAATTGCATCTCTGGGCCTTCCCTCAGCTGTAACAGGGAAAACTCTGTGTGGTTCCCAGAGTCCTCGGTTTTAACAACAGATTCACCTTCAAGGCGGCGTCCAGGCATTGTCATCTAGCCACGTCATATAGCCTCCTGAAACGGGACTTCTTCCCAGGTCCCGTTTCCGGGAACATTCACAGCCTCACCAAAACCTACTGCTGAATCTGAGACATGGGAGGGCGGCAGCTTGTCCCAAGGGTGGGACTCCCTGCTGTGTTCTGCCTTACCTTCTGCAAGCAGCCATTCTCTCCTGCCTCTGCCAGGGAACTGCGCAACTGACTCCTGCTTGTATATCTACATAGCCCTCTTTTTGTTTCTTGCTCCTTTTTGGCGTCTTTTCACTTCCTTTGCAGGTTTCTGAAATTCTTTTCGCTGTTTCTTTTTTATTTTTTCTTTCTTTCTTTCTTTCTTTCTTTCTTTCTTTCTTTCTTTCTTTCTTTCTTTCTTTCTTCTCTCTCTCTCTTTCACTCTTCTTTTTTTCGAGACAGGGTTTCTCTGTATAGCCTTGGACTCACTTCTCTGTATAGCCCTGTCCTGGACTCACTTTGCAGACTAGGTTGGTCTCAAACTCACAGAGATCCTCCTGCCTCTGCCTCCCTGAGTGCTAGAATAATAGGCTTGTGCCACTGCGCCAGGCTTCACTGCTTCCTTTTGGGGGATAAAGTCTATTTTTTCTTATTCTGTCTCTTCAGCTTTCACAGAGACCGCCTTAGTCCCGCCACCCGGGAGCCTCCCAAGATTTCATTGTTAGGACATTACAGATGAATCATAAGCGGCAAAGTTTCTCATCAATTTCTGATTTACAGTGACTGCTTCAAGAATATGCTTTCTGCAGAATTTAAGCTGTTTCTGGTCTGTGATTCTCCATTATTATTTTAAGGCTGGTTAAAGAAGCTGAAACATGTCCAAGTATATCAATACTTAAGGTCCTAGGACGTTGACCCATTTTCTAAGGAAACCTAAAGTTAAGCTCCTTGTCTGCCATCTTTAACATCTTCAAAGCAACCTTTACAGCCTTTTCTTCTTGTGTTTATTAATTCTCTTGAAACAAAAATGTGTTGAGTATATTTTTGAAGGGCACCTATAGAAGACTTACAGTTTTACGTTCATGTCTTTTTAAGATTTATTTTACTTCGTCTGTACGAGTATTTTACCTGTATGAGTAGTTACCTGTATTTATGTGTTCCTCATGCTTGGTGTCCATAGAAGCCAGAAGTGGGTGCCAGGTATCCTGGAAAGGGACTGAGGTTGTGAACCACAACATGGGTGCTGGGAACAGAACCTGGGTCTTCTTGAGATAGAATTCACACACCACATAATTCACCATTTAAATGTCCACTTCAAGAGCTTTTGATATATTCATAATACTTCCATCACTACAATTTTAGAACATTTTATTATCCCCAAGAAATCCCACATCCATCCCCTAGCCATCATGCCCAGGTTCCTTATTCTATCATACCACCCAGCTGATAAATTATTTTCCATCTTGTTACCATTCTTTTTAAAAAATTTCTTATTTATTACAATTTATTCACTTTTTATCCCAGCTGTAGCCCTCCCATCCCTCCCAATCCTGCCCTCCCATCCTCTTCCCTCCTCTCATGCCCTTTCCCTCGTCCACTGATAGTGGAGGATCTCCTCCCCTTCCCTCTGACCCTAGACAATCAGGTCTCACCAGAACTGGCTGCATTGTCTTCCTCTGTGGCCTGGTAAGGCTGCTCCCCCCATTAGTAGCTGATTAAAGAGCCAGCTACTGGGGTCATGTCAGAGACAGTCCCTGTTCCTATTACTTCTTAAAAATTATAAATGAAATCATATTTGTAGTTTTTTGTGCTTTTTTTTTAAATCTGGCATAAGGTTTAAAAAGTTTATTCTTTTTTTTTTGGGGGGGGGAGAGAAGGGGCACATCAATTTTCACTATAAACTCATCATGGCCATTCAGTGGCATTTTTAGATGTGTAGTGCGGCAGGTTGGCTTCTATTTTGTTGAAGAAAATAGTCCTGTCTTTGGAGGTTTTTGTCCCTGCCTAACATATGTGATGGGAAAAATGAAGCCAGGAGAAAGTGGAAAAAAACAAACAAAACAAAACAAAAACCTGCTTGCAGAGTCACGGGGAAGCAAGAGGTAGGAAGAATCCAAGCATAACCCTCTCTAGGAATTTAAAGCAATTGCTTTCTCCATCATTCTTCAAATAGTTGGTCTGCCTGCAAGGGCTTGCAGCCTCTTTTGCAGACATCAAGGAATGTACTTTCAAAAACTCTGCAAGCCTTTTTAAGAACTTGCTATTAAACAAGGACATCTATAACAAAGATCAGGGGAAGTTTATGCTTAACCACTTCAGCTCCTTGATAGTAATTCCAGCTGTCCTATCTATCTATCTATCTATCTATCTATCTATCTATCTATCTATCTATCTATCTATCTTCTATCTATCTATCTATCTATCATCTATCTACTATTTGTCTGTCTGTCTATTAGCTATCTATCATCTATCTCTAACAACAATAGCAGGAGTTCAGAAGACAAAGGCCAAGCACCTTCCAGCACATCACAGGCAATCTGCTAACTCCAGGCATTAGTACAAATACTTCACAGACAGACAGTCCAGGGACTCCTTTCTTGTTACAGTTGGAAAAAGCATTGCCAAAAAAATGTTCTCTTTCCTGTCACTGAGGGGATGAAGCTTCAAGGGAGTTAGCCAATGCAGAGGAAGCATGCTAGGATTGTGAAGAGCCAGCTATACAACACGAGGTGGCAGTCTTGTCCCAGTGAGCACTGTAGAGACCGGCGTGGCGTTAAAAACAGGACTTGGAAGTTTGAAAGATGTGGTCCACGAACATGTCTGAGACTCCCTCAAGAGAGGGACACAGAGACAGAAGTGGCCCTTCTTAGAAAGTAGTGTGGCACTTAGTGAACTACAGCAAGAACCAGTGTCTGAACTAGGACTTGTACACCGTTAGTCATGCTTATTTTTGTCTTTGTAACTTATAGTTCCCTTTACACTCAAAACAATACTGTGTAGTAGTAATTCCGTATTAAAATGGTGTCTTCTTTGGTCTTCCAAATAAGATCCTGCTTTGTTTTCTGAAACCTTTCAGCCTTCATTCAGTCCTGAAGTGCATACAGCTCTTGAATTGCATCCTCTTTTTTTGCCTCTGTAATTGTGCAGGTGGACCCATTATAGCTGCAACTGTCATCTTTTATATTCATGGGTGATTCATGATTCTTCTTTCTGACTCAGCAAGATATCACCTTCTAGAAGTCTCTGTTGACCACTTCTAGAGGGCAGGTATACAAGGCTTGAAATTATCACACTACAGTACCCTATAAGGGCACCTAAAGGATGGTATCTATTGTTTTCATATAAATTCAGTAACTTTAGTCTATAAGCACTCCAATCTTGTATTTATTTGTGTATCTCATAGATTCCACCTGGAAATATTGGCTCTTCTTCTTAGGTCTCATGGTATCAGACCTTACACAGTCTAACACCTCTCAAACGTACATACCCCACAACTGTTAGAAGGTCTTAGATACTTTTTACTCCTGGCCTGGTTCCATTTTAATCTATAGGGTCTACCATCAGTCCAGTAAAGGAACAGGAGGACATAAACTTTAATTCCTTTCATGAAGTTAAAACTGTTGTCATGAGTGGAAAGAACAAGGTGAGGAAAGGGTAAGACTAAGAGAGAGAGAGAAAGGGGGTTGTGGGGACAATGAAAAAATATCTCATGTGAAATTAAAAATTAATTGACTGCACTTGGCTGAAAATGCTGCACATAGTCTCTGACTTTGCAAAGAAAAAATGCCTTTGTAAACTACTCAGCTTCTTAAATGAATAAGAAAAACTATTGTGCTACATTAAGCTAGGTGGTCTTGAGTTTCCAGTTTAAAAAAAAAGTGCTTTCCCAGCATTCTTATTGTCCAATATGACCCTGATTGTTTGATTCTACAGAAAACCTAAAATCTCAGCAATGCCGTTTTAACTGTGAGGCCTTGGCAAGATCCCTACTTCTCTGAGCCTTTGCTTCTTCCACTAATGGGAAGAAAGAACTGGACCATCTTCCTGGAGCTGCTGATTGACTTGAGACACAGCCCATGCCTAGCACTGAAAAGCCACACTTCAAATCTTGGTTAATGCTTATGTGAGTCATGGGCATCCAGAGAAAGAGAACCATCAGAATGTATATAGGTACAAGAAAGAAACTGACTATAAACTATTGGTTCATGTTATTATGGAGGCTGACAAGACTCATGACCAGTAACTAGCAAACTGAATGCCCAGGAGAGACGAGTGTGTCACACCAGGCTGAAGGCCATGTGCTCAAGACTTGAGGTTTGCTTGTTCAGCTTGAATCTAAAACTGATGTCATAGCTCAAAGCAGTCACGAAGGAATTATTTCTTCTTATGGAATAGAGGAGCAATCTTTAGTCCTATCCGGGATTTCAACTGTCTATAGGAAACCTACTCTTACCAGGAAGAGCAATCTGCTTTATGCAATCAACTGATATTTTTATTAGTTCTTTGAGAATTTCATATAAGGTGTTTTGATTATATTCATTTTCTACAAATATTTCCAGATCCAATTCTCCTTCCCTACCAACCCAAATTTGTGTAGCCCATCTGGAGCAACTTGTGATGCCCAAATATTCTTGGGTGTGTGATCTTTCACTGAAGCATGGTTGAATTATTATGTATACATTCTTAGAGAAAACCATCTCTCCCTTTCCTAACAGCTAACAATTTCCAATAGCCCTATAAACAGGGTTGGTATTTTGCATAATCTGTCATAGCCACTGAAAATTCATATGTGAAGCTGCCCTGCTGTATCCAGAAGACACTCTTCCCTTATACTTATCCATCTGGTCTGTGTAAAATGGTAAATCATTAAAAGTAAGCTAAATACTTTGTGTGTTGGAGAGGTGGCTCTGTGGTTAAGAGCACTGTCTGCTCTTCTAGAGGTCCTGAGTTCAATTCCCAGCAACCACATGGTGGCTCACAATCAACTATAATGTGATCTAATTCCCTCTTTTGGCACGCAGGTGTACATGCAGACAGAGCACTCATACACGTAACCGATCTTTGAAAAAAATATTTAAAAAATAGAATAATATGCTCTAAGGGCTGAAAAGATGGCTCAGAGGTTAAGATCACTGGTAGCTCTTCCAGAGGTCCTGAGTTCAATTCCCAGCACCCACATGGTAGCTCACAACCATTTATCATGTGACCTGATGCCCTCTTCTTGCGTGCAGGTGTACATGCAGACAGAACACTGTATACATACTAAATAAATCTTTAAGAAAAATGCTTTGTTCATTCAGCAGCAAAACGGTAGTGAGTTCTCCTCTAAAGCCCATATCTTGTTACCCAAATTCACTTGAACTGATAATGGTGCCAGATATGGGCTTTGTCTTGCAAAGTGGGATGTAAATTCGATGAGAAAGTGGTTGGTTACTCACAGGGTGTTTACATCACTACTGTAATACTCACTGCTTCGTGCAGGCTGTTCATCACGGAGGTTTGCAGGGTCACAGCTGGGCCTGACTGGTGCTTGCTTTTCTCCTCTGAGCGTGTGCGTGGCACCTTCTAACACTATGGAAGCAAGGCAGTAGAGACGAAGCTTCTGGGTCAGTACCAGTTCCCATCTCTTCATGGTCTATAAATCAAGCATGTGGCATCAACAATAAGGTCTGGAGGGTATGACAATGGCCTGCCATGTTTTGGGACTTTCTGACCTCACCGGCCAATGATTCCATCAGAAATAACCCATTCCTGGCACTGGGCTTTTTATTTGTTGGCTTGTAGCGTCTCGTATAGGCGTCATTGCATTATTATGTGGTAGCTGCATTACATATGTATTATATATATGCATTACATATTATATACTATATAATTATAGTGTATGATACAATTAGATATAACATTATTATATTAGAATATATTGTATGTTATAGATAATATAGACTATATAATTATATAATATAACTTCCACCCTAGCAGGTTTCTATATAACCTTTTTAAAGATTTATTTACTTTACATGAGTGCTCTCCTTGTATGTACAGCTGCACGCCAGAAGAGGGCATCAGATCCCAGTATAGATGGTTGTGAGCCCCCAGGTGGGTGCTGGGAATTGAACTCAGGACCTCTGGAAGAGCAGCCAGCGCTCTTAACCTCTGCGCCACCTCTCCAGCCCCCACTATGTAACTTTTCGAAAGAGTTTCTCTACACATTCCCTTCTCTACATTGCCCTTTCCCACACCCCATTTTAACCCTTCATATTCCAGTATTCCCGCTTGACCTTTTTATACCAATGCATTCTCTCCCTCCTCCTTTGAAATCCTCTGCCCTGCCCCACTGAGTAGTTTTCTTTTTCTTTCTTTTTTTTTTTTAACCTCTGTGGGTATTGGAAATGAAACATGCAAGATTCAGAGTCAAAATTCACAGATGAAAAAAAAAAAAAAACAACCACACATTTGTTTTTCTGTTTTTCTGCTATGGTTACCTTACTCAGAATGGTTGTTTTTGGTTCCATCCATTTATTTACAAACTCAATAATTTTATTTCTTTTACTAGCTGAATAGTATTTCGTTGTGTAAACATACCACATAAAGATGTGGTATACCGTTATCTGCTTATGAACATCTAGGCTGTTTCCATTTCCTGGCTATTGTGAATGGAGCCACAATGAACATAGATAAGCAGGTTATTTTAGAGTAATATATGGAGTCCCTTGGATATATTCCTAAGCGTGGTGAATCTATTTTTAGCCTCTTAGGAACCTCCACACCATTTTCCACAGTGGCTGCACCAGTGCTGACCACTTTACCACTCTCCTGTTTCCACTCCAGTATTTGTATAGGAATGAGGGCTAAATATTTTTTATGTGATTTTCTCTGATGGCTAAGGATGTTCAATATTAAAAAAGTCTCAGCCACTTGTATTTCATCTTTTAAGAGCTCCACTCTTAGTTCTGTGACCCATTTTAAAATTGGATTGTTTGTGCTCTTGATAATTAAGTTTTGTGTTCTTTATATATTCAGGATACTAACCCTTTGTCACATGTATATATCTGGTAAAGATTTTTTTCCCCACTCTGTAGGCTGCATCTTCAATCAATTGATGATGTCCTTTCTACAGCAACCTTTTTAGTTTCATGAGGTCCCACTTATTGTTTGTCTCAAGGCCTACAGAATGTGATTTCAATTTTTTTACACTTATTGACACTTATTCTCCTTTGGAGAAGGATCCATGAGCTGCGAAGAAAAATATCTATTGTTTGAGTAGAATGTTCCTGTAGGTATCTGTTAAACCCATGTAATGTGTGATGTCATTGAACTCCAGAGTTTCTTTATTTACATTGTTTTCTAATTGTCTAAATACTGAAAGTGAAAATGAGTTATTGAAATTGCCCACTCTCACCAGGTTGGTTTTACTCTGTGGTTTTAAATGTAATAGTGTTTCTTTTATGAACTTGGGTGCTCCTGTCCTTGGTGAATACACATTTAGAAATGTAATATTCCATTATTGGATTCTTCCTTTAATAAGTAAAGAGAGTCCCTCTTTATTTATTTTTTTTAATAATCTTGGTTTGAAGTCTGTTTTTGTCAAATACAAGAATAGCTACTCTTTCTTGTTTCTTGGTTCTGTTTTTTCAGAATTCACTTTTCCATTCTTTTACCCTAAGGTGTATCATCTATCATTGGTAGTAAGATGTGTTTCTTGGATGCAGAAAGGAAATAAATCCCATTTTCTGACCCAATCTGCTAGTCTGTTTCTTTATTGTTGAGTTGCTACCTTTAATATTCAGAGTTTTTACTGAGCAATGCATATTAATTCCTGTCATTTTGTTTCTTCTGTGAGGTTTTATTAGTCCTCTTTTGATTTAGTGTTCTGAAATTGTTTCTTCCTTTTGCCCTTCAAGGAATTTTACCTTCTTTTCAGACTAAAGTCCTTCCAGTATCCTCTGTGAAGGGGGGTGGTTAGTTAGTTAAATTTTTTTTTATTTAACTTTTTATTGATTCTTTGTGAATTTCACATCATGCACACCAATCTCACTTATCTCCTTGTCCCTTTGTACCCTCCCTCTGCCTTTGGAACATCCTCACAAAAAGAAAAAAAGAAAGTCGTTGTGTAAGCTGAAGGGGTCACACTGTGTCCCTCAGGATGCCCTCCCCCCACTTTTTTCGCTTGCAAATGTTCATTGCAATGAGTCATTGGTCTGTTTCCAGCCCTCTGGCTTCTGTGACACTATGAATACTGGCTGTTCACGGGGATTTCTCTTGGATATCTTGCTGTTACCGTGTGTCATGGAGACCCTGCAGTTTTGGATCTGTAGGGCCAGCCTCTTCACATGTTCCAGCAGTCCACATATGGGGTGGACGTTGGGGTGGACCACGTCAACATTCTGGATTTGAGCCTGTGTGGTAGCTGAGCTGGTCTGCATACATATCACCAGGGTGCGCTCTCCAGCACTGCCCCGGCTAGCTCACCCAATGCCGCAGCTGGCAAGGGCCACAGCCAGCTCTCCCATGCTTATGCCCTTGGGGTGGCTACTTGTGGGCCTGCCACCAGGGTCGGCTTTGTTGTGCTGCCCAGAGGAGGTGTCGAACTTGCTTGTCCAAGTGCTGCAACCTGTGAGGGGCAGGGAGAACTCTTCCACGTACTGCGGGTGATGAGGGGCAGGACCAGCTTTCCTGTTCTCTTGCCTTTGGGATCACGATGCCCAGGTGAGGGCTGTGGCTAGCTCCGCACAGCCCTCGGTGACATCAACAGGGACATCTGCCTGGCCTTTTGTAGTAACAGTACACCTGCAGGGTCACAGACTCACACGTGGCCCTCAGTGGTAGCATGGGCCAGGACCTCAATGGCATTAGGTGGCATCGCCAGCTGCTCATATCAGATTGTTCCTCACTACCCTTCAATCTCCAGTTCTGTCTCTCTTCATTGTACACACATCCTTTTGCTTCTTCTTATTTTCTGTCTCTCCAATCCTTACTTGCTCATGTTAGTGGTGCCCAGGTGTCTGGGGTCATCTCAGGAGTGGTCTCAGGAGTGCTATGCCCTCTTCATGCCATGTGGCACTGGGCAGGTGTCATTTCAGGCTTGTTCCACATCTGGGCCCCAGGGCACCAGACTTGTCTCATTCCCAGGCTGGGCCGTGTGGAGCCAGACTGGAGGACTGTTTGGGGGCATCCTTAGATTTGTTTTTATCGTGGAAAAATTTTCTTTCTCCTTCAACTGCAATTGATAGTTTTTGTAGCTATAGGAGACTGAGCTGGCCTTCATAGCTTACAGAATCTTGGTCCAATATTTTCTGGATTTCATAGTCTCCACTGAACAGTCTCGTGTTCTCATGGGCCCACTTTTGAATCATTTTCTCTTGCCTCTTTCCAGTACCCTTTCTTTACCTTTATCTCTTGTGCACTGGTGCTTTGCCTGCGTGTATGTATACGTGAGAGTATCAGATTTTGGAGGTACAGACGGCTGTGAGCTGCCATTTAGGTGCTGGGATTTGAACCAAGGTCCTCTGGGAGAGCAGTCAGTGCCCTTAACCACTGAGCCATCTCTCAGTACCCCAGTATCCTTTCTTTGTTTTGTTTTGTATATTTATTTGTTTTGATTATTATAAGCTTCAGAGAGTTTCTTTTTGGTGCTGTGTATTTTATATTCTCTGTGCCCCTTGGACCTTAGTAGGCATCTCTTTCCTTATACTAGAAAACTTTTTCTCCTATTATTTCCTTGAAAATATGCAATTTCTCTTTGACCCAGGTCTCTTTTCCTTCTGTACTCACTATTTGTACTTATGACCTTTATTTTTACGGTATTCCTACATGTTCCATTATTGGATTTTTTTACTTGATTTTTCTGAGTCATCCAATTCCTCTACATTGTCTTCAAGACCTTATATTCTCTTTCCACTTAATCCCATCCCTTGATTAGCTTTTGGTCTTTCCTCTGAGTTTTTTTGTTTGAATTTTTTTATTTCAAGTTTTATTTTAGTTTTCTTCAGAGAGTCTCCTTATTAAATTCCGTTTTCATTTCATTGTTTTCATTATTTCATTTAACTGTTCATTTGTGGCTTTATGGGCTTCATTTCAGCATCAACTCATATACTCTGCGTTCTTTGATAATATTTATCATTTTTATTTTGAAATCATTGCTCTGTATTTCATCTAAGCACTTCTCTTGTGTCATTCGTTGCCTGGTGGGAGTCTGGCACTCAGCGATCAGCTAATGGATGAAGAACGGAGCCACACTGGGATCGGAGTTCCATTGCTCTCAGGAATGGCTAGAGTGCTTTACCCAGAGGCCTGTGCGTTAGGTGAGGCTCCTGGTCTCACTGGGAGAGATAAAAGTGAGTTTTCCATCTGGATGTTACAGGAAGCTCTTTTAAATGAGATTGCGGGTATCAGAGGCAGTGGAAATTCAGGAGGTCCAGAAGCCTGAGATGATACGGAAGTGTTACAGCTCCTTAAAAGCCGCTGTGCTAAGCACGGCAGAGGATGTGGGCCAAAGCCCATGCCTGGTCAGCCTGCAGGTGGCGAGGCTCAGGCCCAGCAGGCTGGAAGGCTGGTCTGGTGAGGCATGGGGGCAGGGAGAGGACCAGAACTCAGATCCAAGCCAGCGGATGCTTTGCTGGTGGTCAGCGATTTTGGGTGGTGGGGCAGGCAGCCAAGTCCAGGAGTTCAACAGTGAATTTCTGGGGTGGAAGGGAGCCCTTCCTTCCCCAAAATAAATGACGAGTCTCAGGTGGCTATGGTGTCTTAAGGTCTGTGCTGAGCCTTTAGTCATTACATGTATTTCGCCCTGATTTTGCCACAGGAAGCTGATCTACTCAGACGGTATCACTGGCTGAGTCCTGTTCCCTCTACATCCTATAGGTTCTGTGCAGACGGAGCCTCTGGGTTAATGAAGGGAAGGTGCTGATACTGTTTACTCCTTGCCTGCTCAGTGAGGGCTCCAGTTGTGAGTGAGCCATTAAGCATGCCCCCATCTCCTGTTTTCTACTTGTTCTCCTTACTTCTTCAAGCCTGAGACTAATACAGTTTTGCCATTTTTATGTCCCTGGAGAAGTCTGGTTTTCTAAATTTGGCTATACATTTGTGAACAATTTTTTTAATTATCTAGATAAATGATTCTTGAGAGGACCATGACTATTCACAATTCTGCATAACACCTTGAAAAAAAGAAACATTTTATGGTTGAGATCAAGGCCCTGTACTGGTGCTGCTCTTTAATCCAATGAAATTATGATAAGTGTCTAAGAAAAAAACATTAAGTTAGTGTTAATTAGCAGAGAGGTACAAAGAGGTGAGGGTGAGGATTCATAATTATAGAAATTGATAGTGTAAACTATAGCTAGAGAATCAGCCAGCATAACTTACCTGTTTTATAGCAGAAAACAAGCTCCAGGATAATAGCTGGGGGCATGCTTAATGGCTCACAGACCTTAACTTGTCCATAACTAGAACCTATTTATTTAGTTATTCACTATCTGTATTAAAACAATACAAAATTATCCTCATACATCTTTTTGTTGTGTCTGCAGGACAATGCTCTATGTTCAGTTTTTGTGAAAAAAAATTTTTTTACATTTGCCTTCTCTCTTGATTCACTCAGTAGTAAAAAATCATTCTTTATGTACCTGCTAGATACCTAAAGACAGTGTTTAAAGGCCACACCAACATGTGGGAATATGGGAAGTAAGGTAAAGAAACAAACAAAAAGATCCCATCACATCCTGGAGTACTGTGAGCATAATGAATTATGGGGAAGAGCAGAGGTAAAAGAGACATAGAAATGGGATGGTTACCATTTCCCAGAGGTTCTTTATTTTTCCTTCCTTCCTTCCTTCCTTCCTTCCTTCCTTCCTTCCTTCCTTCCTTCTTCCTTCCTTCCTCCTTCCCTCCCTCCCTCTCTCTCTCTCTTTCTTTCTTTTTTTTTGAGGCAGGGTTTCTCTGTGTAGTTTTGGCTGTCCTGGACTTACTTGCTTTGTTGACCAGGTGGGTCTTGAACTCACAGAGTTCCGACTGCCTCTGCCTCCCTAAGTGCTGAATTACAGGTGTGAGCCACCATGCCCTTTTTCTTTCTTTCTTTCTTTCTTTCTTTCTTTCTTTCTTTCTTTCTTTCTTTCTTTCTTTCTTTCTTTCTTTCTACAGGGTTTCTTAGTTTTAGCTGTCCTAGACTCACTTTGTACACCAGGCTCACCTGAAACTCACAGAGATCCACCTGCTTTCCCTCCCAGAGTGCTGGGATTACAGATGTGCACCATCATGCCTGACTCCAGAGGTTCTTTATAACAAATTTTATTTTGTTTTAGTTTCATGGTATTGTTATCTTTGTAGTCATAATGAAATGGTATATTTAGAAACAGCATGATAGTGTTTATAACAAATAAAGCATATTTTTTTCCTGTGGCTTCTCCATTTCTCTCTTTCTTTTTTTCTTTCTTTCTTTCTTTCAAAGCACATTTGTATTTGGAAGTTATTTTTACATGGTTTTAAATTGGATTAGATTACATAATAACACACACAACAGAAAACATTTCATAAGTTACATGAAATAATGCTTGGGTGTTTTGCTTCCCTCTGTGTCTGTGTGCCACATTTAGTGCAGTGTCAATCGATGCCGGAAGGATGCGTCAGACTCCTTGGGATTAGAGTTACAGACAGTTGTGAGCCGCCATGCGGGTGCTGGGAATATGAACTCAGATCCTCTGAAAGAGCAGCCACTGTTCTTAACCACTGAGCCACTTTTCCAGCCCTGCTTTGGAGGTGTTCTGGAAAGGCTCGCTGGAGCATAATCCTGTTGAGGTCCATTAGTTCATTATTCTCGAAATCATCAATCTTGCATTTAACTTTTCAGATATTTATTGTAGATTACATGGCTCGGTATTTTCTTTTCTGTGTTTTCAACTTCATTGTTTAAGTTCTTATGTTTTCTTTGGTTGCTGGAAACGGATTAACTAGGATCTGGTCTGAAGATATTATACATAGAAATGGTTGCTTGTGCAAGTACTTAAGAAGACAGGGTAGCGTGGAAATGGATTTTCTGAGAAACGACATTTAAAGTTTACATTTACAAATCAAACTTTCACCTGAACCTGTAACCAAGTTAATAATAATGTGCTTTAGGATTATTTATGTACTCATACTGTTTGCATACTGTACTCAATCTCTTAAGAATTGACTGACTTCTAAGAAAAACAATGTTTTCAATCTTACTATGCTTTAGAGTACCTTCCTCTGTACTGTCATGTGCCCAATTTTCCTTTGTTACCCATTCATGCCCCTGGCTCAGAACAATGTATGTGTTCATAAGATGTGGTGGCTAGACTTAAAACCATTTTCTGGAAACAGCAAGGCACTGAAAACAATGTCGTTCCCCCCATCCCCAAATGTTGAAATCATCATATGGGTATAGACTGATAACATCTGATTCTGGCTTTGTGGCTTTTCTGAGTCAATAGGGCCAACACAAAAATTTTCTCCTTTGTGAAAAGATTAAGACAACATTTTCTCATTCTTTTTGATGTTTTGTTTCATTCAATAGCTTTTTAAAAAGATTTATTTTTTATATATGAGTGCTATATCTGCAAGTACACCTGCATGCCAGAAGAGGGCCTCAGATCACATTATAGATATTTGTGATCCACCGTGTGGTTGTTTGGGAATTGAACTCAGGACCTCTGAAAGAGTAGTCAGTGCTTTTAACTGCTGAGCCATCTCTGCAGCCTCCTTTGATAGCTTTTGTTCAAGAGACTAGATCAGAGATCAGCGCTCTTCTAAACAAATCAAGGCCACTCTTGGGTAAGTGACACCAAGGGTCAGTTCCGTTGTTTCATGTCAAGAGGACAGGACACACAGATGGCACAGGACACAGTAGTGCACTCAGTTAAATGTAAGCTCATTGTAACCCTCTGAGAATAAACTTGGGGATGTGTCATTGAATCCTCCTTTTGAATAAAAAGTGTGCAAGCCGTGGCTACCTTCACAATTCATTACCCTACTCTGTTTTGTGTGTTTAGAAAGTTTGTAATTCCTGTACTCTGAAATCTCCTTGCCTTTCCTTTGTTTTTAGTGCTTTTTACGTGGACATGAGAAGTACTGGTTGGTCCGCTGAGTCACACTGCCTCCAATTCTTAACGGCAGGAACACCTGCAGTTTTTCGTCACCTCTGTTCTAATTCTATTACATGGTCTTTCAATTTGAGTTTTTGTGCTTTCTTTCTCTTTTCTTGATCAGTTATGCCAAAAGTTTAGAAACATCACTATTTTTTGTGTGTATGTGCTTTATCTAGAATACATATTTTGTTTAGAATGCTGGAAAGTTCTTATTTTTATTTATTTTTATCTTTTTTGCTTTTATTGGAAGTAGGTTCTTTTCTCACATACCATATCCTGATTACGGGTTTCCCTCCTTCTGCCCCTCTCAGTTCCTCCTCATATTCCCTCCCATCTGGATCTAGTCCCTTTCAGTCTCACATTAGAAAAGAGAGCCGAGCATGGCGGCACACACCTTTAATCCCAGCACTTGGAAAGCAGAGGCAGGCGGATCTCTATGAGTTTGAGGCTAACCTGGTCTACAAAGTGAAATCCAGGATAGCCACGGCAACACACAGAGAAACCCTGTCTTACAAAAAGAAAAGAAAAAAAAAAGAAAGAAAGAGAAAGAAAGAAATAAAAGAAGAAAGGAATTAAGCTTCTAAGGGATAAAAATAAAATATAGCAAAATGAAATATAAGAGAAAACAAAATACTATTAGATTGAAATTGGACAAGACCAACCGAAAGGAAAAGAGCCTGAGAAAAGGCACAAGAATCAGAGGCCCGTATGTGCCCACACTCAGGAATCCCATACAAACACTAAACTGGAAGCTAAAATATACACACAGAGGCCCCGATGTGGAGTATGTAGGCGCTGTGCTTGCTGCTCGGTCTTTGTGACAGCATGCGAGCTTGGCGCATGTTGATTTAGAGAGTCTCATTTTCTTGGTGTCCTCCATCCTTCTGATTCATACTCTCTTTCTGTTTCCTCTTCTGTGGTGCTCCCTGAGCCCCCAGAGAAAGCATCCCATTTAGAGTGTTTCAAGGTCTCTCATTTTCTGCATATGTGGGTTTCAGTATTTGTTCCCGTCTGCTACAGGAGGAAGCTTCTCTGATGGTGGCTAAATTAGGTATTGATGTATGAGTCTAGCAGAATATCATTAAGAGTAAAAAATTTACTTATAGTTTAGAAAATAATTTTTGATATTTTTTTCCTTTCTTTGTCTTTCACTTCAATAACAGGGAAAAAAATAATGTTTTCATATATAGAAAAACTGATAAGGTTTTATTCTCTCTCATTGTTTTTGAGACAGGTTTTCAGTATTTAGCCAAGGCTGGCCTATAACTTATGGCAATTTTCCTGCCTCAGGCTCAGTAGTGCTGGGATTGTAGGCATGGCTACCATGCCCTGGCTTGTGTTCCTAAGATACTGAATGTGCTGTAAAGTTTAATGATTTGCTTTTCTATTAACAAAATAATCAATACTAAATGTTTAAGTCCAAATTGGGTTGGAATTTTTTAACTTGCTCTTTGGCCTTCAATAAGTTACCCAACTTCTCTGAAAATCAATTTTTTCATTTCCTGTGAGAGTTAACCTGGAAGGAAAAAAAAAAAAAAACCTTATAAAATCCCCTGCTTGGCACATGGTAAGTGTTCAACAAATACAACATTATTATAATGATCTGTACCCAGTGAGTATTTCTTCACTTAACTAAAATATCATTAAGATGCCTATCATCTATTATTGTCCTGAAGTCCAAAGGTAGAAGAACTTAATGTTAAAAATGGCCATGGCCATGGAGTTAACATGACATGAAAAAACAAACGTTTGGATGAACACCAAGAAAGCCAGAGTTGGCTGGAATACTGGCAGTTTGACAAGAATAATTTGGATTGCTTAATGGCGCACAAAGGTAACGAGGAAGTTTCTCTTTACACGTGTAGTGTCTTCATCCCCGAGTTCTCCTGAGGCACCTAGGAATCAAGACTATTAGATACTAGAAGAGAAAGGAAAGGACTCTTACAAAGTGAGTTGATTTTTCATTTGTGTAAATTCGTTTACTCGGACACTTCCTACTTATGCCTTATGGACTCCTTGAAGTGCATTGGACATTTATACAGTTGTCTACAGGAAGCAGCGGACATTTTCTGGGGCTCTTGGCTCCATTCAGACTTGAGTAGCTTTCTTTGAAGAAGCATATAATGATTATTGGCAGACAAAATCCCTGTCTAACTAGTTCAATCCGGTTCTACAGACATGACTTGAACACCTACTGAGTCCAACAGGATGGTGTCCGTAAACAAAAGAAATTATATGCTCATGTTTTACTTCAAAATACAACACAGCACATCCATTTAAACCACCATTAGGGTTGCCATACCGTTAAAATAATTATGAGACAATATTCAAGCCTGTTTAGGGTACAAAAACAGCTTGTTGCTAATCTGGTTATAAAAGCAATATATTTTAATTTTCATAGCACTCTGATATTCTAAGAAGGTGAAGCATTATTATTACAATTTTTATAAAATATGAGTTCCTTGAATACATGGATTTTAGCAATTTAGATTGTAAATCATTAGATGTTTATCTAGGCAGGCTTATTTTATCACACCATTTACTGACATAATTTACTGTTTGTTTGTTTGTTTGTTTTAAGGTTTCTGAGACACAGCATCTTTCTTCTGTATATTTTCTAGTACTTTTTCAACCTGTAGTCTTCTCTGTATTGCTTTGTTCCTGAACATAGTACTTCTCTTTTAAACTCTAGTTTCTGTTAGGCTTATGGAATTCAATTAGGCTTTTTAATATGGCCGCTAATGAGACACTTTCTATAACCGCTGTCTAGTTCTCCTTGGATTATTAGATACAGGTTCAAAACAAGTAGTGTTACAATAACATAACATGCTCTTTACCTGTGCTTACCTACACTGCCTATGAGAGAGAGAGAGAGAGTGAGAAAGAGTGAGAGAGATAGAGACACAGAGAGACAGACAGAGAGCAAGAGAGATAGTCTGTGTTTTGCACATGACAACAGGCTCAAATGAATTAGACAGTCACCAAACATCAGAATACATTAGAGCACAAGAGAGATTTTTTTTCTGTGTTCAATGCCTTCTGTAAACTCAGCAGAATCCTCAATACTTAAATAGTATCACACAGACTTTCCATGTGCCCCAGAATGAAAGCATTTTCAAGTGTTTGCTCTCCCTGTCATATTGTATTTGCATCATTTATCTTTGGAAAATTTTCATGGAGAGTTTTTAATAGAAACAAGATCACTCTAACTTTGTTATGAGAAGCCATCTACAAGGCTTGGTATATATTGTGTAAACTGTATAAACAGTAGAAATAATTTGCAGTTTCACAAGAACACTGGATCAAAAACCAAAACCAAAAAAAAAAAAAAAATTCAGAAAAACCCAAAGAGATCAGAAAATTACATTAAGAAATTCCTGAAATTTCTAATTTTTCCGTTTTTGAAATGTAATTTTCTTCCACAGAAGTGAACTATTTACAGAATGACTAGAAACTTCAATGGTGTGTGTGTGTGTTGGGGGGTGGACACAGGACTGGTTCAATTCTACCAATGTATGCCTATGGTTTACGCTTCCTTTTCCAAACCCATGTTTTAGAAACATAATTGTACTCAGTGAATATTTAATTTCCATTCTGGCTTTCTTTTATTTACTGTAATAAGAAAATGTCCAATAAACTTTCAAGTAAGAAAATTCAAAGGGAACAGTTAAATTTCAAATAATGTTTTGAGTCAACAATAAATCTTAGTCACAGAAAGGATGACAAAGTTTTAAGTACAAAACACATTAAAGTGTAAATTGTCAGATTAAAGTGAAAAACATAAAAAGGATTTGTTACAGCTTTTTTTTTTTTTTTAATTTTACGTTTCACCAGCTTGACAGGGAAGTTTTTCCTTATGCATTCCTGTGTTCAGGCTTTTTTCCTAGTTAGCTTAAGGCTCCCAGATGCTATTGTTTTTGGAGGGGTTTCTATGTAGAATTCAGGCAGAAATATAAAGAGAGAAGAAAAAAGAATATCCAACATTTATTCATTTGTTTTTGAAACATGGTTGCACATCTCCTAGACTGGCTTCGACTCTCCCAGGTAGCTTCCGGTGACCCTGAAAAGCTGATCCTCTCACCTGGAATTCTTGTGTGCTGGGGTTGAGAAGATGGATTCCTATGGCAAGGCTCAGCTTACACGGCGCTGGGATTTGCTCTCAGGGTTCTGTGAACTAACGGCTCGTACTCACGGAGCTGAAACCCTACCTACATCACCGTTGCCGAAACTTACTTTGAGAGTTAAGCAGGAGGAAGTCTATAGATGAAGCCACATAGTGAAATGCTGACAGTCTCTGATCTTGATACATACAGTTTATTTCTTGCTCTGCTGATGTGTAAGTTTGAAAAAAAAAAAAGAAGTTTGTAATGAAAACCTTGAAGCCTAAGCTCCATAGATGAATTAAACAGCAAGCAACAGCAGCAACAGCAGCAGCCAACAGCCATGTTCTGAATTACACATCTCTAAACATATCAAGAAGCTGGGTGTTAATTTTAGATGAGTGAGTTTCCTCTTAACTATGAAATTCTACAGCTTTGTGTTGATAATTTACCAAAGGCATACTTGCCCCGCTGTAATGGAATGAAAAATGGGTTTTCTTAATCCACGTGTCTTAATTCCATGTTAGAATGTTAGACTGTAGATTGCTACGTGGCCCACACCATCTTGGAATCAGCTTTTGAGTTTTCTTCTTAAATAAAGGAACTAGTTTTTTGTTTGGTATTAAAAAGCCATTTGCAAAAGGCAGGCTGAAATTAAAAATCAATGTCCTTTGTGATATCAAAATAAGTATACTTAACCCTTGAATTTATATATAAAGAGAAAGGGGAATATAGGTATATTTACTTACACATACTTAGGTATATTCAGTTTCAAAATTTCAAAATATTTTCTTAAATTTCAATTGAAAGATAATATTTTTTGTTGTTGTTGTCAAAATCATTTTGCCCTAGAAAAGAAGGAACACCTCCCCTCTCCCCAGAATTAGGGTTGGAGCAGGGTTTTGTTTTTATCTTTCTAGGAGAGTAAAAGCATCCAGCTAAGGGATCCTGAGGCCACTGGACAAGTGGCAGTGAGCTCAGGTATCGCCCTCCCACTTTCCCCCAGACCCTGACAGCACATGCTCTCTGTCCTTTCTTACTGCTTCGCGCCACGTAGGGAGAGTTACTGCAGGGCGGGGTGAGTGGAGATCATTAAACAAAGTAAAACAAAGCAGAAATAGATTGAGTTCTCAAAAAAATTATATTTCAAAAATTAATTTTTATCCCTTTCTTTACCACTCAGTAAAGCAAAGAGGCATGACTGGCTGTAGGGGGAAAAGACTAACCATATATCTGAGTGTAGTTAGTGAGAATACATCTTTGATGCTACCTCAGCCATGTATGTATCTGGTAACTAGTACAGACAATTCAAATTGGCTTCACAAATCACTAAGCCATTTTGAGTGACGTTCTACCTCCCCAGAGACTGCTGCTCTTGAAAGACTCCTGTTTGCCCACCAACACCCCTTTGTATGTTCTTTAATAAGAGTCCTCAAGTTTTGCTGGGCAGAGAGCCAACCATAGCATCTTCAGTCGCTCTTGGGATTAGATTTCTCCATGCAATGACTTTTTGAATAGTATGGATAAAAATGGTGAGGAGTTTCTTCTTTGGGTTAGTTTTTTGAAATGAAAAAAGCCCACCCCCACCCCCGACTTTTAATGATCAATCGTAGCGCAGCCAATGCACAAAGAGGCATAGCTGTTTAGTGTCATTATCCAGTTTTGCGTATTGGGCCCAACTGTATGTGCTGTAGCTTTAAAATTATCTGTTATTGTGTGTGTGTGATGTGTGTGATGTATGTGCTTATATGTGACACATGTGGAGGTCAGAGGATAACTCTGTCCTTTATTTCTCTTCTTTTGATGTTACATGGATTATAGGACTTGAATTCAGATAATCAGATTTGCATCGTTGGGTGGCAAGCTCCTTTACCCACTGAACCATTTATTTGGCCTGGTGTTACACCTTTATATGCTGGATGGGAGCCATCCTTGACAAAATGTCAATGTTACATAGTTCATGACTGGATATGCTTAGGAAAAGATATCAGGTGACCCAGAAGTGAATACACAGGCTCTTTTTATAGATGGGGGCTTTGTGTGGTAACTTTTAAACTAATTGGTCAGGAATGACATAGAAGTATGAGGGGATTCAGGATTGGCTGATTGTTTAGGATTTTACCTAGTTCCTGGGGACTTTGTTGACTCATTGATGTTTGGCTTTTACGCATATATTGACTTTTAATTTGATTGGCTAGGGTAAGCTGTGCTTCACTTTGAGAACAGCAGGACCATAAAGTATTCATAAACACAGCTTTTAGCCAACTTGACCTGTAAGCTGATTGGTTGTCTTGAGATTGTGGTTTTTTCAGTAATTCTTTGTTTGAACTCTGAGCAGCACAAACTCAGGCTTACTCAGACAAAGTGGAGAAAAGAAGCCCGTCATGGCTTCAGATTAGCCAAACAGATAGACACAAAATCTGCTCCAGCTCATTCAAATATCAAGCAGGACCAATCAGAATAGATTAGGGTTGTCTGGGGATGGTATGCTAGTAGATTCAAGACCCCTCAGCTATGAGACCTTGATTGGGATTGGCTAGTGTCCATGGAGGCTACCTAACTCTGATTAGAATTGGCCGGCTTCTTGGAATAAGTCCTCTCAGAATAATTGAAGGAATAAGTAAACAAACAAACAAACAACCAAACACCCGACCAACCAACCAACCAACCAACCAACCAAAAAACTAGGTAGTTCTTCAGATATCCCTTGCTCTCTGCACCGTTAGGTTAAACATGCTTCCCTGACTAGAGCAGGGGACTATTGAATTATTTAATAAAGTTAATGAATCAGGACCTGTGGATTCAGGAGGAAGCAAGGATGACATATCATATTGAAAACTGAGAAAATAAGTAGAGGATTGAAATTTATCTATCTATCTATCTATCTATCTATCTATCTATCTATCTATCTATTATTTGAGACTGATCATATTGGTAGCCCAAGCTAGCCTGGAACTCACTATGAAGACCAGGCTGTCTTCAAAGTCAAAATCAGCTTGCTTTTGCAGACACAGTTATTTAGAAGTTTCCTTCCCAGCTGTGGCAACAGAACATCAGAACTAGCCTTTTAAACAGAATTTTACACAGTTGGAGATTCTGTGTTCTGAATTTTAGAAAAACGCAAGTTAAAAAAAAAAAAAGGCTTAATTTTCATAGGGTTGGCATTTCCAGGAACTTCAAATGTTTGCTCAGAGAAGGATTTTTCTAGTTCTGTATAAAAGTAAACTGCTCTGACTATAGAAGTTAGTGTATTTATTCTCTCTCAAGTTTTGTTGTTTTGTTTTGTTTTGAGGCACGGTTTCTCTGTGTAGCCTTGGCTGTCTTGGACTTGCTTTGTAGGCCAGGCTGCCTCTGCGTCCCTGAGTGCTGGGATTATAGGTATGTGCCACTGCGTCTGGCTCTCTCAAATTTTCTATTTGGATATGTCACATTATATTAAATATGTAATGTACACATCTTCAGAGTCAATAATACATGTACATGGATATACATATGTATATATGTGTATATGTATATATATATGGGCATGTGTGCATAAGCACATACATAAGGCACATCGTAGAGCTTGAACTGTGTGTATTTTTAAAAAAGTAAGTAAAATATTTGTTGATGTTTTTGGGCACCCTGGGGTTCCATAGATATAATGCAGTAACACCTATTTTACAGAGACACAAGCAAGAATTCAATGCCTATATTCCTCTAACAACTGCTCTGTCGTCATCCAGCTCCCCTGCTAATTTAATCCTTGTGTATGCTTCCAGAAGTTGTTCCATTATGAATTATTCAGGAATTGATATGGGCTGGGGAGATGACTCGGTAGTTTAGAGCCCTTGTTGCAATCTATAGGACCCTGTCAATGTACGCTCTCTTCCTATTACCCTAAGCGGCGGTAGTAACTGAAGGCTCCAAGCAGCTGCCCTGCAGCAGCTGTGCTGCCATGACAGGCTTCATAAGATGCTGTAGGCCTGAGTTTCTGTTTCCTGGGAATGTCCCCACAGTTGCTTAGATCACGTTTCTGTTTCTCAGAACATCAAACTATAGTCCATGGAAATGAGACACAATAACTCAACCTCCCTGAAAATCAGAAACAATAATCTAGTAACGGCTTGAAGAGTCCCCAAGCACTTGACCAATCAAATTAAAGGTTAGGTAGAAACCTTTGCTTAGCTAGTCAAAATGATATTGTTACCCGGGCACTTTTTGTTAGCACTCTTTGTTACCTGGGCACACGCTGCTGCTTGGACACTCCATGCGGTCCACCCCAACCCCTAGATCAGCGCCAGCCCATTAGTTTATGACAAGCTTGCTTCTGTTCAATGTAACCAGTCATGTAACTGAAAGTTCCTTTCCTTGCTCAAAGCCTAATATAAACCCAACTTTGCAGCTACCTGGGGTCCCTCCCTAATCCACTAGGTTGGACAGTGGGGAGTCAAGCTTAAGCCCCAAACAAAGGCTCTTAGGCTCTTTGTTCTTGGGCATTCTCCTGGTGGTCTTTGGGTCTCAGCATAACAGTAACTTCCTATATACTTTGTTCTTACTCCACTTTTATTATTTTTTAATTTTTGAGGATTTCACACGTGAATACAGTATTTATTTCTAGTCCTTCTCATCACAGACCTCCTGTACCTCTTCTTGACTCCCTACCAAATTTATTACCTCTTCTTTAACTATTGTTACACACACACACACACTCTGAATCTATTTAGCCTTTCTCATTTGTGCCTTGGGGTAGGGTCTTGTGAAACTGTCCGTCCAGTTTGGCATGTTGATTAGTTCTGTTGTTATAATAATTTTTTTTTTTTTTTTAGATTTTATGGATACAGAACCCCTGTCTGCCTAGAAGACAGTATCTCACAGCAGGCATTCTCTTCCTCCGGCTCTCACAACCTTTTTGCCCCACTCTCTAACCCTTCGGTGTTGGAGTTGCATTGAAGATGTGCCTGTTTGGGCTGGGCACTCCATGGTCACTCATTCTCTGCATTTTAACTAGATGAGTATTTCTTATGTTATGAAATATCCTCCATAGAGTAGATGGAACAGCCTTCGTCTGCTGTAAATGGAAGCTTCTTTAATGAATGGTAAGAGCTACACTCATCTGTCAGTATAAGGAGAAGTATTTAGAACACAGTCAGAAAATACATTAATTTAGAGAAATGGCAAATGAAGGACCTCCTCTGGTGTCTATCATGAGGCATTTTCTTTTTCTCCCTACAGACAGACATATTTTATGGGGTTGACACACTTTTGAGAGCAGGTAGGCAGTTGGAAGCTCAGTTTAAAATTGGTGAAATCTTTCACAGTGTGTGATGCTGTTGAAGAATATGCCTTACTAAAGCTTGTTCTATTACTCTGCAGATATCTTGAGATAGGAGGCTAAATAAAATGTTTTCCTCCAGGTGATGAAATCACGAGCGTGTGTGGAGTGCGTTCATCAGAGTGACTTTGGAATGGCAAAGATTTGTGATTATTCCCACATTATGTTCTCTTCCTGTGAAGCAAGATTGTTCCAAATCCCATTGGAGAGAAAAGCTAGAAGAAAGTGAACAATCAAAGACATTCTCACCAAGAAGGGAGAGTCCTACAAGAGACAGGAGGACGGTAACTCTTGTGCTGGTGCTACATGGCAGAGATCTTTTTGACATAAGGGAAGCATGGAAACCATTTTTGAAGATGGTATGAACAGCATTGACATGAGTGGACAAAGAAGCAGAAGGATGGGATGCCTTCCTTGCTGCCCTCCTGGGTTGGTGTTGCCAGCTCTAATTTGGTGTTAAGTGACCTCTAATTCCTATGGTTAGCGTTTTGTGGCCAGAGTCAACAAATTTGTGGAGAGCTGGTTAGGTTTGCAGAACACGGTAGGCAAACATGCGTGGGTGGGCTCTCCAGGGTAAGGCACGTTGTGAATGTTCTAGGTGAGTTTTCCATGTGATGTTGGACTTGCCCATAAACTCTTGCCAAAGGGACTGTTACCTCCTAACAGGCCATTCTGCCTGAGATCCGCTCGGAACACCGTGTACTTATCTCAAGGCAGCATTATCACGAGGACTCAATGAATAGAACGATACATTGGTGATGGCACTGGCTGGGACTTCACTTTGGATTTAGGGCCAACACAAAGGGTAATTAGGATTTAATGGACCAAATTTGACAAATACAGAAGCTCCTGTATTTCCCTACTTGAGAGTATTATTATTATTTACTATTCTTGAATGTAGTTCCATTATTCCACAGGACCCTATCCTATCGCAGTCTATCCTATCTATGACTGGGTATTATCCTTTGAGAAGATTTGAAACCTCGTGTAGCTGAAAATGCCACAGTGCCTTCTGCACTTAAGCCCAAAGTGAAGCTTTGCAGGGACCACATTTGGATCTCCTCACGTATCATAGCAAATGAGTCAAATCCACTGAATTTGTAAAATGCCTCTTACTTCAGGCCCATCTGCTGGCCAATGGGCTTAGTGTACATGGCTCATATTTATTCATTAGAATTTGATTGGACTGTTATGATTCATATTGGTGCTAGGGCGATGGTCAGTAAAGTACTTGGTTTTTAACAAGCATGCAGATCTGAATTTGACCCCTAGAACTCATGTCAAAAGGCTGGTGTGGTGGCTCTCACTTGTTATCCCGGCACTGGGGAGGCAGAGCTGGCCAGCCAGTCTTGCTACTTGGTGAGCTCCAGGCTAACGAGAGACTCTGTCTCAAAAGAAAAGGTGAAGAAGCATACGGCACCAAACGGATGACACTCAAGGTTGTCTTCTGCCCTCCACATGCTCTCTCTATCTCTTTCTCTCATGTGTACCTGTACACACACACACACACACACACACACACACACACACACACACATACACACACACCACGCCACACCACAAATGAGCATAGAACACCCCTCACACCAAGAAGATTCAATGCACTGGTGAACCAGAGGAAGTGACTGATTTAGAGCATATATGGAGTAGATGAAGGTAAAGGACTGAATGTCAGGAGACTGGTGAAGCAATGCTGGTTTAAGAGCTTTCTAAACACTGTATCATTGTGATCATTTAGTCCTACAAGGGCTCTCCCCATTTTGGCCTAGGTAGGTGCTTTGTTAGACCATTTTCAAGAGTTTCAAGTCAGAGGCCATGACAACTGCTTTTTTTTCTTTTTTTTTCCTTTTGGCTTTCTGTTCAGTCCATTTTGCTTTCCCTCTAGTGGCTGAGTGGTCGGAGTGATGTTAAGGATGTATGCATCCTGTCTGCGTTCCTCATGATTTTCTCTTCCCATTTCCCTGGAAAAGCTCTCCATTTTATTTTCAACTACAATGTAATGCCTCCCAATTTATAGTCAGAATTTCACATCTATGGATTGGAAAAGAAGACAAAAGACAGTCCAGATTGAGACCTTTCCAACTTTGCTTTTGATAGGTAGGTGAATGCGATAAAATAGTCAAATCTTTCCTAGCCAAAAGTGTCAAGATTATTGTGTCACTTGGAAGCTCTGTAATGGTGACAGATGGATATTAAAATTCATCCCTTCTATAAAGATTTAAAATTTCCCTAAAGCATTGAAAAAGGAGATGACAATACAGAAGAAATTCAAAAAGAAAAAGAATTCAAAATTGTCCTTGTGTGTGTCTATTTTCATGCCTATGTCTGTTTATTGCCTCTTCCTTCCCCTTCCTGCCTTCAGTAGATTGGCTGGATCCTGGCACACGTGCTATAGAAACCCGTGTGCTCTGCATTCCTGTTCTTTTCTCCCTGCCTCTAGGGGCTGGTCCTTGCAAAGCATTCTATTGTCCTCACCAGTCTTTTGCTCTCTAGTTCTTTATCTTCATCTAGCTCATGCACATCTCGGTCAATCATTTCCTCTTGTTCACCAGTGCATGGACGGTCCTCAGCCTTTCTATGCCAACAATGTCTATTTCCTCTTCCTGTTCATCCTCCTAATGATCCTGCTCTCTCTGCTCTCCTCCTCCTTGTATCTCCTTACCCTAATAAAAGCTTGGCTTTCTTGCTCATTGATTAACGTTTATTAAACGCCAATTATATACAACCCCCTCCTTTAATACTTCGTGCGTGTTCCTACTTTTTTTTTTTTTCTGACTCAGAAAAGGTCTCATTTGTCATCCCCATTGAGTAAATGATTCAGATTTTGAGGTCTCTGATTTCTTTGGCTACTTCCCTTTCACAATTGAACACAGAACCTAGTATATTATAAGAGTTTGGGATTTATTTATAGGAAATGATTTATTATTATTATTATTGTTATTATTATTAAAAGTATTTTGCTCTGTAACTCTGATTGGTCTGAAACAGTGTAGACCTTATTGTAGACTCTGGTCTTGGACTTCTTGGAGATCTTTCTGACATAAATTTTTGAGTGCAAGAAGAGTAATAAAGCAGAATGAGACAAAAATCCTACAAAAATACCATTGAGCTCACTTTGTGTCGGCCAACTGCTCCCAGGCATAAGGCCTCCCCTAAAGAGTGGTTAATATACCTAGTGAGTATAAACATATATGGTATTCTGTGAAAAAAATTGGGTAGTACCATGCAGAATTCTAATCATTTGATGTATGTGTACTTAATATATTACTATAACAAAACAAAAGAGAAGAAGAGGGGAAATGCAGAAAGAGATTGCAATAATTAAACTGAAATGACTGATTTAGAGGAGCAAAGAACTCCTTGGTTAGAAGATAAAAAAAAAAAGGTTGTCAGTCAATGTGTAGAGTTAGAGAGTTTGGAACACTTAGTCCAACATGGGTTTTCTTCATCAATGCTCTCCCCTGAAGGCACAGAGGTTTATTCAGAAGAGGAAGAGAGAGATTGTAAGAGCCAAAGATGAATGAGTCCAAGGAAACAAGAGGACCGATGCATGTACGAATTCACAGGGAATATGGCAGCACACAGAACATGCACGGATTGAAGCCAGATAGGGGTCCAGCCCTGAGAACTGGGAGTGGATGGACACACCCCTCACCAAGAAGCTATAAGCAATTGATAAAAAAAAAATCAGTTTTCTCCATTGGGGTCTTACTGGGGTCACCCTTCACGGCAGGCCCCATGCCTAGGAGTTGTTGGCCAAAAAACTCATTTCTGTAGACTTTTCGTCCTCATTTTTCCTTGGTCATTTTTTTGTTGTTGTTGTATTAGTCTTTTTTGTTTATTTTGATTTCTTTTTTTGTGAGTTTGAGTTTCTTGTTTTTGTTTGTTTTGTTTTGTTTTTTAAAGATAAAGGAAAAAACCCCATAAAGTAGGGTGGGTAGGGAACAGGGATGTGGGGGAAATCTGGGAGGAACTGGGGTAGGGGAAAACTTGATCAAAATATAGTATGTGAAATTCGTTTTCAATCTAAGAAGAAGTTGCCAGCAAGTAAGAAAGTGAACAATTGATTCCCGAGGAAGATGGGCAAGTGGGCGATGTGATTTCATTGTGGTCCACACAGAAGAAGTTAACTCCATGTCACTGACAGTGGCCTTCCTTGTGCATGTAAAACATGGCACATTCTTTCTTGCAGGGGCCCAACTGGGGCTCCTCAGTAATGGTAGGGCTGGTACTCAGCTGAGGGGAGATGAAGAGACACAAGCAGCTTGTCCCCTGGACTCGTGGATCTAACAGACTTTTAGTTAGGAAGGAACTCCATACAGAAGAGGAAATCAGATTCCATTACAGATGGTCGTGAGCCACCATGTGGTTACTGGGAAATGAACTCAGGACCTCTGGAAGAGCAGTCAGTGCTTTTAACCGCTGAGCCATCACTCCAGCCTGAGTTGTCACTACTATGGCTATGCTGTTACCTGGTACTTTGCAAAAGACTATTTTTGCATGGTTAAAATTGTTTTATTATAAACTGTCCTGAGTTGTAGCCTGGTCTGTAGCAGGAAAATAACCGAGAACAAAAGGTAAATGAAGTGCATGTCAGTGTTCAATAAAGGAGGAAGTCACTAAACATAGTTAGCACTTACTGTGGCTGCTGATTTCCTCTGTGCTACGTCTAGAATCTTTATTCTAAGAAAATAGTGATTACAGTGTAGTAATATTTAAGATTCTGAAAGATCATTACCAAGTTTTATGGATAATTAGTTTAGTTTAGTCAATTAAGTGATTTAAACCATCTCTACTACAGAACTGTGTCACCTTAATTTATAAAGAAATTGATTTTTGCTGTACATGATAGTACATGCCTTTAATCCTGGCACCAAAGAAGCAGAGGCAGGAAGATTTCTGAGAATTTGAGGTTAAACTGGCCTACATAGTGAGTCAGAGACCAGCCAGGGCTTTCTGGCTGTGAAGAACCTGTCTCAAACAAAGAAACCAAAAAACCAAGTAATATCTTTAAAAAAAAAATTAAGGTATGTTAATACAATTCAATAGAAAACAAAATTAGGCTATAAGAAAATTGTTTAAGAATTAAAAATCCAGAGACTGAAGATATGTGGGACTTAATTTATGCTCTGATTTCAAGACATGGCTTTTCTTATGCCTGTGAAATTTTCTAAATGTTGAACTCTGTAATTATGTTGTAGCATACCAATAACAGTCAATGTACTGACACAAGTGTATGAATAAAACTTGGAAAAGATTAAAAAAAAAGAAAATTGTTTAGGAAAATATCTGCATTTCAATAAGGATCTTGTCAAACAAAGAAATGGAAGTTTGTGATATTTAATTTCAGATGTTAGCATTAATTTTAAAAAAGGTGTAACTCAAGATCATATGGGACCATTCTCTTGAAGATTAAAACAGTAAGGTAGACATAGCTTCTGTATGAAATGCAGGTAACAGAAGACTGGAGATATGGAATCTTTCCAACCTGTGGGGTCTTTGGTGTGGTCTGTATTTTTCCACTCAGTTCCTCACTTGTGAAATCTTCCATTTTAGAACACAACATCCATTAAACAGCAAGTGTGTATGTCCAAGGGTTTGTTTAACTTAAAGAGATAACAACATCTTACAAGTTTTCTAAACAAAATGGTTGGTTCAAAGTTCTCCGACTAGCGGAATGTAACCTGAAGCAATCAGCACGACCCTGGGGGTGCTCTGTTAAAGTGTCACTATGCGTGGGCTTCAGGGTTTGCTTAGAGAAGCAATGATAGATAACCTTGATGCTCTTTAACAGGAACTCAAACGTGTGAGTCCCAGACCCACATTCCATGCTTTACTCAGCAATGTTTGCCTGGAGGTTTGGGCAATGCAACCCCACTTCAGGTTACTTTGGTTTGTAAAGCTGGATGCTTTGTTTAATGACCTTGTGTGTGCTTTTTCTTGATGCTCCACTAAACTTTTTTTCTTCTTAGAGCTTAATTTTATTCAGTGCATTCATCTTGATGTAGGATAGCCTGTAAGAGTTGGTAGGAGTCATCAGTCTTGCAAACAGCATGTATAGGTTTGTTACTTGATTGGGCCTCTTGGCTAATTTATTAGTTTCTGGAATAGAAATAGACATTGATTTTATCATATAAACTAGCTGCTTCATTTTTAATTAGACACTAAAGAATTAAGTTACCAAGAAAGTGTCAAAGATAGTGAGCTGATGCTGAACCCATTGCAGCTCATTCAGTACTTATCTGATGGGTAAGAAAGTGTTCTAGAGTACCTTCAGGTTTCCCCAGCGCGAGGCCTCAGCTTTCTTCTATGGTTTCTGAAAGATTGATCTACATTTCCACTCTATAATGTGCAACCAAATCCCAATCAAATCATCTTGGATTTCACCTTCTAACATTTCAGAAAAAATAAATTTTTACTTGGCATCTATGTTCAGCCTATGCATTTTTTGACATATGGGTAGTACTTGGCAAATCTTCATGCTTGTCCATAAATTTTCTAAGTATTTTATTTAAAATTTATTTTTCTTTCACAGTTTTATGTACATTAATCATATTCTCTCTATTATCCTCTCCTATTCCCTTCTCCCTCCTATTGTACCCCTTCTTGTTCAGTAATTAAATGACTGCTAGTATAGTGCAAGATCATTAGACTCCTAAATCATAAACAACCATGTTTTCATGCTGGTTCTACCATGAGACAATATTTTAATTTTGGAGACATTTCTTCTTTTTGAGCTTTTCTCATTGACTTCCAGTGCTCGTAAAGGAATTTCATTCAGCAATCTATAACACATTATTATGATCTTCATAAGATCTTGAAATAAAAGATTAGCAAACACCTATTTAATTCAATAACGAATATCACACTTTGGAAAAAAAACTAATACTCATATTCAAATGGGGTTTCCCTTTTTCTTTGTCAACATAAAGTGGAAGCTTTAAACTATATAACATTAAGTCATATCTAACAGATTTCTCCCCCCACAGGGCTTGGGATGAAGCTTAAAGCCTTCTATGTGCGAGTAATCTACCCCTGAGTTTTAAACATACTTTTAACTGAATATAATATTGAAGAGTAAAACTGAGTAAAAATCAGTGTGTCAGAAAATTTAGGTGCTGATTTTCCACATGGAAGACTCACACACCATTTTACTCTGAAATCAGTAAGCTAACAAATAAAACTCAGGGTAACATGGTTGCCCGTTAAATGTATTGATTTTGTTACAAGAAAAGGGAAAAGAATAAAATTTTAGCTTCTGTAAGAGGAAATTAAAAAAAAAATCTTAATTCGGCAAAAGCTCTCACTCATTTATCAAATCCTTATTAAGCAGTCACTGGGGTAGAGTGAGAAGCTACATGGGTAAAGTATTTCTCCTAAAAGACCCTTCAGTCTAACGTGTGGAGCATCTCAGCAGCAGGAGTGAGAAGCCAGGAACACCGAAGACCTCTGAGGAGCAGGGCGGACATTTAGACCGTAACAATAATAAGAATCTTCGGCATTCACGAGAGTTTCACTTTCTAAACACTACAGTGCAATCTTAGTGCTTGATGGGATTTTCGTGGTTATGGTATTTTTCCAGTATCAGTTTGCTTTCATTTCCTGATGCACCTCTGACCCATGCTTGTTCAGCCTGACCCCGAGTTCTTGGTTAACAAGTAGGGAGGCTGAAACAACCAGCTTGTCGGACGGGCAGAGGGTGTGTGACTCTGAGACAGAGAGCAGAAGGCAGTGGTTTAGCATGCTGACTCGGAAGCCAAATGGTACCCGACGCCATTGCTTGCTACTTAGGAACCCTTGACTGAACTAAACCGCTCAAGCTTCTTGATTTGAACTTACAATGATGAAACTGACCAAGTAGTTGGAATTACAGGCCTGTGTGCCACGCCCAGCAGAGTCCATCTTCAGTCCTGTGCGTTCTATGTGCTTGGGCAGACTTATATGATGCGCACCCATCATTGTGATATATGAAGTAGCTACACTCTATTGAGAATCATCAGTTTTGTCTTTTTATCTTTCTTTCCACTCTAACCCTAGTAAGTGTTGATGTTTTTACCTTCACAATGTTGCCCTTTCCTGAATATTATTCCCTAATATGTAACCTTTTCATATTCATTTAAATCTCCTTCGTGTATTTTCATAGAATTACAACACATCTGTTTCTAGTGATGAATAATATATCCATTATGTGTGTATATCATAGTTTCTTTTTTTCATCTACCTATTAAAAGACATCTTGGAACTGGGTGTGATGGCCCCCACATATAATCTCAACATTTGAAAGGCAGACCCAGGAAGATTGCTATGAGTTTGAACCTCCTGCTATATGGAGTGAGAGACCCTGTATGAATAAATGAATAAATTTAAAAAATAAACAAAACGTTAGTGATTTCCAGGCTTAACATCTAGGACTAAATGTTTTATAATATCTGTAGAAGCCATTTGCATGGAGCTAATCTTCCATCTCTTTTGGCTAATTAATAAGGTGTGGGACATATAGGTCATATAAGGTCTTTTAACCTGTGGTCACTGTTATGGATCTTCTTGATTGCTCTTCATATAAACATTAGAGTCAGCTTGCCAATCTTTGCAAAATGACTTGGAAAGAATGTTTATTGTTACTGAACGGAGCCTACTAGACATCTTGAAAGAAAATAAGCAAGACAATGCCGAGGTTTTCTAAGGTCGGACGTGGAATGTATGACTACATTGTTTTCTGATTCCTTTAATAAGTTTTATAACTTTTCTTGTACAAACCTTGTAGAAAATTTCTTGTTAAGATTCTCACTTTGAACTGGGCATGGTGGTGTACACCTTTAATTCCAGTACTCCAAAGGCAGAGGCAAGTGGCTCTCTGTGAGTTCAATGCCAGCCTGGTCTACATAGTAAGTTCTAGGACAGCCAGGATTATTACACAGAGAGATCCAGTCTCAAAAACAAAACAAAACAAACAAAATGCCCCCCAATAAAAATAAAACAGAAAACCGAAAAAAGATTCTTATATTGATACAACTACAATATATCCTTTTACCTGAGGCCCAGGAAAAATCATGGGGAAGGGGAGGAAAAAGTGGAAGAGCCAGAGGACCAGGATGCCTGTTGCTAGACAGTATCTTCTAGAGGTGACATGAAATGTGCAGCTATGGCATCCCAACAATACAGTTTTCCGAATAAGACCAGCATAACGACAACACCAAATTGACATGACAATGTGAGTGAGAGAAAGTCTCCAAGGTCCCACACCTTGATGAAGAGCTACAGAAGGCCCATGGTTGCTAAGAAGGAGGAAATCAGTTTTCCACAGGAATGATTTCCCACACAGGTTGTTCAATCCCTGGACACATGGGCATACGGGCAATGCTAAATGGACTCCGTAGGTTGTACACCCCACCTCCAGTAATAATTAAAGAAGAGGCCATGAATTTGTAGGGGGAGCGCAGGAAGAGTTATAGCAGGGAGGGAGGGTGTGAGTGCTATAGATGTGGTGTTCATTGATGAAGTCCTAAAACATTTTACAAAAAGATCCTTCTTTAAAAATTGTCTCCTGAGACAGGGTCTCACTGTGTAGCCCTGGCTGTCCTGGAACTCACTGTGTAGACCAGACTATCCTTGAACTCACAGACATCTGCCTGCTTCTGCCTCCCAAGTGTTGGGATTAAAGGCATGTGCCAATATGCCCAGTGATAAAACAATTCGGATTACAGATTTGTATCTACAGATTATCTGCTTTGGAGGAGATGCGAATGTAAAGGGTATTGTCCTTTTAATTTTAAATTCTACTGTCAATTGTTGATATGTAGGGAAGTAATGAATTCTTAAATATTAACCTTATATCTTGAAACCTTTCTGTAATTACAGTGAGATGAGATTTTTCTTTGATTCTTTCAGATATCCTAAAATATACCAAGATATTTTAATTTATTTTGCATTTTGTATATCATTTCTTTCTTTCTTAGTATATTGATCTGGATTTCTAGTATAATAATGGGAGGAACACCAACAGCCTACTTTCTGAAAATGTTCTTTATTTTATTTATTTATTTTTATAGCACAAATTCAATTCTATTCTGACCCTGTTGAAGGAGAGACATTTCACGTCTATTATGTTCCTGGTATATTTTCAGTACTTTTAGATGTATCAAAACAAAGCGATATACTCCATTTATAGCTGAGGAAAGTGGGCACAAAGGAGTTACCTTTTCCAATGACAAAAGCTCATCCACAGTTGAGGGAGGGTCACACCCAGCATCCCAAGCCTTCTTCTGCCTTAATACAGAAGCATGGGACTCAATTCTCCAAATTAGCCAGTCTTGTCTTAGTGAGTGACTTTTCTCTGATTATCACTGCAGCTTTCCAGAGCTGCAAACTGTCACCCACATTATAGAATGACAGGACTCATTGTTGACTCTCTCCCCAGGTGCAATCTCCCAGCTGATACACAACTGCTGGGCTCAGCAGGTCTCTTTCTCCCGAATCCAGATTAGTCCTTGGAAGGCATTTGTATGTGTGGACTTTCTGTAATTCATTTGCCCAGAGTATACTTTTCAACGGACATAGTTCACTCTTTGTCCATGGGTGCTGTGTGTGTGGGGGGGGAGGTATTTGCCATCTGCTTGGACTTTGCAAATTTTCTTTGGTAAAAGATTACAGAGCAAATATCAGGTCAGTGGCCTTTGGAGGTAGAAAAGCTGCTGTTGAAAAGTCTAAAAGAATTCATTCTTTAATACACCCAGTGATTTCTACTGGAAGCTTCCTGCTCAACAAATGCATTTGCAACTGTTAGAGATGACTGTGAAGTGTAAATTGTTGACTATTTACATATAATATCAAAATATGAAAGTACTGTGAATGAATGGAAGTGCATGTTGCTTGTAATTGGCACTTAATGTCCCCCTGTTTTGCATTATAGTTTTGTGTGTGTGTGTTTCTTTTCTTCATCTTTACTTTTAATTAATACAACCCTCGAAGAGGTTGTGTATACATTCTCATAAAGGCTTCAAACTGTTTCTGTACAATAGAAACCTGAGAACAGCTTTTGGCCTAACTCTTTTCTTCAAATCAAGCAACTGAATTTATCGATCTTATTCTTTGCACATGATGTTTACTCTTTAGGATCAAGTTGTGTAGGCATAGTCACCAAGATAGATTTTATGCCATAAAAAAACAATACTGTATGTCATCACGTTACTGGTTAGTGTGAAGTGACTAGGCAATAATTGTTACCTAGTTTAACTAAGTGATAATATGCAGATTTATCTCCTGGCAATTCGAAAGACCTACAAAAAAAAAAAAAAAAAAAAAGATGGTGGAAGCTCAGTAGCTTTCCTGTCTAGATTAATTTGGTTTTCATTGTATGGCCAGTGGGTTAGTGAGTCCTCACAACGTTTCTATATAGTTGCCTCCATTGAGTACCGTAGGTAACAGACATATAAAATAACTAAGAATTTAAGATCCCTAATGTCTTCAGGGTTCACGTGAGATAATGCTAGAAGCTCTCATCTCTTTTGTACAGCTCGTAACACACGCTTCTAATCTCCGTTGCCTGGCATCTGCATCCTACATTCTTGCAGTTTTCTTAGTGTCTCACAGCTCTGTCAGGTAAAGGGACATGACAATTTTACTGCATGTTGAATATTTAGTACTTACATAGAGATTGATACATAGTAGATCTTAAAAAATAACTGTTGAAATTTTGGCTAGCTGGGTTTTAGAACTTATTTGTAAGAAACAAGGACAGGAAGCTAGGTATCTCTAGGGACTTTGCAAATGGAAAATCCTCTTCTGTTCTCTCAAATGTGGATTGGTCTGATAATGAGAACCATAAAACGTCAGAATTGTACTCAGTTTCTGAGACCTCAGTAAAGCACGTCTTTAACACCTAGACTACAGAACTTTCTCCTCTCCTGTGTGGGTAACCGGTAGGACAGTGTGGCCAGTTTGGGCCCTGCTTTGCTTTGCTTTGCCACCGGTACCCGACTGCTATTTCCTCTCAACACTTTTGGAGTAAGACCCTATGGTGGTCCAAGTGTGCTTTTATAAATGGCAATAGTGATGATGTTAATAAAAATGCGCTAAGTGTTAGTTCTAAGGGGAGGGCATTGTAGGCAACAGCACCGGCTGTGCAAGCATGAAAACCTCAGCTCATCTCCTAGCCCGAGGGATGGGAGAGAAGGGAAGGTCCCTGGGGCTTGTGGGCTACCAGCTTAGCATCAAGTTCAGTGACAGTCCCTGACTCCGAGGGAACAAGGCCAAGAATGATAGGGCAGGATATCTGATGTCCTCCTGGGCCTCTGCAGTGCATACACGGGTGTGCACACCTATGCATGTAAGTGTGCATATACCATACACATAAACTACACATATGTACTATACATATATGCACAATTTTTTTTTTTTAGTTCTAAAATTATCTCACGTCAACACATGTTGATGTTCCCCACACTCAATGTGAATTATCATCTGGTTGAATCCTTGTAGGCAGAGCTAGTACTGTCCCTAAGAATCAGGAGAGAGCCAAGGCATGGTGATGGAGTAAGTGACTGGCTTCCCCATAGCAAGCAAGTGGAGGAGCTGGCATTTGAGTGGAAAGTCCTTTTCCATGTCTGCGCTTAACCAGTGAGTGCTCAGGGTTCTCAGGCGAAGCTGACGACAGGGGATGGAACTATGTGGGAAGCACAGTAGCCGCCGCTTCATCATTTGAGTGAACGAGGTGGGTGAAGACACAGACTGTGCGCAGCAGTTCTGTGGTAACTCTGCCCTCTTCCCAGAACACCTATCAATCAACGCCGAAAGAAAGCTCGTTCCTCCCAGAGCCTGCATCCCGCTTTTCTTCTGCTTGTTCCCTTCGCCCGGCTTGTGTTTACTGTTCTAGGCCACTCGCTCCTGCTCTTCGCAGCAGCTCCGTGTCTGAGCAGCCACCGTCTTCAAACATTCCACAGATGTTTCACTTAACTCGCTTAGTCTGGAGGGTTATCATCAACTCAAGCAGAGCGAAAACAAGCTCATGCCCAGTCTTCTTACACAACAAGTGTGTGTGGGCTTGATATCTGGGCTTAGAGTTTTGAAAGCACATTCTTTCTGTATATCTATTAGCAGTGACAACATGGCAAGTGAGAAGAATATATAAAACATTTACATCAAAGTATCCTTCAACTGTTTTTAAAAAGTAAAGGGGGGAAAAAGCATATTGTGTGCACATGTGTGTGCAGGTATGTATTTGTGTGGCGTGGGTGCCATGGTGGGCTATCAGAGGGCAACTTGATGGGTCGATTCTCTCCTTCCAACATTTGTGTCCCAGGGATTGAACTCAGGTTGTTGGCGGCAAGCACCTTACCCACAGAGCCCTCGCACTTTCCCTACGACTGTTCTAAAACTAGAAGGGTGATACAGAGTAGCGCAGTTCATTTTGGAGCTACAGCAAGTCTACATGCTGCTTGAAACAGCCGTGGTAACTTTCAAAAAAATTAAATTCATTATTGACTGACGCATAGAAACTTAGAAATTGGAATAAAAGTGGAGCTCAGTAGTAGAACACCTTTAGAGCACTAATAAGTCCCTGGGCTTAATTCTCAGTAAAATATCAAATAAAATTATACTTATCGGTCGGATAGCATCTGGTATGTTGATTCTGGTCACATTATATAAATTTAAAGTCACATTTATTTATTTGAATTTTTTATGTATGTGTCTGTGCCATGAGGATAGTTGCCCATGAAGGCCGGAAGTTTGGATCCCAATGGAGATGGAGTTATATGAGCTGCCTCACGTGGGTGCCAGGAGCCAAATTAGGCCCCTCAACGAGAGCAGTTTATGCTCTAACTGCTGAGCTATCTCTCCAGCTCCCAAAATTGTATAATGTTTAAGTTGAGTTAAAATATATCTAACTCTTCAAATATTTTTTTTATTTTATTATGGTGAAAACTTTTTTAAAAATCCTTAATCCTTTAAAAATATTGCCAAAGCAGGTTGTATCTATATCTTTTTGTTTATATGTATAAACAACAACAATAGTTAAAGAAGAGGATGCTATGAATTTAGGAGTAGTTGGGAGGACAGGGAGAGCATAGAAGAGAGAATGAAGAAATGATATAGTTATTTTAATTGATTGAAAAAGCCTGTCAGTGTTGTTCTTTAATGTCTATTTGTTGTAGATAGCACAGCAGGCTTCCCATTCCTATCTAATCTTAATATGACAGCCATTGACTTATAGTGCCTGATTCTTGCCTTTCTGCAACTCTCCCCATCTCCTATAACCACCATTCTACTCTACGAGATCAACTTTTCCAGAATCCACACATGGGCAGGTCATGGAGCCCTTATCTGTGTCTGGCTTATTTCCCTTAATATAATCGCCCTAGTTCCTCCTCTCAAAAGACAGGGTTTCATGCTTTGGCTGAATACTGTTCCACAGAGTCACAGATATACGAGCGCTTCATTTCCTGGACTGTAACCAGTGGGATTTTTTTTTTCTCCCCTTCTTCTTCAGATTGTGTTGTATCCTCCGCAAACTGCCTGTCTTACTGCTGGGAATTTTACAGAGAAGGTACAAGGCATCTATGACATTCAGAGACTCTGGTAACCAAGAACAAACAAAGCACTGGGCCGTAGGTCCATCTTCACAACACTTTGGAACAAGAAACACATCACCTTTCCTCATCACCTTTCCTCATCAAAAACCATGATGTCACTTCGCCAATACTATAGCTTTGAGAGACTCAAGAACAGCCGTACTGTTGTTTTTTTAAATAGTAGAAATTAAATTCAGGGCACCATGCATGACAAGCAAGTGTTCTACCACTGATCCCAGACCCTTAATTTATGATCTGCTCTGTTCACTGGTTTTGGACTTAAAAAACATTACTATCTATATCATTCTATCTTAATGTTGGTTTTTGTAAAACAAGACAAAATGATGTTCTGAAATAAGGTTTTCAGGGAGAACAAATGCACTCAAGTTTATAGACACTGCTGAGAGCTGACACATTCAGGCATTTTACTATTTTTTTTTTTTTTTGTTAAACACATTACAGCCCCTGGTGTCTTTTCCCTTCATACATAATGCTCAGTGGGGTTCCCGAGACTCCAGCTGAATGTGGAGGCATTTGAGCTGTTAGCATTCATACTCTTCCAAACGCAAAACTAATATGACAAAGGGACAACATTTACAAGTAAACAATAGTTGCAATTTAATAACCATATACGTTGAAGAACTGTAAGTGAGTATGAAAGCAAAGTGAAAAGATGCAATCGTGATGGTAAGAGTTATAACTCTAAGGCTGGAGAAGAGAACTAAAGATTATCTTCAAAGATGAGAGGATTTACATAGACTAGAGGGGAAGGCACTCCTGTAAGCAGAACTTGTGGTCTGGAAATGAACGTGCAGACTGGGGAAAATGTTTATGTATTGCTTATATATAATCACTTTATATATTGCTTGCCTAATATTTTGTTTTGTATTTTGTTGGTTTGCAAAAAAAGTTGCAACATGATTAATGACAGAATTTATATGTGAGAAAGAAATAAAGGATTACGCCATAGAGATAATTTCATTTCCTTTTTGTTCTTATACTCATCAGATCAATAGACATTTTAAGCACGCATGATGTGCCAGTCCTGTGCTAGCCAGCGGGGGTGCTGTGATGGTGAGCAAGGTCAGAGCACTGCCTTCTGGGACTTTGTAAACTGGTAGGAGCAGATTACAGACACTGTGAGTACTAAGGAAAGAACCTTACTTTCTCAAAGATTAGTGGGAAGTCATCAAAGGATATTTAAAAAGTAGCAATTTTAGATTCATCAGAGTTGGGACTAGAGTCGTGGGCATTGCTTCTGAGCAGAGAGAAGGAATTTAGATTAGAGCGGGGCCAGTGTCCTGGGTGCCAGGTGGGTCAAAACTGTTTATTAAGTAAAACTGTGTGATGGCTCAAAATAGTTAGGATAAGTTGCTCCAAAGCTATGAAGATGGGTGACATGGAGAGAGAGAGGGAAAGAGAGAGATAACACACATACATTGTGATTTAAAGTTAGTGAATGTGTAAAGATAGGACTATGCGACTTTTCCTATTTAATAAAGGACTGTCAGCAACCCCTTCCCCATTCTCTCAGGCACATTGAAAATGTGATGTTTCCCACAATTATGTATAGTTCATGAGCCAAACAGCCATCTCTGGTGTGGACTGGTGTAGAGTGTTCTAACTGGCCTTCAATTTCACTGATTAAGGAGCCGCTGCATGCACCTATCTGGTGAGGAGCCACAAACACGTTTCTCTACCACAAACAGCTTTTCTTAAAGGATGGCCAGGCACTGGGGAGATACTCACCTTTGAACTTCTGTGGCATCCTCTTTCCTTACTAACCTAAGCAGAACAGTATTGTTTTGAGATCTATAGGGCAAAGAAGGCACACTGTTGTGGTCACCAGCATATGGTGATGAAGGTAGGGGGCTCGATCGCTGGACTGCTTAAAGAGACCCCAGTGTGCCTGATGGCCAGATTGAGGTCTCTTCAGTTGGCCAGGGCTGAGACGAGACAGCTCTGCCAACCTGCTTACCTCTACCCTATCTCCCTAACCATGCAAGTACCCATCACATTGCATCCCAATGAGAAAAATGGGCAAGAGCATGTGATGTGAGATTACTCATGGCTGCCTGCCACATGCGCTGCTCTCTCTTCATTGGTCCAGTTAAACAAGGCAATCAATGAATGTTCTGAATGGCTCCCCTTGACCCCAGGCATGTGTAAGGCTGGGTTTGGGATACAGTGAGCTCAAGATTTGGCTTGTGCTTTCAGGGAACTCCTTTATAAGCAAGAGGTAGGACACAAGCTGTAAATTTCAGTAGCGTGGAAACATTAATGTCACAACCTTAGTGATAACAAAAAAAAAAAAAAAGGAAAGACAGAACAAGCAATTTCTGAACAGCCCAAGAGAGACAGCAAAGTTTACTGGCCAAAGTTCAGGTCTTAGCCACTGTTTACAAAGGACAACTAACCTTCTGTCCTAGTGGACAGGAACTATTTGATGACATTTGGAGACTCACGATACCACTGTTTCAGGCACGTCCCATCCTGAGTGAGATTGCATACACTATGTAGTCAGTGCCAGAGTAACTGTCCCTCTAAATATCCGTATTTTAGGGATACAGATATTTACAAATCTGTATTTGCAGATATCATGACACTAAGTCTGGCAGAAAGTTAAGAGATGGAAATTGAACTGGTTATATCAATTGATATGGTTATCAGTTTCCATGGACATTAGAGGCTGGTTCACGGTAGAGAATTTGAGCACTCCTGGTGGGGAGTCCAAGACAGCTGTGAGAGGATGTGGATGGGGACCAGAGGGATATGATGAGTCCAGCAAGAAGCTAGGGAGGGAGGTGACTGGCCCAGAGAAGCTTTTCTTACTCTTTAAATGCTTTCTCCTGTCTGTTGAGTCTGATAACACTCTCTTGATTTTCTTCTGTGCTTCTGGTCACCTGTTCTTGAATCTTTAATCTACCTTAAGATTCCATCACGGCTTTCTTCTTCATATGTCATTTTACTTTCTCCCCAGGCTAATCTTTTTTTTTTTTTTTCATTTTTGAGAAATGGTCTAAGTATGTAGCCCAAGTTGGCTTGGAACTTGTGATCCTTCTACTTCATACCCCTTGATGCTGTGATTACAGCTGTTTGCCACCACACTGCAATTTCTCCCTTTGTCATAACTCACAAATAGTGCTTCTAGGTTAGGCCTTGCCTGGGACCTCTATTTCTTTAATAGTCATAAAAAGATATCTGTTTTTAGAAGACTCAAATATGCCTGAATTTTAGCATGACCAAACCCTACACCATCTTGCTACAGTACTCCTGTCTTTGGCCAATGCTTTCCAACCACTGAGAAATAGCAAGATATCCTGTTGTAAGAAGATTCTCAAGGCTATTTGGATAGGAAATTCCATAGTCACAGTCTAAAAGAGGAGAATGACTTTTGGATGCACATATTATGGATTTTTGTTGACATCTGGGGAACAACATGGCTGAAGAACAAAGGAGATTTTCTAGTGCATTGTAGAGAGAAAGGATTTCTTGTTACATCAAAGGCCAAAATTCTTCCTTGCCTCTCTCTTTCTGATAGTTCCATGGCTATCAATTTCTGAACCATGGGTAGAATTCTAGATCTTGTCTTCTCTTGCTGAGATTATTGCATTAATTCTCTGACTAGTTTTTCTACATGCATTTCTTTTGTCTTTCTAACCTATTTCCCACACTGGGGTAATCTTTCTGAAGCATAAACAGATTATATCATTGAACTACTGAAGCGTTCAACAGCTTTTGAATACAAGATGAAATATTTATTATAGCTAATATGACATGCTATTTTCTATACAGTCACCTCATTCCCTACCAGGCTTCCTCATAATCCTTGGTTGATCTTTCTTAGTTTTTTTTTTTTTTCTTGTTCTCCCTTAAGCAATGCCTCATACTATTTCTTTTATCTTAAAAGCTATTTTCCTCCATTATTCATGCTCATTAAAAGCTTTTTATCTTGTATGTATTACCCTCAGAAAAACCTCCCAAGATCCTAGGCCAGTCCTATTACCAGGTAATGGTTAAATCAGGAATATCGTTTTAACCTTAATTATTTGTATGATCTAGTTGCTCAGTCATCTTAGATACATCATTCCCCAGGAAGATCTATTGCTTTCTTCAGGGTTATTATTTTTTGAGGAAGCTTGTGCTGTTAAAATAACCCTATTCCTATACTAAGCTTGGAAATGTAAATAATTGAAAACTCTGCTTTTCTTTTCTGCTGGCCAGCTTACTCTTCGTTTCTTTCTTAATGTTCCTGCAGGAAGTCCTGCCCTTTTCTAAGGTGGGGCCTACTTCTTTGATTTGGTCTTCTGTGAAACTTTTGGAAATTACCCATCTTCACATCCTCCCCTTCCCTCAGTTTTCTGCGGCTCCTTCCATTTCTCTAGCCACCCCTACCCCCACCAAGGTTGCCCCACAAGCCCAGATTCACCCAGTGAAAGCAAATTGCAATTTTTTTTGAGTTGCATAGGTAGCGAAAGCAGTTGCAACTCACATATTGTTAGGCATAAGATTGCTTCCTCCCCTCTCTCTACTCTCCTGGCTACACTCTGCAGTTGCATGCACAGTAACTTACTGCACTATAATTACTTCCTAATGTGCCTGTCTCTTCTGCTTGGCAGTGAGCTCCTCGAAGCCGAGTGTCTTATTCATTTTCTTGTATCCTCACAGTTTAGAAAATAGACTATGTCACAGCGGCCACGCGATAATCCATTGATCATGAGTAGTAAAGCATGAGGTGACATTACTTAAAATAAGAACGAAACGTTATTTTGTGCCTTGTGCTCTGTCAGCAGGAACACCGTGCTTGTTGATGCCAGGGAATGTTTGTTCTTAAATATCGCCTTTTCTGATGTGTTTGCCTTGGCTGGTTTCCCACGTAACTGCAGAAAGAAATTTGGACTGATCAATACAGCCATCTGCCTTTAAAGCAATATGAATAACTTACATACTTTGAGTATGTAGCTGTAGAAAGGACATAGTTATAAAAATTAAGACTATTGAAATAGCAGTTATATACATTTTGCTGCTTATTTAGGCTCTTGGTGTTAATTACACTGAAGTTGTCACATCTATGAAGCAGGCATGTCTGGGAATGAGTATACCAGTGTCATAGTTACTGATATTAGGTCCCCATTCTATTTGAATGCATACTTTTGTCATTGGTATTACTCAAACGGAAAGTTTTCTTTTTCCAAAAATTTTCCCTCAAATCCATATATATCATTTTTAAAAAGGATTTTTATCAATGTCAGTATCATAAAGAGTCAATTTGAATAATTCAACACTTATATAGCCAATAATATATGACAATCATCCTTCAAACATTTATATTATATAGCTTACTATGATTAAGATACAGCTGATTTCCTAGACTCCAAAAACAAAGAGCGTAGACAATTGTTTATTTGATATATGCAAAATTTACGGGTATATGATAATCTGTTTCTCATTGTTATACTATTCATAGTTATTTGCAAAACTCATTGGAACTTCAGGACTTGAGTTTTATGTTTTAGTTGGGTGGTAGGTTAGGAAGCTTTAGGTAAGGACTAGAACCAAGAGATTATAAAACAATAAATTCTAAAGCTTTAGAAATAGCTATAAGCAAATATTACCCTTTAATGAAAATAATCTAAGGTTGAACTACAAAAATTTCAACATAGAATATTTTAGCTCTTTTTGTTTTGTTTTGTTTTGAGATAACAGTTTCTCTGTCTAGCTTTGGCTGTCCTGGAACTTGCTCTGGCCTCAGACTCACAGAGGTCCACCTGCCTCTGCCTCCCAAGTGCTGAGATTAAAGGCCTGCACCACCACCACCTGGCTACAATCTATGCTTTCTAAGAGATTATAAAATTTCGGCTTGTGGCTTTAATCTTCTGGCTAACAAGTCTTTTGGATTGTGCTTGGAAAACATAGAGACGCTGAGCAGATGCTCAGGAATGTCTTTACTTCGGACTGAATTCTATCTGCCGTAGTAATTGTGAGCAGGTTACTGGTGTTTCCATTTCATATTCTCTGCTGGTTAATATATGAAAAATAGATAAGCAGGCGGGCATTATTTATAATTCTCTTTAATTGGAAAAACATTAACTATGAAAGATGAAATATCTATTAAATATGAAATATCTAAATTATTTGCACAGTTTAGATAGGTTTAACGAGGAATGCCTGAAAAGCAACAGTATAGCCTGGCTTGAACTAGCTCTCCAGCCCGGAGTCCAGAACTTCATGTGTCTCCTCCCACCTATGAGGGCGCCTTCTTATCCCATCAGACTGTCACATGGCAGTCATAGAGTCATAGCATTTCAAGGAGGAAGGGCCTTAGGGATAATGGCATGCAGACACTAACAGATCTGTAGGTCTGTAGGCTATAGCTAGAAACTGAAACCAAGTTGAATGAAACTGTAGAGTCAGTAACTAAGAAATTGGAAGAAAATAGAGTTTGAGTAGCATAGGCATAGATTCCAGGGGCTCAATCCAGCAAGAAGAAAGGGCAGAAAAGTACTTTTTTTTTTTTTCATTGGGACAATGGGTAAAAGAGAGGGAACAGATAAAGCAAACTGAAAATAGTAGTTTCGTGTGAGTTTAATATATACTCAACAGTGCTGTAATGAAAAAGTGTAGTTTAAATGGATACAGGCCTGTTGGGTAAAATAACAGTTTTCAAAATGCATTTCCTTCTCACCTTTCTCTTTCAGATTTTTAAGCAGTTGTTTGTTTGTTTATAGCGGGCTCTTCTGCAGCCCAGGCTGGCTGAGCATCAGAATTACAGGCCTTCCTCTCTGTAGCTACCATTTCAAAATATGATTCCGTAAATACAGGTTACCTTGATGTAAAGAAGACAACGTCCCTCAGCTAAAGTGCTTGTGTGGGGCTGGCTAGCAGAACAAAATGGAATGTCTTACTGTACGATGCCTCTACCCAGCCTGGCCATCTTGGTGGTTGCTCAGTCCCAGTAGCATACCACTCCACTACGGAAGCAGTGCTTTGACCGATAACTTCAAAATGCAGCCCTTTCTCACCTTAGCATTTTTTTTTCTTTTTCGTTTTTCTTTAAAAAAAAATTTTTTTTCTTGTTACATTAATAATGCCGACCCAAATAACTGTGTAACGATGTCTTTTAAAGTCATGGAACACTTTTCTTTCCAGAAACTTCATGCTCTGAGGGTAGGCACGCAGCCTTTGACCATTCACAATGATGCAACGGTGGCAGGGCACAGTCATTGAGAACATCAGGTTATTTTCTGAAGTAGAACTCCACCATGGATACTGTTTGGCAATCTCACTCTAGTTTATTATTATTTTTTTCTTCTGGCCAAATAATCATAACAAAAATGAAACATTCGTGTATCATCACTGTATTAAGCATTCTCTTTATCTTGACTATTCCTATTACATCAAGGTGAGAACGATTTTCAGCTGAGCACCATTTAGTCTAGCTGCTATCGAATACATGCTCCAAATTCTGAAGTGGCATTTTCTGTTGTTTCTAGAATTCTCATGATCTCATTCTAAGGGCATAAGTCTCCTGGAATCCTTTAAGGAGTTTTACAGTGGTGGATGACACACAGCAGACACTAACATGTAGGAAGCATGTCTACCAGTTTTCTTCATTAACTTCTTGTGTGTTATTTCTTGCCACCTTATTTCTTTGGGTTCACTATGCACATCTATTTCTGGCTTCTGAAGTATGACTTTAACTATCAACTTAATTTTTTTTTCTTTTTTCTTATTCTACGAATCAGTGCTAGGGGTTTCTCTGTGTACGTTGGCCTCAACTGTACTCACACGAGTTGATGTGCTTGTTTTTGTTTCATGGATTATAAAGATTTGCATTTCTCTTTGAGCTTCAGGTTTTTTGGAAGTACAATGCTTAATTTTCAAATTCTTGTGCATTTTCCAAACTCTCTTTCTGGTCATGACTTCTGGCGTGATTCTGTCCTGCTTGGAGAAGTACTGTGTGTCAGACTTTCTTCTCTTTTACATGCTTTAAGTTCAGGTGATGGCTCAGAGGACAGTTTGCCTTAATGAACAATTCAGGTACAATTGAAAATAATGTGTATTCCACACATATTACACAGAATATGCTATTAATATCAAAAGGGTTAAGTGGCTAGATAGTGTTCTTCAGATTTTTTTTTCCTTAACAAATTTTGCCATCACCTTTGCACTATTTCCTGAGAGATGAGCTACAGGTCAGTTACTGTTTCTATTTTAAGCTTCTGGTGCTGTGGTGTCTGGCACATTCAAACGTAACTCTTGTCTGTTAGAATAAGGATCCTTTTCTTCACTGTGAAATGTTCCTCTTCATCGCCCAAGTGGAGAGATTTTTTATTCATCACGGGTTCAGTTGGTTGTCAGTGTTCACAGCCAATCTCCTAGCACTTATATCTTTCATTTTATGGCCTAAGAGTCTGAGCAAAGCCTGAAGCCTTGTCAGCAGTGTCCACTCCCCCTTTCTCCCAGCTGCAGCTCCAAGGGTGATTTCCCAGATCACCACCAGACTTCTCTGTGAACACTCCCTGAGTCAGAGGAGTCGGTGTGAATTTTCCCCAGGTCTATGATCTTCACAGTTCTACACTGCCTTGTAAACTTATATTTTGTATATCAGTCATCTTTCTATTGGTATAACTAAATACCTGAGATAATCTACTTGAAAAGTGGAAAAAATTATTTGGAGTTATTTTTAAATTATTGTTTAATTTTTTGTATTTATTTATTAATACATTTAATTAAACATGGTTAATTCTTCCCTTCCCTCTCTCCAGTTACTACCCATAGTCTTCCTAACTCTTTCCATGTCCCCTCTCACTCTCAAAACAATACCTCCTTCTTCCCTGATTATTTTCGTTATATAAATATATGTTTTTAAGAAAAACATGTATATATATATATGTTTATACAATTATTAGATACAATCTTATGAATCCAAAAAGAAAAAACAAAGATGAGAACAATTTAGTAATTTACTAAGGCATTTCCTGTTTCCCTCGCAACTCCTGTCTTCTCTCACATGAGCCTTTCTCTGTTCAGTTTCTAATCTTAGTAGAGCTTATTAAAAAAAAAATAGTGTGGAAGTGTTACCGCAAAGGGACAATGGAAGGAAGAAAAAAAAAAAAAAAGAGGAGGGACATTGCCACAGCATCTAGAAGACAGACAAAGAGGTGCAGCCACAGCTGTGACAGCTGTTGGCCAACCTGCACTATAGATTTGAAGTGTTGTTTTCATCCTTAACTATGAATGAAGACTTCTGTGTTTTATAAAATGAAGGAATTGGCAATGTCAGGTGAGATGAGACAGCCTGCACTATCATTTCAAGATAACTACTGTTATTTTCTTCCCATTAGAGAGTTCTTTTGAAAGGGAACCATTAGGGAGACCCAAATCAGAGAAGTCTGGTTGGCAGTTGAGATTCACCAAGGGAATGATGTGTCTTGTTTCCAGGTATGCTGGCTCAAAAGAACTCTGATTTCTCCCGATGTGGTAGATCTTTTCTTCCTGAAGTTATAGAGACTTCTTTAAAACACAGAATGTGATATAAAAGGTGTTGCTGAACAGGCCAACTCCCAATTTTCTTTCATTTTTAAGATTCTAATTTAGTTGAGAAAAATAGTTTATAGCCTATTATGATATAGTGAAGGACTTAGTTACAGGAAAGCTGGAGCTACTTCTGTTTTCTCTGAGGCATAGTGAAACTTGGCACTAGTAGAGAACCCTGTACTGATTATCTCGTGAGACCTCTGCATATTATTTTTTTAAATGACCCAGCATCAGAAGACAAAGTATTCCAAAATCTCATCCCCAAGACCCTGTTGTCAGTAGGAGGGAGGAGGAATGTGAGAGGGTAATAGGCATTGAAAACGCAAGCTATATAGTATGACATGATAAAAAATATATATAAAGCTATTTAAATCAAAGCATTTATCATATTAGAGAATTCTGACCTGTTGCATCTGGTTGACATATGCAGTGAATTAACTATACTGAACTATGGCAACAACATTTGGCTATAGGGGTACAGACAAGCATAAAACCAAGAAAGGTGATATTCTCCACATGGTGTGCCTTAATACATAAATAGCCTTACATCAAGCCATCGCAACTTTTCATACTACTAGGTACCTACCGTATACAAACATTCTAGACAAGTCTAAAAGTTCTGGATGAAAAATTAGAGCATTCACTAGCATAATTATTATTTAGGTAAATCAAAGAAATTCAGCATTATCTGTGTATGGTTCATTGTGGTTAGTCAAGCAAGAAGCAAGTGAAAATAAAAGTGCATTTCACGAAGCATTAAGTATGACACAGTAATGAATTACAAATGTTCAAAGAAGTTCATACCAAAAAATACTCAAAACTCCAAACACTAATCTCAACATTTAATTTTTTTTAAACTATCAAACACAGCTTCAAAATGTGATGGACGTTCTTCCAATGGTATCACAAAACACACGCTGAAACAGGGGGAAAAGCTCAAAGCATTCCTATTCAAACAAGCAGCAAGACACAAGTGCCCCGTCTTTCCTCCTATTCAGTGTAGCGCACGAACTCTCAGCCAATAAAACAAAAAGAGGGAGGGAAAGGATATGAATAGGACAAGGAGCTAAACTGCCCTTATGTGCAGATGTGATGCTAGACAGAAGGTCCTGAAGACTTCATGTGAAAACTCTTCTAGCAAGGTGTAGGATAGAAAATTAATCTACCATCAGTAGCCTGCCGGCATACAGATAACATGAAAATAAAGTCAGGGAAACAATTCCATTCTCGGTTGTCTTTAAAAATATACCTTGGGATAAACCCAGGCAAGGAAATGAGATACTTTTACAATGAAACGTTTGAAACATTGAAAAAATAAATGAAGAAGACACTAGAAGAAGAAAGACCTTTATGCTAATGGATTGGAAGGATTAATATTTTGAAAATGCCTATACTACCAAAAGCAATGATATAATCTTTCATCAGAACTCTAATACCATGCTTCATAGAAACACAAAAACAACCTTAAAATTCACAGGAAAGCACAACATAAACTTGGGAGTCAAGTTAATATTGAATAAGTAGAATAGTGCTGAAAGTATTTTCACACCCAATTTAAAATTATTCTACTAGGCCATTGTAAAATTAAACAAATAACTCCCTTCCAAACTGCCAGCATAGTACCAGAACAAAATCACAAATGTAGAGCAATGCAGCCATATAGAAGACCTAGTTGTAAACCCAAACAGCTAACAATCACCTGATTCTTGACAAAAAAACATCAAAACTATATGTTGGAAAACTCTCCTCAACAAATGGTGCTTGGAAAACTAGATATTAACTTGAAGAAGAAGGAACTAGTTTCTTTTCTCTTACACTGTAAAAAGCCAACTAAACGTGGTCAAAGACTTTGCTATAAAACCTAAGACTGTTATAATTCAAAGTCATAGGCAAGAGCTTTCTAAATAGGGCTCCAACTGCTCAACAAATAATGCCAATAATTGTCAAGCAACTGCAAAGCTTCTGCTCAATCAAAGGAAGAACCAAGTGAAGCCACAATTTACATCAGACAGAGAATTAATATCTATACTATACAGGGAACAACAACAAAAAAAAAAACCCTAAATAATCAGAAATCCAACAACCCACTAAGTAAATGGGTCCATGAAATGAACAGACAGTTCTCAAATGGTTACTCAACACATGAAAAAGATATTTAACCTCACTGGCTGTCAGAGAGATGCTAATTAAGACTCCATTGTGATTCCATCCTACCCCAAGCAGAAGGGCAGTCATTAAGGAAAGAAATAACAACAAATGCTGGGATGGATGTGAGCACCAAGGAGCCCTCACACACTGCTGGAGGGAGTGAAAAGTGGTCCATTCTCTATGAAACCGAGGGCGGAGATTCCTCCAAAAACTAAACTGCATCAGTTCTATGACCCAGTTACTCCACCCCAGCATTTTCACCTGAAGGACTCCGATACCTGCACCTCAGTGTTCAGTGCAGCACTGTTTACATTAGCTAAGTGCTGGGACTGGCTTTAGCGTCCATCCACAGAGGGAACGGAGAAGGAAAAGGAGGAATACTCACACACTAGATTTTTTCAGCTCTAAAGAATAAAGCACTGCCGTTTCCAAGAGCCTGGCTATCACTGGAGGAAATTGTGTTAAATGAATTAAGTTAGCCTTACAAAAACAGATATCACGTGTTTTCTCTCATCTGTGGTTCCTAGATTTTGTGCAGATATGTAAAGTCACGTATGTATATATGACACGAAAATAGACATAAAATAGTCCAGAGAAATAAAGGGGACTTATGGCAGGGCATAATATAAGGAAATTGGGCGTTTAGAGGAATAAACTCAAATCCTACTACATACTGGTACAAAGATGTCCCTATAAAAGTCAGAACAATGTACAATAAAGATGTGTCAGTGAAACACCCTCACCCACACACATACACATACACTCACATACACCAACAGCTGCCGTAGCCGCTTAGAATTTTTTTTTTTACTTTCATGTATGTGTACTGTATTTACAAAATTTTATGCCTTCCCTTTCTTCCCCCCAAGTGCTCCTTTGTTCTCTCCTCTTCCCCTCTCAAATTCACAGGCTTTTCTCTTTCTATATCAGCAGGCATGGTGCACTAAATCCCTTCATGCAGCAGAGCTCGGCTTTCTTTTCCAGGAAAATGTGCTCTTCGCGCATATCCATCTTCTACACTCCTATGTCCCCTATCAGGCTTCTCAGAAGTTTTTAGAGAGAAAGTCCCAACTCACTTTTGGGGGGTAATCTGCATTATTCTTATCTCCAAAAGATTCTGGGCTTTCCACCTCCACAGAATCCCAGATAGAAGTAGCCAGTGTCTTCATTTTAACCAATTGAATCTAACCACAGAGAAACCTTTTTCTTTTCTTTCTTTCTTTCTTTCTTTCTTTCTTTCTTTCTTTCTTTCTTTCTTTCTTTCTTTCTTTCTTTCTCTTTCTTTCTCTTTCTTTCTTTCTTTCTTTCTTTCTTTCTTTCTTTCTTTCTTTCTTTCTCTTTCTTTCATTCTTTCTTTCTTTCTCTTTCTTTCTTTCTTTCTTTCTTTCTTTCTTTCTTTCTTTCTTTCTTTCTTTCTTTCTAAAGAAAACCTTCATGTGCTTTTGACTGAGATCAAGGGGGTGCTAGAGTTTGGTGTTACATTCATCAATTCATCCAGAATCCTCCAGTTGCTCTAGTTCTGACAGGCCCACTACCCATTCTATGCATCCCCCTGCACAAGCACATCTCTAAATGTTTAAGCCCCTGTCCAAAGGTTAATAAAAAAAATTAAAGCAATGCCAGATCCTGATGTCAATGATATATCACCTGTTCAAACCACTTTTCTCACGTTAGTGCTGTTCAAACTCCTTGTCGATGTCATTATCTTAAAACCATTTCTGCAATGGGTAGTATGAAGAGACCGCTGTTAAATAGTGTCTACCACTGTAAGGCACAGCCTGAAGGATCTCCTCTCCAGAGATCAATGCTCAAGGGGCTAGAGTCATAACTTGGTGATAGAGCATTTGCCTGGCATGGCATGAGGTGCTGGGCTTGAGTCCCACAACTACACAGGGACAAAGAACCTCAGCAGTCGATGATTATATTTGGGCTGTTTTGGAATTGTCTTTGAGGCACCAGCTGTTTAGGAATAGGCTGTTTATGAGGCCAGATGTTCTAGGCCAGGCCCATCGATTGCGAGCTCAGACCTTTCCACCACTGATTTTCTACGAACCTGATCAGAAAGATTTAGCAATCTAAGAGCTGTAGTTTCTAGATTCATCAACTGAGTTGATTGTTGCTTGAATGTCTTTCCTGATGTTGATTCTATCAGCTGGCCAGTTTGCTGGCCAGCTGGAAAAATATGCTTAGTCCTGCACTATGATCTACCTGTCTAATGTGACCCTTTGTGATGTTAACTCTTAAATCCAAGAAAACCGTAGGACAATCTGTATTTCTCAATACAAGTGGATAGGTCAGGAGCACGGAAGGCTAACCTATGGGAATGGTGAGGGACAATTAATGCTTGAATTGCAATGTTTATTTGCATTAGAAAACTTTACACAAGCTCAAATATCTTGGACATTTCTGACTTTTACTGGGAAATATATTCTCATAACTGAATGAGAAATTAAATCACTTACTATGTTTCCGGTGATGAGTTTGATGCTTAATGCTCTTCTACTTCTCAAACTCCGTGTTTTATGAAGCATTCCTGGGTCTTCAGGTTAGGCAGGATCTGCGTATGTACACTGAACTATGGGAAGAACAAGGAGAAAAGATTCTGTGTCCCCACTTTTCTTCAAAATTAAACCAAATTTTCTATATGTTAGAACGAATACAGGTTACGACACTCTTTCTAGAAAATCTGTGGTGAAATCCCGAGGACATTATTAGAGATAGCTGTCTATTTTCCTGGACACATTCTGCTTTCGGGAGGAGGTCCAGAAGTATTCTAGGGTCATGGCAGAAGAGATGTGCGTGCTAGAGCAAGGGTGTCAGAAGAAGGGCTGGGCTGGCTTGAAAGAAGTTTGCAGAAAGGGTGTGGGGGAGAGAGAGATGGTTTTCAGGTCATGATTGGAGTGACCTTAAAGGAAGTAAAAAACAGTTCCAATGAGATAACCCATCTTCTTTAAAATGACCCTATCAAAATGAATGGAAAAGAAACAAGAGAAACGGAACAAAACAAACCAACAACCAACCAACGAAACAAAGGGAAAACAAAGACCTAAAGGGACTGAAGCTGGGGCTTAAGTCCTAATCCCCAGTTGCATTTCAGCAGGAGGGGCTTCTGTTGTTCACTTCTAGAGAAGGAACACAGAGATACTCTCCAAACCCAGAATTTTCTCAACTAGTCTCTAACTTGAAAGTCCTCCCACGAGCATGAGATGACACTTAAAAATCATTCGAGCTATTTTCTATTTATTCAGAACCTAGATTCCCCAAACCATATTTAAAATCCTTAGTTTGAATTGTGTATTTATGCTCGTGCCAAACTCCTCTGATGACTAACCATGTGTGTGAAAGCTTGAGAAACAGGACATTTACAAATAACCGGCAATTATGTGGCGTTGTTCCTCCCAGTATAGAATATACATATAGAATTAAAGCCAGGATTTTTGGAAGAAAGAGTATAAATTCTTACTTACCAAATGCAACTATAGAAGCATTTCTCCTAAGTTGAGATGAACGGTAAGCATGGAGATAGTGTTAAGAATTAAGCACTTTAATTCTTAGCAGCTAATGATTAATTAGAATGTGCCCATGTTAAACACTGAATTAATATTGTTAAGGAAGGACTCAGTTGGCATTAACTTATGTTTTAAAATTACTGTAGCTTCGCCAGTCAGTAAATCGACTCAAGCTCCTCGTTCATCATGCTGCCTTTTTTTAGACTTCAGTGTTTATGATATAAACAATATAAATGCAAAATAGATGCACAGATATATTTTTACCAATTGTCAAATGAAAACTCTGTGTACAGAGCGTAGGTGTGAGTGATAGAAGCCTGAATTTGTGAGTTCTTAATACAAATATATTCAAGAACGTAAGCATTTCATAGTTGCTCATGCCTTTAGACTCACACTAGGACAGGACTTGGCATGGCGACTGACTTCAAATAAATACTGACCACTCTCTCTAAGAAGTTTAAAGAGAAATTCATAATTTATCCAAGAAAGAATTGTCCTCTCTCTTTAGTTTCTTCCTTTCTTTTCCAGTATGGGGCTTTTGGATTAATCCCACTCCACACCAAGTAATTCCATAGGCGACATTCTTTCACGTTCTCTTCATCTGTGTTTTCAGAGACTAGTCTGTTATTCCACTTCAGGACTCCTTTGAGTCATAAAGCAAGCAAGGATATACTTGTTCCTTCTCCTTCATTATGATTTTACTCCTGTGTTTGATTACATAATTTTCTATCTTCCTGAAGATGAGGACATAAGGTGAGGTCATAGAAAGCAGACATGAAGAAGAACGCTTTTCTTGTCACTGAGTAGTCTCTGTACGTATAGGCACCATGGGGGCAATTTGGATGATAACCTTGACTGACTCATTATTTTAGATAAGTGAGAGAACTGTTTTGCTACCAATGACCATTCTATCGTGTCAGACGAGATATGTTACCATGGCAAAGACCATCATCGTTGTCGTTTGGGTAAACGTTCTTTCTTCTAGTGTCTCTTCTAAAACACCACCAGAAAGGGATTCGTGTTAGATGAAAATATTCTATCCCAGGTCTGGTTCACACATAGCCAGAGCTGGGGTGAGGACACAAAATATCTAACCATCCACTGCAATTGTTCTAATTGCTCTGGCCTTTTCTCAGTTCAGATCTGAGGCAATGTGAGCTTCATGGAAGATTCTAATTTCAAAACGATGAGAAAGACAGAAGGCCTATAATCAGGTTCCCTCACTTCCTCATGCAAATTCTTTGTTACCTATACATAAAAGCTTATTTGGTATGAGTAATCCATGTAATTCAGTTTGTATCTTTTAAAATATGTCGTGTTTCCAAGCTGGGCGTGGGGGCACACACCTGTAATCTCAGCACTTGGGGAGGTAGAGGCAGGAAGATCTCTTTGAGTTGGAGGCCAGCCTAGTCTACAAAGCAAGTTCCAGACAGCCAGTGCTACACAGAGGAAAAAAAAGTCTCAAAAAAAGGTCATGTTTCCATGCAAAGACGTAAACCAAAATGCTCAAGTGGGAGACAGAAGAACACAGTAATAGAAAGGTTTGAACAGTTTAACCTCTTATGTAAAATTTGATGTCTTACATAACTTTCATGAATTGACAAAGGCTTGTGGGGAAAGCAGCTCCGGATGGCAAACATACGCAAGGGATTTAGTCAAACAACTTTTTGGCAAGGATGGTACGATTTTGTAATCAGGTAGGAACCAATGAAATGCAAGCTCAGTGTGATTAATGATCTGCAGTTAGGGGTTGAAGAGGTATATAAGGACGAAATTCCCTCCACTCATCTCACCTTTCCTCTCAACCCCACTAGCCACTGGCACAATGAAGTGGGTAACTTTCCTCCTCCTTCTCTTTGTCTCTGGCTCTGCTTTCTCCAGGGGTGTGTTTCGCCGAGATGCAGCACGTAAGAATTTTATGTTTTTATGTCTCTATTTCGGGCTTAACTTTCCTAGCAACAGAAGCCCTGAATCTTTAAAGAGTTAAGTTTGCCTCTAGTGCTCATTTCTAGACTGTGACGATGGTTTGCGTGTGAGAACCCTTGTGTGGTTATATTATTTATTTATTTTAGATATCTTTGGTAATGATAATGGGGGGATTTTAATTTTGAAGAAAGGCTACGCAGAACGGCCTAAACCGTATCCGATGCAGCTGAAGACAGACTTCAGCATGGTCTCAAATGGCCTGCTTATTGTACCATTCTATATTAGAGACTAAAAGTGTGTATTGCTAATTTGATAAACGGAGCCTCCATTTGTATTTATTTTTATTTCAGATTGTCTTAGTAGATATCTACAGATATGACAAAAAGCATTAGATCTTGGATTCGAATGTTAAGCTATAAACCGTTAAGTTTTAAAATGATATTCTTGGTGAAAGAACATTTCTTCAAATGTAGAAGAAAGGAATCATTGCCATTTCCGGACTTTTTAAAAAATGTATTTTCTTTCTTTATTTATTTATTTTTCTAGAGATTAGAGGCCAGCATCTTCAGGGAATAGCTTAAGGAGTAGGAACGGCAGCATTAGAATTAGCTGTGATCGTCAATATCTAAATATGTTTTGTGTTTTTTTTTTTTTTTCTTTCCTTGTTCCCACAGACAAGAGTGAGATCGCTCATCGGTATAAAGATTTGGGAGAAAAATATTTCAAAGGCCTGTAAGTTCAAATGTTCAAAGCCAACTTACTAGTTCCAATAGCTCCAGTTCTAAAATGCCTTTGCCCACCTCGAGTGTGCAAATTGTAGAGCAGTGCCGTCCCGTAGAAATGTTTCCGTTGATGGGAAGACTGGGTCTGTGCTGAGCAACATGGCAGCCATAGGAAATGTGGCCATTGAGCACTTAAAACATGGCAAATGTAACTGAAGAGCACACATTCAAATAATATTTAATTTTACTGTATCTATGCCCCATGTGGCTAATGGCCACTTTACTGGAGAGAGATTCTGAAGCCCACATCCAACTTGTGAAGTCTTATTTTTCTTTATGCAGAGGTTTATGATATATATTTCCTTGGGCAGCTCACTCACTAACTCTTCTTTACACAATAAGATCGTACAATATCTTGAGAACATTATTTTGTGAAGTGGTCACCACACCCCCAACCTTAATAATGTTTTGATGTAGTGAAAAACAAGTAATTAGTATATTTTTAAAATGGTCAATGGTGTTAACGGAGTTATATGGGTTAGAAAAGAAACAACTGAAAGGACTTACATAAAGTCTATCCTTGACAATAAATATATTTAGAACATAGTTTGCTTGTTTGCCCCCATTCATAAATCTTCTGACACACACACATGCATGTACACTTAAGCATGGTAGAAATCCATATTCTTTTTGCTTAGAAAGGATCATGCTCCTGGTTATGCCTCAGAGAAGACCTGAACAGAATAGGCTTTCTAGATAGTGATAAGAAAAAGAAAGATATACAAAATATAGAAGACACACACACACACACACACATACACATACACACACACACACCACTGTTCACTGTTTAGGAGAGCCAACGGCTTCATACTAAAGTTTTATTTCTGTAACTGTTTTTCAGTGTCCTGATCACCTTTTCCCAGTATCTCCAGAAATGCTCCTATGAAGAACATGTCAAATTAGTGAGAGAAGTAACTGACTTTGCAAGCAACTGTGCTAAAGATGAGTCTGCTGAAAACTGTGACAAATCACTTGTAAGTACATTCTGATTCTGAGGGTCTCCTTTTGTGTTTCATGTTATTCTGAGTGTCTCAAGGGAAAACAAATCATTACCCCCACACTTAGGGATCAGGGAACATAGCGGAAGAGGGGGCAGAAAGATTGTTAAAGCCAGGGCAACAAGGATTTTGTTATGAGATTGTGTTTTCTAGTAATGTCAGAAGCTACACTCAAAAAGTCTCACCAACATGACTTCCTAAAATGAGTGCAACAATGACTATGACAGTAGACATGCCAAAGTGGAGGAGAGAAAGGCCACAAGGCCTCATCCCTATCTAAAGGACTATAGGCAAGTAACAGATGCTGAGAGCGGGAGAAATTGCCTTCTCTAAGGAAGAGAACACCAAATGGCTATTCAGTACCAACAGTCAGCCCTGAAAACATACATACAAGAACATTATACAGAAGGAGCAGGCTATATTTAGAAATATGTGTGTACATACATGAACATATGCATATAACAACAATTAATGAAAAATGAAGGTTGCTTATACATTTTGACTCCTACGGGTAATGCTATGGTAGCATAAGAGAGATAATGTCTTCTTAACATAATGGTACTATGTTAATCTTCAGAACGCACAGCCGGTTTCTCTGTTATTTTGTTAGCTTGATAAAAATCATAGGGTAGCTCTCTGTTACTATTTTAGGAGCACAGATATTTTACATACAATTAAAAAGTGGGGTTTTCAGTCATTTAGAAATTTTGCTATTTACAGACAAGCCTTTAAAATCTGATACCCTAGCTTTTCTCTCCACTTAACCTATAGGCAAGCATGTTTTAAATTTATCTCTAGACTCATTCTTCTTGCCTTCCTCTGGATACCTTTCCCTCTCATTGAAGAACTAATACTTCACACAAAACAGTACAGTTCTACCTTGTTATTCCTAAAAGTACATATTTGAAATTTAGTAAATTCTGTTAGGATCAGTAAAATTTCCGTGAAGTTAAATGGCTTTTATAATAAAAATTAATGAGGAAGGGAAGGATTATTTAACAGATGAAGCCCTTTGAGGGAGGTGTTCCTAGAGTAAAGAGGAGGTGTGCGCTTAAGGGCAGTCACCACTTAAAGCAGACTGTGGTGTTCTTCAGTTACAGGGAGCCTACTAAAAACTCAGGCTTCTCCAAAAGGAGCTGGCCCCGTGAGGGGCTGTGTGAACACGAACACACTCCTCCTGAGCTTGAGTTCACCTGCTCCTTCAAATTCCCTTGATTTTTTTTTTTTTTTAATTATGCTGACTTCTCTCCTGGCTTTTAGTGCCAGACAGAAAATGTAAGGCGATATTCTTCAAGGCCCTCAGCTCTTTGCTCTCTGCTTTAGTCACTATACATAACCCTGTGGCACTTGGCTATCACAAAAATTACACAGAAACAGACAAATCAAAGGAAAGCAAATGAGGGAATTTTCTTTTGCTTCATGGTTTTAAAGAAGTAATTTATTTCATTAACGTTTTTATACTTAAATTTATTTTGAGGGGTATGTAAAAGCATAAAACTGTATATAGCTCAAGGTGCCATGTGATGCTTCTATATAGATAGCTATATCTCATCTACGTACGTACATACAAGGCACATGTTTTCCTTTACTAAATTTTATCAGCATCTTTGGGTTTTTACACTGCTCTTCGGCTATGTAGAAAGTCAGGTCCTGGCAGGAATTTGACAGCCTCTGTCTTCCACTCAGCACACTCTTTTTGGAGACAAGTTATGCTCTCTACCAAATTTTGGTGAAAAATATGCTGAAATGGCCGACTGCTGTGCAAAACAAGAGCCCGAAAGAAATGAATGTTTCCTGCAACACAAAGATGACAACCCCCAGCTGCCCCCATTCAAGAGGGCGGAGCCTGATGCCATGTGTACTGCCTTCCAGGAAAATGCTGAAGCATTTATGGGACAGTAAGTACTTAGATTTCTATGCTTTAAATTAAACACTGGGTAACACCTCTGACAGTTAACACTTCTGCTGATAGTCATCAAATCCCTAAATAACCAACAGCAAGCCTGGAAAGGTTTGACCTTGAGAAGACCTTTAAAAACATACTTGAAACCACAAAACTATACAAAACAACAACAGAAAGATCAAAAATGTTTTGATCTTGAAAACAGGTATTACCCATGTGAAAAAAATCTGAGACAGAGAAGTTGTAAAATAGTCTGAAGGGGTGTGTGTGTGTGTGCGTGCGCGTGTTGTTCATGTTCTCTGGATCAATTTCATTTTAGTCAGCAACATTACATCACCTAAATTTAACTATCTACCCAAAGTGCACGCTTGTGAATATTTGCACACACACACAAATTTCCTCCCCCTTTTCTCACTTGAGAACAATAGAATGGGCCATCACTCACAGACGGCCACACTGAGTAAAACTGGCCAATGACAATCTCTGAGCATAGGCTGACTCTAGTAATTTCTGTAGTGTTATGTGCTATGGGAAATGATTGCCTGTTTTCTTCTTTTCCCATAACTCAGTTACTTGCATGAAGTTGCCAGAAGACATCCTTATTTCTACGGCCCGGAGCTCCTTTACTTGGCTGATAAATACACTGCAGTCCTGACTGAGTGCTGTGCAGCTGATGACAAAGGAGCCTGCCTGACACCCAAGGTGATTCCTGGAAAGACTGGCGGGAGAACTACGTGGTATCCCAACCTCAGATTTTGACCATTTTATGGCTAGATTTCAGAAACCTGAATCTCCGAATGGAACTTCTCTCTGTCATTAGGAACCCTTCTTCCCTCTTAAGTTACCAGCGGGGCTTTGCTCTAACATCTCTCTTCTTTCTAAAATTTAGCAGCGATGTGTCTTGTACGTGTCACTCTTTATGGTGATGACTTTTGTAGCATATACGGTTGGTACACGTTGGTACCCAGCAAGGGCTATGAGTTTTGTTTGTTTTGTTCAGTCCTCCCCTGACACATTTTACTGGGGGTAGAATTCAAAGCAGAGAATTTTCCTGATGCTAGAAGTTGGCTTCCGTTCCTTTCTTCCATATGTGTTTAGGATATGCCTGGTTTGTTCTTTGGAGGCCCTTACTGATTTTATGAACAGTGATGGAGGAAGGACTGGGATATCAGTCACGATATTAAGAAGTCAGTCCATGTTATATATCCCAGAGGACAGTGTCCTACAGCTCCTTTCGGCACTCTGCCCCTGGTAACATCGCCATGCTGCTTTTTAAATGCCTCGATGCCTCCACCACGACCAGACTCATTTTCTTTTCCCTTAGGTATCAAAAGAATTATTTGCCCAAGGGGAGTAGTTGTGAACTTGGGAGTAAATTATCTTTTAAAATTTCCCTGGGATAGAAGGTGCAACTAAATGGTACAATTCTTGCCTCACATGCACAAAGTCCTGATGTCAACTCCCCGTGTAGACCAAGTATTTTGGCATTGGGCTGTCTGGAATTTTTGAAGGGGTGTGTGTGTGTGTAGAAATAGCCTTTTCCAGTTTTTTTTTTTTTTTTCCCAACTGGATTCCTTTTTGTAGCTTGATGCGCTGAAGGAGAAAGCATTGGTTTCAGCTGTCCGACAAAGACTGAAGTGCTCAAGTTTGAAGAAATTCGGTGAGAGAGCTTTCAAGGCATGGTATGTAGCTTTATTTTAATACGACAGATTGCATCTAATTTGCATCTATTTGTCTAATCAAATAGTCCTTTGACTAGACAATTAGACAAGGCACTTCATGAAGTTGATAGAGGTGAAATCAGAATAACAGTAATAATTTTACATTTGTGCCTCAGTATTTATGTTTTAAAGTATTTCCAAAGAATTTAGAAGACTTTTTTTTTTTGTCTAAAAGAAGACAGATATTTAAAATCTTAGTTGTTTATAAAGACTTGGAATGTCATTTTAAAGGCATTTAAAAAATGCAGTCCTTGTTAGAGTAATTAACTTACTTAATTTATTTTTCCTCAGTCTGAAACTGTTTTATGTCCTAATAGTAGAATTCAGCCATCAAGCAAGCTGGAGTTACTACCTCAGAATTTTTTTTTTTTTTTTTTACAATTTCAATTCTGTTAAGAACAGAATTAAGAATTAAGACTCCTGTGTTTTTGCTCGACCCTTTCTTTGCTTTTATATGCTGTAGTGGAATTTTGAAGCATCCTTTCATAGAGAAGCCAAGAAAAATACACTTGCCTGTTTAGCACCTCATCTGTTAGAGCAGCAAAATGGAGATGACAGATACTGTGCGTGTTCTCTAGAAGCTGTCAGCAGAATTACCCTAACTGAGTCATTCTTACCATCTAAATTATTAAAGCCAATTGAACCAATCAATACAGCAACTCCAACCTGAAACACTAGACTGTTACACGATCAACCGTTGGCTCTTTCTTTTTTTAATTTTTATTTTTTATACTAATTACAGTTTATTCACTCTGTAGCCCTCCCTCGTCCCCTCCCAATCTCATCCTCCCTTTCTCATCTCCTCTCATGCCCCTCCCCAAGCCCACGGATAGGGCAAGTCCTCCTCCCCTTCCATCTGACCCTAGCCTGTCAGGTTTCATCAGGACTGGCTGCATCAAAGGAGTCTTTTCATCAGAGCTAGGGAACCGGAAATTATTTTGGAAATGTTGAAAATCTTGGCTTTTACATCTTGTCATAGAGCTTAGATGCTGTCTGCTGGAACAATTTCTTGGCAGAATGATGCATAACTCTCCAATTCTCTAGAACTTAGGAATTATTTTTTTCCCGTCACAGATCTTTAGAATTCAGAAAGATATGTCTTAAGACAAAAGATGTCAAATCTTCATTTCCAGATGAGAAAATGCTTTCCTGCCATGACGTAATTTAATTGTCCAGACCCTTTGATTTAACGTTTTGGGGTCACACTGCTAAGATGTGATCAAACCAGAAAGAGAAGTCAGATAAAGAGTCAAAAGTTCAGACTGCTGCACTTTGGGAATTCTTCTATGATTTTAATTTTATGGGGCCTAAGCTTTCCACACAGCACACAGCACCTTATTGTTGCAGTAGATAATTCTGCCAAAGAAAATATGAGTATCATGTCAGACTAGCATTACAAGAACTAGCGAACTAGCGAATTTTTTTATAAGTTTCTTCATTTCAGTTTTGAACTTCCTTGTTATAAATGATGTCTTTTTGTTGCTTTCATACAAATACAATACAATCATTAATTCTTTAATGGGAATTTTTCTTTTTAGGGCAGTAGCTCGAATGAGCCAGACATTCCCCAACGCTGACTTCGCAGAAATTACCAAACTGGCAACAGACCTTACCAAAGTCACCCAGGAGTGCTGCCATGGTGACCTGCTTGAATGTGCAGATGACAGGGTAAAGCCTCTTCATGCTCAGTCAGTTAACCAGGGGCTCCGTCAGTGAACAGTGAGGCATTCATTTTTCTTTCTTGCAGGCGGAGCTTGCCAAGTACATGTGTGAAAACCAGGCGTCTATCTCCAGCAAGCTGCAGGCTTGCTGTGATAAAGAAATGTTGCAGAAATCCCAGTGCCTTGCTGAGGTGGAACATGACGACATGCCTGCCGATCTGCCTGCATTAACTGCTGATTTTGTGGAGGATAAGGATGTGTGCAAGAACTATGCTGAGGCCAAAGATGTCTTCCTGGGCACGTGAGTAGATGCTTTTCCTTTCAACGCTTTGAAGGGCGGCATGGTTTAGGAAGCCGCACCAGGCCCTCCTTTGGAGTGAGCATGACTTTTGTGGCTCTCACACAATTTGTTGACCCTTACCATTCTCAGCCTTTAAAATTTACCTGAAGGGTATTTTAAGTAATTTAAAATATTTGTATGAAATCATACAAGCGTTCAGCGTGAACTCAATGTTTCTTACCTCATAGGAATACTTCTGGAAATCTTTAGAAATGTTCCATGAATATATAAATTATGTGTATCACTTAATCATTCTTATAAACATATTTCTCAAATATCTAATGTATATGAATATATTATTTATTATTTAACTCTCTGCTCACCTATCCTCCTATATCTATGCATTTCTATGATGGCAGTAAGTATATATATAAATATATACATATATGCATACACATAATCACATATGTGTATATATATATGTATGTGTATATATATATGTATATATATGATATCAATATGACACTAGTTGCTTCATACTTGGTTGAAAAGACCAGAATGTCACAGTGTGGCAAGACAGGATACAATTAATAACAAATGACTATATGTTTTCAGTAACTGCAACAATTAATTTTATCCTATTGTTGACTTATGACTGTACCCTATTCACTATACTTAATAGACAATTCACTCATATCTAAAAGAAAAAGAAATACTTAATGTTATATCTCTATTAACACATTTGTTGAGATACTTAGGAGAAATAGTTCAAAACAAACTAGACATGCGGTAAAAATAGCTATGAATCAAACATTTAATATGTGCTGGTCACTGTGTACTTTGATAGGCTGTGCTGTGCATTTATCCCAATCCACCTTGGAAGAGAGATGCTATCATTATTTCCATCCTACAATGGAGGAAGTTATGGGCTAATAGTGTTAGTAAGTTCCCCATGCAGAACATGAGACTATGTTGCGGTGGCAAAGCAGAACCTGGGAAGAGTTTTTTTCTGTGTTTCAAGTTCTTGCTGCTTAGTTTCCTGTATGGAGCTCGCGCCAATGCAGGATACCTGGAATGTCAATCACTACTGAGCTTAGTCATGTGACCCGATTACTTGCTCGATTATTTAACTCAGCCTATGTTCATCTCAATTAGGTTTTTGTATGAATATTCAAGAAGGCACCCTGAGTACTCCGTTTCCTTGTTGCTGAGACTTGCTAAGAAATACGAAGCCACACTGGAAAAATGCTGTGCTGAAGCCGACCCTCATGCATGCTATGGCCATGTGGTAGGTTTCCATAAGCCAACAACACCGCGGTACTGCTGGCCCTTCCAAGAAGGACAAAGGAAGCAGTGAACTAATAAGAGTCAATAGATAAGTCAATTCACACATTTTCTTGAGATGGAGGCAGGTGTGAACTCTTAAAATCTTCAATATGATAGGTTAAACACTTTGGATAAAACATAAGGAAAACTACAATGACTTCTAGAAAGGGAAGGTTTGAAGAGAGGAAAGAATCTTTATTTGCATACAATCTCTATTGTAGCTCTCCCTACTTCATATTCTTGAGACTAAACCAGGAGAGTAAATTCAAATGCCAACTTAAAGAGATTTATTTAGCCTAGAGACCATTCACCTGATCCCCCAAATTGTCAACTATCAGAAGTAGTATCTGTTTTGTACAGGGTGATAAGCATGGATCTATTTGCATTTTTCTACATGTAGACATCCAGTTAGGCCAGCACCATTTGTTGAAGATGCTGTCTTTTTTCCATTGAATGGTTTTGGTATCTTTGTAAAAAAATCAGGTGTCCATAAGTGTATGGATTTATGTTAGGGTCTTCTATTTGATTCCATTGATCCACCAGTCTATTTCTATGCCAGTACCATGCAGTTTTTAGTATTGTTGCTCTATAGCACAGCTTGAGATCAGGGTTGGAGATACCTCCTGAAGATCTTTTACTGTAGAGAATTGTTTTAACAATTCTGAGTTTCTTGTTGTTCCATATGAAGGTGAAAATTTTTCTTTCAAGGTCTGTAAAGAATTGTGTTGGTAATTTGATGGGAATTGCATTGAATCTGTAGATTGCTTTTGGTAAGATGGCCATTTTTACTATATTAATCCTGCCAAGCCATGAGCATGGGAGATCTTTCCGTCTTCTGATATCTTCATCTAATTCTTTCTTTAGAGACTGGAAATTTTTTTCACACAAGTCTTTGACTTGTTTGGTTAGGTTCACACTAAGGTACTTTATGTCCTTTGTGGCTATCCCAGAAGCAGAAAGATGCACATGGTATATACTCACTCATATAGACATATAATATAGGATAAACCTACTAAAATCTGTACACCTAAAGAAACTAATCAAGATGGAGGACTCTTGCTAAAATGCTCAATTTCTATCCAGAAAGGCAAAGAGAATGGACATCAGAAGAAGGAGAAAAGAGGGAACAAGTCAGGAGCCTGACACAGAGGGCCTCTGGAAGGCTCTGCCCTGCAGACTATCAATGCAGATGCTGAGACTTATGGGCAACCTTTGGGCAGAGTGCAGGGAATCTTAGGAAAGAAGTGGGAAACAGTAAGATTTGGAGAGGGCAGGAACTCCACAAGGAGAGCAACAGAACCAAAAAATCTGAGCACAGGGGTCTTTCCTGAGACTGATACTTCAACCAAGGACTATGCATGGAGATAACCTAAGAGCCCTGCACAGATGTAGCCCATGGCAGTTCAGTATCCAAGTGGGTTCCATTGTAATAGGAACAGGGACTGTCTCTGACATGAACTGATTGGCCTGCTCTTTAATTACCTCCCTTTGAGGGAGAAGCAGCATTACCAGGCCACAGAAGAAGACAATGCAGCCACTCCTGACGAGACCTAATTGACTAGGGTCAGAAGGAAGGAAAAGAAGACCTCCCCTATCAGTAGACTTGGGGAGGGGCATGCATGCAGAGGGTGGAGGAAGGGAGGGATTGGGACAGAAGGAGAGAGGGAACCACAGGGGGAATACAAAGTAAATAAAGTGTAATTAATAAAGAATTAAAAAAGGGAGTAGTATCTGGAAGGGGTTTGTAAACTCTAAAAACACTTTGGAACATTTTGGAGAACGTGTTTTATGTGATGTAATTCTTGTGGGTGACATCAGGATGCTTTTGCCAGTGCACACTGGTTTCTGAACTATTTGCAAACAGAAGAGACTCATACTTTACAAAGAAACTGGCAAACACCAGACACCATTCTGTGGTTGAGGCTGGGCATAGAAGCTCTCACCCCAGAGACCTCCAAAGCCAACTAGAGAGGTTGCCTAAAATGATGGCCACACTAGATGCGATTTTAATTTCATCCAGTTAGTGGGTTAACAGAACAGTTCTGGTTGTGAGTGAACTGACTGCCACTGTAGAGGGGATCAGCGGGAAGCTTAGACTCGGGAGGAACAGTTACACAACAAGAAAGTAAGTCAGATGACCAGGTTCAGACACAGCCACTGAATTCCAGAGCCTGACAAGTCTTACTGACTTGCACTAAACCACCTTGCGGATAAAAGGAACAATTTAAATGTGATGTGGCCGACTTGGCAAGGAAGGAAGGGAGAAGTGCAAAGTGACCTACTTTGGGCTCTCAAGAAGGGGGCTAGAAACACCATTCTTTTTTATGTTGCAGTTTGATGAATTTAAGCCTCTTGTGGAGGAGCCTCAGAACTTAGTCAAAAGCAACTGTGAACTTTATGAGAAGCTTGGAGAGTATGGGTTCCAAAATGCGTGAGTAGTTTTCAACTGTTTTCCCTTGATCAGGTTGTAATTATTTAAAACACTGTAGAGACCACTTAGCACACAGCTTTAGCAATGAAAGCACATTATTTATAATCCCGTCTATCAAAAAATAAATTCCAGGAAAGGAGATAACTTACTTGACAGGTCTCTCTCTTTTGAGTTTATCACAATGTTTGATATGTGGAGGTTTGTGATAGAAGTTATTTAAAGCAGTACTGAGTGAATTACTGCCATTGGGCTAGAGAATTGTAGCTCACTTCCTTATGATTTTAGTACAAATCTAATTCTAAGATCATATACTCCAAGGAGATTGTATGGTCACTTAGCCTCTCAGGACCGGTCTTCCTCCAGTACTGTGCTCTCAACCCTAGAAGCAAAGGTACTTTGATTAGTGTGTGTGTGTGGGGGAACCCATCAGAGTTGGTTTGGGGTGAATTTTCTCCTTTTGAAATATATTATGTCAGGTCAGTTTTCTGCATGGATTAAAACATGTAAGTTACATGTATATATATTTTAAAACAGCGTTCTAGTTCGCTACACCAAGAAAGCACCTCAGGTGTCGACTCCGACTCTCGTGGAGGCTGCCAGAAGCCTAGGAAGAGTGGGCACCCATTGCTGTGCACTTCCGGAAAAGAAGAGACTGCCCTGTGTTGAGGACTATGTGAGTCTGTTAACCTACAACAAGACAGTGCTGGGGTTTTGTCTTTACCCATCCACAACTCCATCTTTCAGGAGCAAGGGTGTTAGTACATACGTGCATGTGTGTGTGGTAGCTGGGACATGGCCACCTATATTTAGCGAAGAGGGAGACAGCTATTACAGTTATCCTCAGCTTCCCGTGTTTCCTTTCAAAGATGGATACATTTCTGTGTCGATCAGAGCGGGATTCACGGTGGCTGGTTCACTCTGACCGTCCTCTTGGCGCGTCAGAGAGTGGGTGTTTTTGGAAGCTCGTGTGACCAGTCTGCTCTGCTGCCTCTCTTCTTTAGCTGTCTGCGATCCTGAACCGTGTGTGCTTGCTCCACGAGAAGACCCCAGTGAGTGAACAGGTCACCAAGTGCTGTTCTGGTTCCCTGGTGGAGCGGCGGCCATGCTTCTCTGCTCTGCCGGTTGATGAAACATACGTCCCCAAGGAGTTTAAAGCTGAGACCTTCACCTTCCATGCCAATATCTGCACGCTTCCGGAGAAGGAGAAGCAGATGGAGAAGCAAACGTGAGCAATGCTTTCCTGCTGCAGATGTCTGTTTACTTGTTGCATATGTATTGATCCCGAGAATAGTAGAAAACACTAACCATTAGCTGGAATTCACTAGCTGGTGAATTTGTGTAAGTAGAACAAAATTGGTTATAGAAAAAAATAGGAGAATTTATTTCAAGGTATGAATAAGTAGATGAAAGTGTTCCGCGAAGAAGCCACCCCAGAGGCGAGACAAAGCCGCAGGTTTGAGTTTTGAGGATAGACTAAAAAAAACAGCTGGAAATGCACACAGGAGGCTTGATCCCCATGGCTGACAGGTGTGGTTCTGATAGCACGAAATGCTGCTGGAAGTTGTCATCACTTTCAGGTACCTGTGACCGTGGTCCCGTGTTACAAAACTCATTCACCACACAGCTCTTTTTGTCCAGTACTGCTTGTTCTACGACAGAGACCCAGCAGTTTTCTCTTGCTTGGCTTGTCAGTTTTCATAGCCTCCCCGTTATTAGTTTCCAATGACGCAAATGCTACAGAGCAAAAATCCATATATTAAGTGCAAAGACGTGAGTCTTTCAGGAGATTTCCTGAAACTATATGTAAGACGTGGTGTGACTTGTGCTGATTATTCTATTTGATCCAGTCCTGGCAAAGTGGTATTTATTACCCTCATATACAGTCAAGGATATTAAGGCTGGCAATGGCATGGTTGCTCCTTAAAGCCGAAGTCACTCCTAGATTTGTAACCTTAACCTGTGGCCTCGCTGTCCTTACTATTTTATTTTCCTGAATGGCAGTAAACATTTCATTCCTGTTGTTGCTTTCTGTCCTAATGCAGGGCACTTGCTGAGCTGGTGAAACACAAGCCCCAGGCTACAGAAGAGCAGCTGAAGAAAGTGATGGGTGACTTTGCAGAATTCCTGGAGAAGTGCTGCAAGCAGGAAGACAAGGAAGCATGCTTCTCCACAGAGGTAACAGAGCTTTTTGAATTTTGATATGTTCATCTTCCATTTTTGTGCTCTCGGTCAGGTTTAGTGCTTAGAAAGTCATATACTGAACAACGAGATCAAGGAAGATCTCTGTTTGCTACATAACTGTGATCCAAACTGACTTACATAAATCTTAATTTTTACCTCCTACAACACTGTGGCATATTAAATGTTTATAATGGCCACTCAGCTCCAAATTTGTGACATTTATGAGTATAGTTAGAAATACTTGTAAAGCCCAGAAACATTAACTCATTGAAACCTGGTCCTTAAATGTTCCTTCATGAACTGACTTATTTTACTCATGAGTGGAGAATATTCACATGTCTGAATCATTTCATGTTTTTCCCTATGGCCTAATAACAGTTTATCTTATAATTTTGGCCAGAAGGGATGTAAGTGAGCTTTGTTTTAGGAATTCTAGTAGAACTGCAATTAAGCGATGCAAGGCATGTGAATTTACTTTGTTATTGCCAATGACTATTGGACTGTGCAAAGTCTAATAGCCTTGCTAATATTTTTCTAACATCCGTCATTTCTTTGTGTTCAGGGTCCAAAACTTGTTGCTGAAAGCCAAAAGGCCTTGGCCTAAACACATCACAACCACAAGCATCTCAGGTAACTATACTTGCAATCTTAAAAAGTAACCATAGTCATTTTTTTTTAAACGGCTAAGATTTGATGATCATTTGCCAAGAGCAACATAGACTAGCACCAGCCACCACTCTTTGGCCTTCACATATGTTCACCGATTTGGGTCACATTTGCAGATAAGGAAATGAATACATGAAAGTCTAGGTTAATGCAATTTACCCAAAAGGCAGCCAAACAAGGGAAAGAGGGAGCCAAGATCTAAAATTAAAATCATGAGATTTAATCGTGGCTTTGTTCTTTCATGAACCACCACATGGAACCAGTCATGTTAGCTCAGCCAAGGGGGTCCTCAGAATGAAGCGGAAACCCACTGAAAGATCATTTTTTGGGGTCAAAACAGTTGTGTATCAATGATTCCATAGCGTTTGACCCAATAATTCTATGAATTTATTTCACTGGAAGACACAATGGAGCTATCTTATGGGGGTTCCAGTTTCATAATAAGTGACTTGCTTCCAAATTTCTGATGTGTCGCATGCCAAGCTTTAACAGAATTTATCTTCTTATGGCAAAACAGCCTCCATTGAAAGTACTTATTGAACACAACTATGTTGATCAATTTTTTTTTGTAACATATTGGGAGAGAATTTTAGAAATAGGGTAACAATGGGAAAAGGTGGTAAAAGAAAATTGTTTCTCCAGTATGGAAACACGTACTTATTTTGTATTCAAGCAAAGAACCTACAGATGTAGAAATTTTTCAAAACTTACTTCAGTTTTAGAAGGAAAAGAAAATTCCGTAGCATTCTGAGAAGATAGCTTTCATTTGAAATAAATTAGGTAATAAGTAGGATAAGTAGGCCCCAAGGAATGGCTGGACCTCTGCCTGTGAAACCTGAATGCTCTGATGGGACCAGTGATAAAGAGGGAGTGTCACAATGCACATCAGTATGTTGTCTGCTCACCGAGCAAGGGAGTTGAATTAAGTCTAGAGCATGCTTAGCCTGTCTACTGCTGAAAATTTAAAAAATAAGCTAAGAAATTAAACATTTCTAAGAAACAGATTTGGAAAACATTCCATTTTACAAAGAACACTTACATGTCTCTTTTTGATTTTTCAGTCTACCCTTGAAAAACAAGAGACATGAAGACTCAGGACTCATCTTTTCTGTTGGTGTAAAATTAACACCCCAAGGAACACAAATTTCTTCAAACATTTGACTTCTTCCCTCTGTACTTCAATTAATAAAGAATGAAAAGAATCTACTCTGTGGTCTAGAACTATATTTTTCGAAGGCACACTTTACCCTCACAGCCTCCTAGGCTCTGGGAAACCATCGGCTTTCTCCCTTCCTTCACTTCAGCAGATGAGAAGAAATGTTAAAACTCTCCCAAGTTACAGGCAGTGAGCATATAAACCAATATTTCAACATTATGATTTTTCTGAATAAGAGACCAAAAGCTTATGAACCACGACTTTCCTTTGTTGGTGGGACTCTAAGAAGGAGTTGGGAGACAAAGGAGCTAGGAATGGCTTTAAAGGTGACTAGCTTAATGGTAAAGTGGGTGATCTGAAAAAAAAAAACTAATACTGTTCAGGATGACGCCATCAAGCCTTGAGAAGCCATGTTGGAAGTGGAAATTGCGTGATGTGGGTAGATGCTGAAGCACCACTGGATTGATGAAGCACACGAGTTGCATGACAAAAGGGTCATGTTAAAAGTTCAGGTGTCACATTCAGGGCTAGGGTGTTTTCTCCGTTCCAGGGATCAGTTGCTCATATCTGCTTTGGTCTATGGATTCTATAGACTTATCCAGCATTGTCTGGAATTTATATACACAGTCATTTATGACCATATGAAGTCTTTGTGCATATTATTCTACAGCTGGCTGTTAGTAATCTTTTATGGTTTCATTTTAAACACTGTACTTCAAAAAATTATGATACCACACTTAAAGAAAGGTTCTTTTCAATCCTCTTATAGTCCACACTTTCCTTTTCCTCAACCTGTGCTTCAGCCTCCTGGTGAAAGTATCAGTAGTAGAAGAAAGACCGGAAGGGTAGAATGGAGATTGGGCCCTGACCTGATGAGACAGGAAGTTTAGCCAGACAATTTGAGTAAGGTGTTGCTATAAATCTGAGCCAATAAGGGGCCTCGCCTAGATGAATTATCCAGAGGGCACTGTCTCAGTAACCACTCCTACCTACCAAAGGGGAGCTTTAAACATGGAGAGGATTATGCCACACAACACATTATTTCCTGAGCCACCTCCTTGCCTGCTTCCCATAGAGTCAACACTTGAAACTGAAGAGTCCAGTCAGCTCTGGTTTTGAGAGGGCATCGTTGGTAGTGACCCCTGTCTGGCTTTCGTCATCTGTCTGTCATCTAGCTGCCTTTGTATTTTGCCTCATGATCCAGAAGTCTGAGATACTAGAACATTGCAGGCCTTGTGGTATGGTGGTGGTGGTGGTAGTGATGTGTGTGTGTGTGTGTGTGTGTGTGTGTTGAAGCTGGCCTCATAGACCACTGGGAACGTGATACACTGTCAACAAGATTTAATATGGGATGTTAGTTGATTACTTATTTTTTTAAAGACAGTGTTTGCCACATTTCTTCACTGTGATGCTATTACTTTTCTGCATGCATAGGCTTTTTTTTTTTTTTTTTTTTTTTTTTTTTTTTTTTTTTGAGGGAAAGAAACCATTAAACATAGCATGCAAGATACTAAGCTTCAAGTCACATCAGAACTGATGTGGCCTCTTCCTCAGTGGCCTGGCAAGGCAGCTCCACCAGGGGGGAGTGATTGAAAAGCATGCAACACAGAGGAGAGAGGAGAGAGGAGAGAGGAGAGAGGAGAGAGGAGAGAGGAGAGAGGAGAGAGGAGAGAGGAGAGAGGAGAGAGGAGAGAGGAGAGAGGAGAGAGGAGAGAGGAGAGAGGAGAGAGGAGAGAGGAGAGAGGAGAGAGGAGAGAGGAGAGAGGAGAGAGGAGAGACAGCCTCCACTCCCCTTACTAGGAAAACCTACATAAAGACTAAGCTGTTCTTAGGCTACATATGTGTACGGGGCCTCGGTCGGGTGCATGCAGGTCCTTGGTGTAACTCTCCTTTTGATAGTGAGTACTTGTCTCCCACTATCTGCCCTCAGTTTATATATCTGTTCAAGCCCAGGGTACATTTATTGACTCAAATTCCCCTGAGAACTATTACCAACTAGAATACAGTACTTTCATGCGATTTCTTTTGTCTTTAACCTTATATTTTTTTTAGTCAAAACATTGTCATGACATTCCATTGACTTAAAAAGCATCCCAAAGGTTTTTTTTTTTTGTTTTTTTTTTTGTTTTTTTTTTTTTTTTTGGTGAATTCTAATTTGTTATCTATGTTCATCAGTAAGGTTAAGAGTTAGTTTGGTTTGAATCACATATACATTGGATACAAGATGAATTTAGGCTGTCTTTTGATTGATTCTTTGGCTTATACTGCACAGGTAGACACATTGTGTCCCTTATATTTTTTTTAAAAAAATTTTATTAATTACAGTTTATTCACTTTATATCCCACCTGTAGCCCCCTCCCTTTTCCTCTCCCAACCCCACCCTCCCTCCCTCTTCTCCACCCATGCTTCTCTCCCAGTCCACTGATGAAGGAGGTCCTCCTCCCCTTCCATCTGACCCTAGCCTATCAGGTCTCATCAAGACTAGCTGCATTGTCTTCCTCTGTGGCCTGGTAAGGCTGCACCTCCCTGAGGGGAAGGTGATCAAAGAGCAGGCCACTGAGTTCATGTCAGAGACAGTTCCTGTTCCTATAACTAGGGAACCCACTTGGACACTGAACTACCATGGGCTAACATCTGTGCAGGGGTTCTAGGTTATCTCCATGAATGGTCCTTGGCTGGAGTATCTGTTTCAGAAAAGACCCCTGTGCCCAGATATTTTTCTCTCCTGGAGGGGAGCTCCTATCCCCTCCAGGTCTTACTATCTCCCTCTTCTTTCATAAGATTCCCTGAACTCTGCCCAAAGGTTGCCCATAAGTCTCAGCATCTGCATTGATAGTCTGCAGGGCAGAGCCTTTCAGAGGTCCTCTGTGTCAGGCTCCTGATTTGTTCTCTCTTTTCTCCTTCTTCTGATGTCTATCCTCTTTGCCTTTCTGGATAGGAATTGAGCATTTTAGCAAGAGTCCTCCCTCTTAATTAGTTTCTTTAGGTGTACAGATTTTAGTAGGTTTATCCTATATTATATATCTATATGAGTGAGTATATACCCTGTGTGTCTTTCTGCTTCTGGGATACCTCACTCAGGATGATCTTTTCTAGTTCCCACCATTTACCTGCAAATTTCATGAGTTCCTTGTTTTTAATTGCTGAGTAGTATTCCATTGTGTAAGTGTACCACAATTTCTATATCCATTCCTCAGTTGAGGGATATCTGGGCTGTTTTCAGATTCTGGCTATTACAAATAAAGCTGCTACAAATATGGTTGAACAAATATCCTTTTATACTTGAGCATATTTTGGATATATGCCTAGGAGTGCTATAGTTGGATCTTGAGGTAGCACTATCTGAGAAAGTGCCAGATTGATTTCCAAATTGATTGTACAAGTTTATATTCCACCAGCAATAGAGGAGGGTTCCCATTGCTCCACATTCTCTCCAGCATGCATTGTCACATGAGTTTTTGGTGTTAGTCATTCTAATGGGCGTAAGGTGAAATCTCAGGGTCGTTTTGATTTGCATTTCCCTGATGAGTAAGGACATTGAGCATTTCTTTAAGTGTTTCTCAGTCATTCAATATTCCTCTATTGAGAATTCTCTTTTTAGCTCTGTACCCCATTTTTTAATTTGGTTATTTGATTTGTTGCTTTTTAACTTCTTGAGTTCTTTATATATTCTGGATATTAGCCCTCTGTCAGAAATAGAAGAAGATATCAGAAGATGGAAAGATCTCCCATGCTCATGGTTTGGCAGAATTAACATAGTAAAAATGACCATCTTATCAAAAGCAATCTAAAGCTTCACTACAATTCCCATCAAATTACCAACACAATTCTTTACAGAATTGTTTATTCTTTTACCTTGAAAGAAAAATTCTTAACTTCATATGGAATAACAAGAAACTCAGAATCGCTAAAACAATCCTCTACAATAAAAAAATCTTCTGGAGGTATCTTCGTCCCTGATATCAAGCTGTACTATAGAGTAACAATACTAAAAACTGCATGATACTGGCATAAAAACCGACTGGTAGATCAATGGAATCAAATAGAAGAAACTGAAATAAACCCACACACTTACAGACACTGGATTTTTGACAAAGATGCCGAAACCTACAATGGAAGAAAGACAGCATCTTCAGCGAATGATGCCGGTCTAACTGTATGTCTACCTGTAGAAAAATACAATTAGATCCATACCTATCACCTTGTATAAAACTAAAGTCCAAGTGGATCAAAGACCTCAGTATAAAACCTGACATACTAAACCTGTTAGAAGAAAAAGTGAGGAAGAGCTTTGAACTCACAGGAGTTCAAGGCACAGGAGACAACTTCTTGAACAGAATACAAACAGCACAGGCTCTAAGATCAATAATCAATAAATCAATAAATGGGACCTCATGAGACTGAAAAGCTTCTGTAAAGCAAAGGATACTGTCATCAGAACAAAACGACTGCCTACAGACTGGGAAAGGATTTCACCAACCCTATATCTTTCCTATATTTCAATAGAGAAGTCTCTTGATAGTATAAAAAGGTGACAGAGATGGTAGCAAATATCCTTTTCCCAGTGCCCCCTCTGCTAATGTTACCTAGGGCATTCATTCCAATCTCTCCACCTCAGCTGCCTCACAGTCATTAGGAGTGGCATGCCTACCTCTTCCCAGGGCTTTGTAGACTATTGCTCTATGACTCTCTTGGGCTTTTTTAGCGACCCCTGTCTTGCTTTTATCAGTGCGCTTATATTTTGTTTCCTTGAATTGGTATTATTCTTCCAGGATTATGACGACTTCCCACACCCTATAGTAGACCTTGTAATTATTCTTCCTTTTGGTGACTGCAAGACAGAGGTGTAGTGACCAAAGACACTGAACACGGGATAGAAATGTAACAATTATGGACTGGACTGGATCCAAAAGAACTTTCAATATAATTATATATTTGTTAAAAATAAATTTAATTAAAATAAGTAGCTCCCATGTGTGTGTGTGTGTGTGTGTGTGTGTGTGTGTGTGTGTGTGAATATGTGTCACAGAAAGGTTAGGTACGGTGCTGTCCATTTTCTTGATAAATTCTTTTTTGTTTGATTTAGAATGTTATGCAAGTAGTATTCTAATAAAAGTTGCCTTAAATAAAATGAATCATGAAAATATATCTGAAAAAAGAAGTGACTGCAGATAAAAAGTGAATTGCTAGATGTTTATGCTAAAGAAACCTGAATAGGAAAATTCACATGACCCGAGACTTGCACTATGGTGTTCATCAAAGATCCATAACAATAACATCCAAGAGAGTTAACCGAAGCCAGAATTCATAGTGGCATGATCAGTGGTATAAATAGTGGCTCTATGGACATTGCATTAAACACATGATAAAAAGGCAAAAACAGTGGTAATAAGAGTCAATATAGAGTCCTTAGAGTCATTGAATCATGAGTCATAACATTACTAGATTTTGCATGAGGTTGCAAGTGCAAAAATTAACCAAGAATATGATGGATTTGACACTAAAGACAGAACAGTCGCATGTTATTTGTTGATTCGGTAGTTAGGGACACAGTGTGGACACAATGGTCTCACAAGATTAAACGGCACTGAAAAATCCCTTTCATCTAGCAATGTCGCAGTCATAATGTCACAATATAATCACACAAATTACACATCACAGAATCCTGACTGACCCCTGGACTTCCAAAACAGCAAATACAGTAAACTTGAATCTACATGGATTTGAGTCATACAATTTTGCTCTTTGTGATAATAATTCATTTTATTGAAAAACATTGAATAACAAAAATTATTCCCAAATTATATGCATCAAAAACTTCATATTCAATAGTGACAAACCTAGTTAATCTTTCATATGGTTGAACCACTTTTGCCTCAGTTTATCTGATGCAAGATCATCTCGCTTGCATTTGTCATATGAACCACTGATCAACAAATAGATGAATACTTGCATGACACAAAAAAATAGCATTAATATTTCGAGATATCAAGAGACAGGAAGAATTATAGTTTGACTAATGGAAGATTTACCATAATATTACATTTGATGGTTGATGGGCAAGTGGGCTAATAAATGTTTTGTTCATCTTGTTTCGTTCACAGAAACCTTGTTTAATTTCTACAACCTTAGACTGTACGCTTTAGACTAGCCAATAGTTTAAAATATTACATGCAAGTGATTCACTTTCCATATTTGTTCTATGTATTTACTCAGGTTACTTCTTTTTCCCTAAATATGTTTGACTGATTCCTTAAAAATTTGGTTTTAAGAATCTCTAGCAAATCAAACAAACAAAACAAAACAGAAAAACAATCTCTAGGAAAGAATCCCAATGATAGGGAACATGGAGCCCAAAATGGCCATTTTCTGTAACCAAGCAAGGCCTCAAGAGGAAGGATCAGGACACCAACCCAGACAACAAACCTTCTGCCTACAGTTTGTTCTGCCTGCAGAGTGTTCTGGGTCAGGAGTCTGGGAGAATTGTCATCAGAGAGAGACCAAAGAGAATTCCTCCAGCAACTGATGGGAGTAGATGAAGAGTCCCACAGCCAAACATTGGGCAGAGCTCAGTGAGACTTGTGGAAGACGAGGAGGAAGGATTCGAGGTACCAGAGGAGTCAGGGACATCACAAGAACATGGTCCACAGAGTAAACTGACTGGGATTCATGGGAGGTAGGAGATGTCAGGGAGTCTATAGGGGTCTGGTTTAGGTCCTCTGCATATATGCTATAATTCTATAGCTTGGTATTCTTGTGGGATTTGTAACAATGGAAGCAGGGGGCTGTTTCTGACTGTTTTGTCTGCTTGTTATGTCATGTTTGGTTGATGTTCTTAGGGGGCCTGCTCTTTTCCAAGAGAAGGCAGAGGGAAGGAAAGGTGGATCTGAGGAAGAGGGTAGGTGGAAGGGAGAAACTGGTGGAGGGGAAGGGAGGGAGACAAAAAAAACCTGCAGGTGGAATGTAATATAAGAGAGAAGAAGCAGAAGAAGAAGCAGAAGTAGTAGTAGTAGAAGAACCAGAAGAAAAAAACAGTACCAGAAGAAGGAGAAGGAAGAGGAGAAGAAGAAAAAGAAAAAGAAGAAGCAACAGCAGGAGAAGAAGGTGGAAGAGGAGAATTTAGAAGAAGAGAAACAACAATAGCAGCAGTAGAAGAAAGAGGAGAAGGAAGAAGGAAAAAAGAAAAGAAGAAGGAGAGGGAGGAGGAGAAGGAGGAGGAGGAGGAGGAACCTCAAAAGAGTAGCTGAGTTAAGGGCTGTCTGGCCTGGGTGTCAAAGGTAATACAGAAGAGTCCATTCTATTTTAGGAGGGCCAAGTTCTCCTCTGTCCTAGCGAAATTGGGTTTGTTATTTATGAGGGACGAAAATCTTCTAGCGGTTGAAGCAACAGAAGACAAAGCTGTGGGGTAAGGTTAGTCCAGGTGTTTGGGAAAACTGAAAAAAAAAAATTAAAGCTCAGAGCTTGGCTGCAACCGCTGTTTAGAATTAATATGCTTCTGCACTGTGGGAAGAATGGCCTCTTCTTACTTTTTCCTCACAGAGAACAAACAACTTCTCGGATGTCTCTTGTTATGAAGGCAAAGTTTTGGAGACTTCTTTTTTTCTGAGTCACCCATAAATATAAGCCATCACCCAGCTTTGCTACGCATTACAGTTTGAATGTACATCCCTTTCTAGATTCTTATGTGGAGACCTAGTTTCCAAGGTGATAGATTGATAAGGCATTTGACAAGTTACTAAGCCGCAGGGACTCTGTTCTTATGGACAGATTAGTGCTTTTGTTTGTTTTGAGAACTGGTCTCACTATACAGCTGAGGTTGGCCGCAAATTTGTGGCAATCCTCCTGCCTCAGCCTACTGAGCTCCGGGATCACAGGCGTCTGCTGCCAAAGCCAGCTGATTAGTATTCTCATGAAAGAAGGTAAGGGACTTTCCTAGTCCTGTTTGTGTTTCCATCTCTTCTGACATTTATGGCACCACATTTGAGGGACGGACCTTCACCAGCCATTGAGTCTATATGGATCTTGTGACCTTGAACCCCTCAAATCTCCAGAATAGAAAAATAGACTTCTATCATTTGTAAATTTCCCCATCCCAGCATTTTGTGATAGCAGAGCACAGGGAAATAACTGGGAAAGGGAGTACCCAGCAGTGACTCCAGAGCAAGACCATTCTCTTGGTATTTCCTACATCTTACCATCACTAGAGCAGCTAGGAAGAGATGGGCTCCATTTGAAGATGGCCCTTGTACCAGACAAATATTTAGGAAGGATTTTTTTTTTCTGTACAAGTCATTGTTCTAGATGTGGTGTTTCCCTCAAGTAGTTTATAGCTTGACCGTGTGGACCAGGTTTCTTTTTTAATGATCTGTACTTGGCCTTTCCAGAGCAGCTTACCCAGAGAGGTGCAAATGCTGCTTGCAGAATGTACATTTTTGTGAAGCTGATGTCCAGTTGGCCTGCCATTGACATTGCTGTATCTCTGCTTGACCTATATCGATGTCTGAGTTCACCTTTACTGACCCTGACATATTTCTGTCCTTTTAAGTTTGACAGGTAGCTTGGTTGCCCAATCTGTCTCTGAACTCTTTTACTTTGTTCCTGTGCGGAGGAAGAAAAAAAATATTTTCTCCCCTAAACACCGAAGATCCAAAGATAAAATCCCTTTGATGAAGGAAAACAGTGTCTCTCTCTCTCTCTCTCTCTCTCTCTCTCTCTCTCTCTCTCTCTTTTCTATTCCATTTTGATTTTCTTTTGAGCAAAACACATTGACAGCAGATGTGAGAGGTGAAGCATCCTCCACCCAGTTCAGCTCAAACTAAACAAGAGAGGGGAGAGCCCACTGAATCAACTACGGGGACAGCTGGGGCGAGCTGTGAAGAGACCCAGGGAGAAACCAGCAGAGACGACATTGGGCAGGCTTGTCGCGAGCAGTCCAGCGGTGCTCACACTTCATCACACAGCAGAAACGTCTCTCCGTGTTTGACTTCCTGATAGAATCATACTTTTGGGGTTCCCTGTAAAAGTGTGGGGAGGGTCCTCAACATATGGGTTCAAGAAACATGTCTAGAACAAGTAAAGAGAACTTAGCATCGTCAGGGAACAGGGGAGAAACGTCAAGGCGAGGTGGGAGCCGTCCCTCTTAGTCCTTTAGTTCGCAGTAATGTGGAGACTCTAATGGCCAGGAGCCTGTTTTCTGCCCACAGATAACAGGAGTGTGTGGTAAGCGTTAACTTAATCTTCAGTTAAAGAGGACCATAGGGGTTTGAAAGAGTCCTGATGATTGAACTAAGTCTGCTTTGCGGGGTTCATTTTAAAATCTGAAGATGGCAAACACTGACCTTTTCTCAAGATGCCAGAGTCCATCCCGTTCTCACATACATTCTTGTGCCAGTGGGTCCTTAGCATTAGATAAAAGAATACACAGACATCTCAATAACATTCTGCTACCAGAAGAGCATGAGAAGTGCGTCATTCATTCGAGGGTATATTTTCAGATTACATTTGGATTCGGTAACATATGATTTCTGTTTGTGAAGACTGTGCTGTGTTTCCGATGTTGGGCAGGGCACCATGGCAAATTCAAGAGGTTAATCAACCGGGAAGAGTTGGACAGCTCGTGAAAGTCTGTGACTTCAGGTCACATACGAAGTCCCACAAGAAAACAATCTAAAGGGTGTTAGAAGTTGTCAGCGGGGGACCTTCCCTACTAAGTGAGTGCTAGGAAACACCCACAGAGAATCCTCTGAGCTATACCTTGAAGAGTGTTGGTGAGTTATGATAAGCACTGTTGGGTAAGGCACTAGAATGTAAAAACTATGCTTTCAGGAACACACACACACACACATACACACACACCCACCACCACCACCACACACAAGGCCAAAAAGTCCTGAGTGACTGCCAACTCATTTTCTGCCAATTCATACATGCAGTCTAACTGTACATTCTAAAACACCAGCCCCCAAAATGACAATATTCACTCTGATTTAAAAAAAAAAAATTGTAGCTGTCCAGCATTGAGAATACACCACTCCACCTCCACATGAAAATAAACTTGAGGAGAAGTACTACTTTAGTGACATAAATGATAAAATCCAGAGTCATTCATATTAAATTATTTGCCAGCTAAGGCCTGGCACTGGCAAGATTGGTGTCTTTTTGATGGTAGAGTTCAGTTTGCCAGGTCATATTGCAGCTGGGAGGAAGCAAGGGTCTATGAAAAAGCAAACAGGGCAGGAGTCAGAGCAACAGAGAAGAATTTGTCATGAACTCTGTACTTAGGACTAGGCTTTGAGCAGTGTCGCGTCAGGGTTTAGCACTGTTTGTGGTCAGCACACACACTGCGGTTCAAAGCTCCCCTTTATCTCTTGCAGCAATTGCTGTCTCTAGTGCTGATTTGCCCCACAGTCTCTCATCCACCCTGCAGCCATACTAACCCTCTACAAGCTGGGGCTATGCCCGTGTCCGTCCCCTCCGCATAGTCCTGTGGATGAGAAGCCAATGTCTGTGGACTTCTTCAACCTGCAGAGGGGGGTGCGCCCCCACATGGGCATGGGAGTGAAAAGCAAACTAAGTCACCAAGCGCTAACCAGGACTGTTAGGGCAAACCAGTCTGTCTGTCTGTCTGTCTGTCTGTATCTCTCTTCTTCCCTTCCTTCCTCCCTCTTCCCTCCTCCCCTCTCTCAGACTCAATATGCATGAGCTTTTGAATGTATCTTTTACATTTTTTTACCTCATTCATATTACTGAATTTTATTTATGTTTCTCATTTCCCATCAGCCATGCTTTCACCCACTTGGTGTATTAGACCACATAGTGCAACATTTCTCAATTGGTCTTGCCCCCTTTGACAACAGTAGAGACTTTTTTTTTCAAAATATAAAGATGATTTCTATCAGCTCCCTTTTGTAGTCATCTCAAGCATAAAGATAGACCCTGTGCCAGGCTCATCCAAAACATTTTCCTTATTAGGTTGGTGAAGTGGCTCAGAGGGTAAAGGCACTTTGTTTCATAAGCCCAACAACCTGAGTTTGACCTCTGGAGCCCACTTAAGTGTGGAAGGAGAGAACAGAGTCTACAAAGTTGTCCTCCGATTACCACGTGTGTGTGCCAATGTCATACATATGCCTGCGGGCACACACACAGGCACACACCACACTCACATATACACACACACACAACGATAAAGTTCAAAATGTTAAAATTCCCTCTGTGGAGTAAGTTTCTTCATTTCTTTCTTTCTTATGGGGATTTGAACCAGGGTCTCACACAAGCTAAGTGAGCATTCTACTATTGAGCTACCATCCGGCTGAGTCCTGTCATTTCTGAACTCTGTGTTCCCCAGACACTGTCTTTCTTCCCATTCTTGAACATGCCATTCTCTCCATCGCCATCGGGACTTTCATGGCCTTTTACATCCCTGGAGGTAAGCCTCTTTAGTTAGCCTACTTACATGCTTTCCTTCAAGTGTCTCTGAAATGTTACTTCCTGACTTGTACAAAGATCTAGGAGCTCTTTCCCCCCACATAGCATGTAGGCAACCATCATAGTTGTAGCGTTGATGCTGTCATTACTCCACCCTAGGAGATGTGCTCTCAGCCAGTAATGGTGCCTGATTCTTATTGCTGACTCTTCCCATCAGCGAACAGCATCTTGTGTGCACATTTCGTGTTTTTTGTTGAAGGAATAAATAACACCCCCCCCCCCCCAACTATTGATCTCTACTCTGTGGCAGATCCTTTGCTCAGCCATTAATTCTTGCTAGTTTATTTAGCCCTCATTTATTAAGAAGGTACTAATCTTATCATAGTTCTATAGATGAATATGTTGAGAATAAAGCCTGGACTGAGTTATTTGCCCAATGTCACCTGGCTACAGTTTGTATGCTCAAGGATAGAGACTTTCATATACCAAAGTCCAGTGTGTCAGGCCATATTGCTTCTGGGTAGTTTTATGGGCTCAGGAAGAAGCAAGCAGAACCAGAAGTAGCGCAATGGAAAGGTATTTGGTGCTGAGCTCAGCTTTTGCGACAAAGCTTTGAGCAATGACACACAGGGTCTTAAGGTTGTTTGCAGTTGGTGTTAGAGAGCTCACACGAAGTCATGCAGTAGATAAGTGAGAGGGCAAAATTCAAACCCAGTCTCCGTACCTCAGGTCTAACTGTGACCCTGTGCTACCATTCCTGTCACGTGCTTTGGAACCGTGGAGATGTACTCCACAAGGCCGAGTGCGGAGAGGGGCTAACGATGGCGCAGATCCAGGAGACCCTGGGCTGATCTGGGCTGTTCCTCCCAGTCTAGCTGTAGAAGCACGCCAATGAACTGGTGGCTGATTTAACACTCCTCTCTCTTGATGTGTCCATGTTCTCTGTATGTTTATATACTTACTCATAGGTTTAAGTATCATATTTGCATTTCCGGGAAGATAATGAAACTCGATACCTGGCCTCGCAGATTATGTACACACTAGTATAAAACCGGAAACAGGATTTGCAAAGTTAGGAAGATCTCAGAGTGGTCAGTCAGGAGTGGTGGAGCACACCTATAATCCAAAACCTGGGAGGCTGAGGTAGGGAAACCAAAAACTCAAAGCCTGTTGTTCACAAACCAGCCATTCAAATCATCCACCGGCCAAACAATCAAACGAAAGCAAACGGCTCAACGCATACAGAACCCAGAATTTAATAAATGGAAATGCTTATTCCACTTTAAACCCTTGTCGCTGGATAAATACATTCATTATCCATCCAGCAAGTGTTGAGTCCTACCGCGACACCACTCTCCGGGACAGGCTTTGGAACTGTCTGAGTTTGGGCAAGATATGCACAGCTGGAACCATCAAACGGTATTTCAGCTCTTTCTATCCAATGCTTCATGATCAGAGCCTCTCATTTGTGTTTCATAGAGCTGTTGCTGTCGTCATATATATGAGTAAAATCCAGTAGTAGAAGAGTGCCATACAACACATACTGTGGCAAATAGCTGGAAGAGGGAAGCCAGCCCCCTTCCGAGAGAGGGCATGAACTGTGATCAGATTCCTCAAGAGATGATTGTAAAGTGGTCTGACTGCAGACACTGAAATCAGAAATAAAATGGAACAGCACCGAAAGCTCAAAACTGGCATTGCTCATATTATGATGAATGTTTGTATCTGAACTGCTTTAAACTCCTGTTTAAATATTAGATAACTTGATAGGTTATGCACAGTCTAAAATATACTCAGCTTGCTTAAATCATTTACTGCTATTTTAAGAGGAAAACATATTTTAATATAGTCAAATGTGTTACATTTTACTTTCTGAGTTAATATAAGTAAAATCATATATGATTGTATTAATTTTTTTATTTTTTTAACTTTATTATTATTATTTATTGCAGTTTATTCACTTTGTATCCTGGCTGTGGCCCCCTCCCTCCCTCATCTCCTCCCATGTTCTCTCCAAGTTCACTGATGGGGGGGTCCTCCTCCCCTTCTATCTGACACTAGCTTATCAGGTTTCATTAGGACTGGCTGCATTGTCTTCCCTGTGGCCTGGTAAGGCTGCTCCCCCCTCAGGGATTGGTGATCAAAGAGCCTGCCACTGAGTTCATGACAGAGACAGTCCCTGTTGCCCTTACTAGGAACCCACTTGGAGACTGAGTCTATGGGCTACATCTGAGCAGGGTTTTCATGTCCTTTCCATGTATGGTCCTTGGTTGGGGTATCAATCTCTGTAGGGCCCCCAGGGCAGAGTTTGTTTTGGCTCTGTTGTTCTCCTTTTGGCATGCCTGTCCCCTCCAGATCTTTCTCTCTCCTCCTTCTTTCATAAGATTCTCTTCACTATACCCAAAGTTTGGCTATGAGTCTCAGCACCTGACCTCATTACTCTCTTCAAAATAAACTATACACTAAAACATGGCAATGATAGGTCACAGAATCTAAACATTAGCTTTCTAGATTACAAGTAAATCAGACTGTCTATCTCTCTATTTCCCTCTCATCTTCCCTCCCTCCTCATTGAATAAAATAGCAACATTACTAATGTCTATAAAACTAATGTTTAAATCCTGTGGCCTATCATGGCCATGTTTTAGTGTACAGTTTATTTTAAGGAAAGTAATAAGGACAGGAGTGGTCTAAAAATAAGGTCTTACTGTGTGTTTGTTTTTCCTGTTTGCTGTTAGTTATAAGCCAAAATCTCTTGATTGCATTAAATATTGCTGTGCAAAATTGGTTTGACAGCAGCATTTCACTTAATTTTATGAATGCACTGTATTCTCTTTCTAGTGTAATCCATTTGTTTTTATAACCACATCTTTAAAATAGCTGCTCACAGACGTACAGATGGATCAGCAGTTAAGGGCACTTTCTGCTCTTCCAGAAGACCTGGGTTCAATTTTCAGTGCCCACAGGGCAGCTCCCAACCATCTGTAACTCCAGTTCCAGGGCATCTAAACACGTCTTCTGACCTCCTCAGGCAACAGGCATGCACGCAGTGCACAGGCATGCATTCAGTCCAAGCACTCAAGCACATGAGATACATGTTTAAAAAAATGAACTTAAAAATATAAAACATAGAATTGATCACACAGGAAGTCTTAAAAAACAAACATTGATGTCTAGATCTCCAGTATACAGATTCTGACTTGCTGCTCTGGGTTATAGCTCAGATATGCCTTGGGAATTTTTAAAGCTCTCCAGCACCTCTAATGGGTAGATAAATTAAAGATTGCCACAGACAGTGTGACGTTGACGGTGAAGGTATGAGACCAAGCGCTCTTAAGGTGAATCAGTGCCCGTTATTTAGTTTTAGTGTAATCATCTTGAGCTGCTGAATGGATGATGCAGCTCACCCACTTTCCTGTGACATACATACAGAATTATTCTGTGGCAGATAAAATTAGAATGGGGTTTGGTTCGTCAGGCTTTGTGCTGTAAGTATTCTGTGCTAAGCCATACACAATACACTATAGAAGAAATACTGGATTTACCAAAGATTTGAGCTTTAGCTCAATAATAATAATAATAATAATAATAATAACACAATATCAAGAAATATATTCACTAATAAAGAGTCTGAATTAGTCAAACAGTATATTCAGTGCCTAGCATATGATATGCATTTTATTATTTTTTAAAAGAATTAATGTATCTTGAGTTACATAGTAAGTTTGGTATCTTTTCTTTATGGCCATATCAATGTTTTAAGTTGAAATTAATTATTTTTCAGCTTAGGGGAAATTATCTATTTGAACAGCTTAGCTGGAGAAGAACATTTGCAAAGTTTGCAAGATGTTTTTCTCGTTTGCACTGTCAAGTGGTCTGCGTCCTTGAACATAAGATACAGGTGACCCCTGTGCTGTTAATTATTGGCAAATTGCCCCATCGCAACCTAAGGAAGTGAAGTAACATGTTTGCCCTCAGAGGGTTACTAGTTAACAGGCATCACTCAAGAAGAGTATAAAAGGCCTTCAGCATCACGGCTCTCTCAGCATTCTGCTTCCACCACTGAGAGCAGCGCAGAAACCAGCAGCCATGAAGTGGAGCGCAGCCATCTGTTTCGTCTTTCTACTCAGTTTTGCTGAATCCAAAGTACCGCACAGACATGAGTTTGGAATCGGTAAGATGCTTCATGATTTGAGAGCTATTTTTTTAAATAACAAAATTCCTAAAAATTCTCACATTTGCATCTCTAGGTACCTTGATTTAGGCGTCACATTTACTGTTGCAGGCAAGAAAATATTTAACTGGTGAAGAAGCTTATAAAAAGACAGCAATGTTTAACACAATCAGCTTTTGTGCATTCCGTACTTGGTCAATTTTTGATATTATTTATATAATTGGCACACACACACATACACAAAAAAAAAAAACTAGACCACACTTCTAGATACTTCAGATCGACAACAATAAGTAACATTTTTATTCTCAAAAAGCTAAAAGGGGCTTATTGTTAAACTCTCTGTGAAAGCCTTACTGTGAATGGGCCAACTGTAGCATAGGCTACTGAGACAAGCCAATTGGAAGATTATATTATTAGGGAGACAAATAGGGAACCTGAAATATGGGTATTAGTGTTAAATATGCAATTGGTAATTCTGGCTATCTTCATTCCTTAATTTTTTAGTTTTCCCAAGTGTAAAATTAAGACATTTGGATAGGCAGCTCCTAATAACTCTTTAGTTATAAAATTTACAGTTTGGTTTTAAATTCAACAATGATTATTTTCCCAGCTGAAATCATCACTTGTTAAAAATTCCTTCTGTTTTCCAGCTTCTACACTGGATTCTTCCCAGTGCTCGACGCAGAAGAATATCCATAACCTGTAAGTTTTGCTTCTATAAACGTGCTGCAGAAATGCCATGCAAAGATAAGTTCAGACAACTGAATCTAAGTTTTTAAATTACAGGAGTGAATTGGACAATTTTAAGGCCTCACTTACACTTAATATCAAACTGATAATGCAAAATGTTTTATTTCGGGCAGTGCCTTGCATAGCAGCCTTTCCATTGCCTGGAACTCCATGAAGCCAGCCAAATCATATTTTCAAAACCGAAGACCAGTTTCTCAGCAGTCAAGCAATAGCTATATATGGGTGCAGGAATTTGTCTTATCAGTACCAAGAGAAAGATAATGCAACAGTTTCTATTTTGCCAACTGTTTAGTACCAAGTCATGAGAAGTAAAATATTTTTTATTTTTGTTATTTGTGGAGAATATTTTATTCCTTTAGACAGTGCCACTGTTTTCTAACTATTAGACATTCGTAGTAAGGAATGTAAGCGTATGTGTTACTGGTGGTGTTTGCATGCAGGGCCCTGGACACTCATCACGTTGAGTAAATCTGGGACCCCTACAGTCTAGGATTGGAGTTCAGTCACACTGGCAGTACACATAATTGGAGGTCTAACGACTTGATCTTTGCCTAAGCAAGAAAACAAGAATCTGTATTCTTTTATGTTACAGCTGCATCACGCTGAGCAGTGGTCCAAAAAAAAGGAGGAAGCACATTTTTGGGGAATCCATTTCTTTTGGCTTTTAAGAGTTGCATCTTTACTTATGGGTGAGGTAGACAGAAAGAAGACTGACATTTCTCACAGACCTTTAGCAAAGGGTGCCTTCGAAACCGATCAGGGCAGGTGCCACCAGCAGAAAAAGCTGTCCCTGGAAGACAAATGTGACCCTCGCCTCGCCCTCAAGCCTCCATGTGTGCTTTTGTTTCAGTGCCACCATCACCTTTGCCCAGTTTGCTCCTGAAGCGACTTTCGAGGAAGTGAGCAAGATGACGAGTGACGTATTGACTGCAATTAAGAAAGCCACTAGCAAGGAGCAGGAAGAAGGGTGCTTAGAAAACAAGGTGGGTGAATTGAAAGAAAAGCCACTCTGAGACTTAGCCAGTCTTTAGACCACAGAAGAGAAGATTCCAGGAAGATGGGGGTTTGGTTGTTTGCAAACCTGTTGTATGCAGGAAGAATTCGATTAGTTCTGCAAGCCTGAACAGCCAACGAGTAGATGCTAGAAAGAGCCAAGATTAGTACGGAGACTCATGGCTAAGGTCCCAGAGTAAAATTCCCCAAGTGACCATAAAAACGTTCTCTTCTTTGAGCTTTCAAACCTACAATAGATGGGTGACATGCGGTCCACTGAGAGTTGTATAGAGATGTTAATGATGAATGGGAATTTACTTCCTCTTATGCACACAGTGTGGCTGACACCATTCTAGGGATCACTGCAAACACATTGCTAATGAAAACATTGCGTGGAAGATGAGGTGCACCAATCATAATTTCTGTCCATCAAACTAAGAGAACTTGGCTGCAGCTTATCATAAGAATATCTACCTTATTTACAAATGTTAATCTATTAAATTACATAATCTTTATTCGTTGTGTAGTTGTAATTTATATAGCATTATATAACTATAGTATAATAATAATAATTTAATTTCTTAATTAATTTGATCAAGTAAATCTTTATAATTCTGCAAGGTTGAGGACAATTTTCCTGTGGAGGAAACTGAGGCACAGGGAAGTCACTCCTTTAGGGAACTAGAGTGTGGTAGAGCCGAGGTTTCAAACGAGGCCATCCGGCTCCAGGATGGTCCTCAGCAGGGTGCTCACACTGTCCAGCACAGCATGGTGAGTGTGGGGCTTGTAGAAGGTCATTTGGCTTGTAGGATATCTCGAACACACGGGAATGTCAATATCTGATAACGAGGTAAGTCAGAACTTCAGAAAAACAGTCAAGTTTAAGTTCCCAGTTGTCCTGGTGCAGAAGTTAGTTATTACTCTTTAGTTGACTTTTGTGTAGAAACGAGCTTTATACTTGTTGGAGTTATTCAAGGATGGAGCAAATTTCCCAGACCTCTTGTCACAGCAGAGCTTAAGTTCTGTGCCTGGGAACTGTGCAGGAGATCTCTCCTTTTAAAAATGATAAAACACGTTCTTTAAGACCTTTGTCCAAAATACTGTAAGCGCACCCGTCTTCCCAGCTCCCTTCCAACCCCTTCCCCCCCCACTGCCCCTGCTTCTACGTGCTGCTCAGTTTCTTTACTTTTCTTTAAACCCGTGTGTCTAACCAGTGCTGGCGCATAGGGCCATCCGCTGGCGCATGTGCCGAGGGCCACATCCTAAAGCAAAGCTACTCTTTATCTTCCTGCAGCTGACAGCTGTCAGTAGCGCCCCTGCAAGGCTCTGTGAGCCCCTTCGCATCCATGCAAGGAGTTTTGACTAGCTTGAGTACATGCAGGTCTGGTGCAGACAGCGCAGCCATTGTAATTTCCTGTGCGCCATCGCCTTGTCATGTCAGAGAACAGTTTTGCCCCAGTCCTACAATCTCTGGCTCTTAAAATCTTTTTATTCCCCCTCATCTCCAACGGACATTGACCCTGGAGGGGTGAGAGTGTCCTTCTCTACAGATGTACCATTTGGGGCTGAGCACTGCGCAGTCACTTATCCTCTGTACTTTGGCCAGTTGTGAATCTCTGCGTTCATCTCCATCAACTGCAAACAAAGGCTTCAGGGAGGAAGACAGAGGGCCACACTAAGCTCCAGCTGTAAGCGTTTAGAAGGACGCGAAGTCCATTCAGTAAAACAAGCAGGAAAAGGTTTGCCCTTAGGGCTATAACATAGTCCTGGGTTCTTGGCCCAGTTACCAGTGCCAGGTGTGAGTTCTAGTCTGCAAGAGCAGGCTTGAGACCCAGTCAGAGTACTGCTGGTCCCCTTCCTGAATTTATGCCACCATTGTACCAATGAATATACCTTAGCCAGGCGGATTGTTACTGTAGCACACAGGGTCTAACAAGCTGGGTAAACCTGTAATTAGATGACCTCCCCCCCCCACCTCCCCAGCAGCTTGCACCTTCAGGCATTATGCAATCTAGCCAGTAAGAAGGCGGTGTCAGATGCTTCCATTTCTAAAATTTATGAGCTAATAAGAATCCCTGCCTTGTATCTTTGTTTTTGTCTTTTTCTGTTAGCTAGTTTAAAATGTGAGTATAATTTATACCCCAAACACTTCTTTCTTATTGCAACTTTTTAAAATTTAAGTTTCTTTCTTTCTTTTTTTTTTTTTTTTAATAATTTATTCTCTTTACATCCTGATTGGAGCTCCCTCCCTACTGTTGCAACTTTGTATTCAATTAGAGTTCAGGCGTAAAGTTCCAGATTGGGTGACTTGTCACTGCAAGTTCAAAAGGTTTCTTTAAGGAGGTGGATTGAAGCAAATGTGGCGACTCACTCCTATGAGCTCAGGGCTTGTGAGGTTGAGGCAAGTGGATCTGAGTTTGAGTCCAGTGTAGTTTTACATAGTGAGTTTGAGGCCAGCGGGGAAGTGTATCAGGAAGAGACACTATCTCAACCAACTAGAGAACATCAATAGCCAAAAGTGAATACTGAGAATTCAAGTCATAAGTAAGACTGTCAAGGTTTTTAAAATATTCAACAGTTTTAATTGTTAAAGGAAGATTTTCCCAAGGTGAATGAAAGATGCATTTATTTATTTATTTATTTATTTATTTAGAGGCTTTCTTGAAAATACTGTTGTCCTAGCTCAGTGAATTTAAGCACTAAGGAAGAAAGCATTGGAAGATGTTGTAGCTAAACCTGTAATTATGACTAATGAAGGGTGGTTCCATTTTTAGTCCACTTTGAAGTCACTTTTATTTTTAACTAAAAATAATATCCAATTTTAGCTTATTGTCATGTTGTTAGAAGGGCAAATGGAATGAGTATCTATAAAACAATGATTATGTAAAAAGAGGAAAGTTTCTATTATCTCGAGGCCAAATCCTTCAATAAATAAAAGAGTCAAGCCACTTAATTTAAAATCAAGGTAGGAGAGATAAACTATTGTGTGACCTATTTTTTCTTTTAAAATGGAATGAGTAGATATCTCTCCGTCATGTGTGCTACCCAAGGACGTTAAGCTTAAAGCCCTCCATCCTAAAAGCTGCCAAAGAACGTCATCACACCAGACTGCGAGGGAATATGCAAGGGGAGTTTTCCTAATTTGCTGGTCTCATTTCGGGTCTTAGTAAGCTCTACACGCCTGTGTCTGCCATTCATGAACATTTCCGTCAACACTTGCACTCCCTCCCAGCTCTCCGTGTTTCTGGATGAAATCTGCCACGAGAAAGAGCTCACTGAAAAGTACGGACTCTCCGGCTGCTGCAGCCGGAGCGGGGAGGCGAGGCACCACTGTCTGCTGGCGCGCAAGAAGACCGCCCTAGCCGCTGTCCCGCCCTTCCACTTCCCAGAGCCTGCTGAGGCTTGCAAAGCCTACGAAGAAAACAGGGCCATGTTCATGAGTAGGTAAGGACCCTCCACCCGCCGGTCCGTGTTTCCGCGGTCTACGCGCGCACTTCAGGGTGCGGAGAAGCAGGAGCCACAGCCAGGGCGGGTTTGGCGAGATCAGCACAATGGACGCCTTGAGGGCTCCTGAGAAATACAGACTGTGACACGCAGAACAGACCACAGGCAGACCCTCTTTCCTGTCTTCACAAACACACACACACACACACACACACACACACACACACACACACACACACACACACACAAATGCATCAGTATGGCAAAGAACGGCTTCTGAGAGCCAAGTGCTTACATCTCACATTCACTAAAATTAAGATGTTGTTGGTAGAAATGTGCTCAGCATGAATGGTCGGCTGCGTGCTCACAGGCTTTGATGCCACCCTCTCCCCTTCCTTTTTCCTCCAAAAATATTTCATTTTATTCTGAGACAGCGTCTCAGGAAGGTCAGGTTGGCCTTGAATGACCTATGTAGCAAAGGGGGGCTTTGAGTTTCTTATCCTCCTGTCACCATCTTGGAATCTTACAAGTGCTAGGATGACAGCATATACATACATACATACATACATACATACAAACATACATGTATACATTCACATATTTACATGTTTATCTGTCTATACACAAATATCTACCATCTATCTATATCTATATCTATATCTATATCTATATCTATATCTATATCTATATCTATATCTATCTATATCTGTCTGTCTGACTCCTTAAGCTGGCTACTCTGTTCTTCCTGGTGGAAGGTCTTGCTTTCTGTCTTAGAAGTCTGGCTTCTCTGATTCCCCAGATGAGTCTGAGCAGACTCACTGTAAAAGACATTTCAATGAGAACCATAGCATCTTTGTTGGTTTTCATGATAAACTCTGGAACAATGTATTGGGTCTTTTCTTTTCTCCTGAGGTTGACATGGAGGGAACTTTTTGACAGCCTCTGGGGGAAAAAAACAAAACAAAACAAAACAAAAAACATGTCTATTCCCCATCACAGCACAGTAAAGAAACACAAAACAAAACAAAACAAAAAACAAACCCAGTGCACTTCACTGCTTTTACTGTTATTCGAATCTTTAAATAAACTGGAGTCCAGTTCAGACCAGTTGCAGTCCATTCATTTTTTTTTTTTACATGCTTGCAAATCTTCAGGCTTTGTCCATTTCACAGGTTCATCTATGGAATATCAAGAAACAACCCCTTCATGTATGCACCTGCCATTCTTTCGTTGGCTGCCCAGTATGACAAAGTAGTTTCCGCCTGCTGCAAAGCTGAAAACACCGAGGAATGCTTCCAGTCAAAGGTGGTATCTCTGGGATCTATCTGGGGTTTAGCTATGGCTTGGGAACACAGGTAAAAATGGATTGTGCATCATGTTGAGAATATCATCTTCAGAAGAAAGTGTGATTCCTTTTCATTCATGTCCTTTTCACTGGATCTTTACAGTTATTGTGAAATTTCATTTTATATTTATAGTTAGAAACAAGAGCTATAAGGGTAAGGTACAACTTTAGGCCAAAGGAAAAAAAAATGTGTGTGCATTTTATGGCTTCCTGAATCACCATTTACTAAATCTTTAAAGAAAGCAGAGGTAACAGTAATGTACGTGGAAGAGGTGATTTAGTAGTTAAAAGCTTGGCAGAGTGATGGGATTATGTCTCTTGTGTAGAGCAAGGCAGTGGAATGCTTTGCTACAGCTTCTCATACAAACGCAAAACAAGATTCATACAGAATAAACAGAGCAGGAGTCAGCCTGGACAGGCACAGTTGTCCATATGAGTCCAGTGTCAAAATTATGATGCTTTGTTCTGAAATGTTTTAAGGAAATCCCAAGCATATATATACGAACTAATCTACAAATCATGAAAAAAGAATAATATGTTTAAATGTCTTGTGATTCTAAGTTTAGTAAAAAAAAATATCCATACGTTTTCACGTTATTTGTATTGTTGCCTTTCTGATGCTTACATCTTAGAATACATGAGTTTCCTTAACACTTCACTTCTTCTGCATCTAGACACCATCACTTGCCAAGGAATTGAGAGAAGGAAGCTTGCTAAATGAGCATGTGTGTGCAGTGAAAAGAGAATTCGGATCCCGAAACCTCCAGGCCATGTAAGTTTAAGCCTCTGTGGAGGCAATCGGGTAGGCTCTGGAGAATGGTTGTTTTAATTCCTCAATGTCGCCCTTACAGAGTAAAGTTTCCTCAACCAGGTAGACTGTGATTAGAATCAAGAAATCTTAGGGTCAGAATGAAGCTGTCCAGTCAGTTTGCCATTCACATCTTACAGAAGCCTCACTGGAATGACATTTGAGGGAGAATTTAAAGGTTTATGGTTCTTGTCTGTTCTACACACTTCTGTTTCTGTCGTCAGTCACCTTATACTGTCTCATTAGACCATATTTTTCTAGCTCTTTTACAGCTACGTCAACCTTCCCAGAGAAGCTGCTCAGCCTTGTGTGGCCTAACAGGAAATTCTTTAGGCTAACTGTGCTTCCTAATCTGCTCCATTGTGTCAGCTGTTGCTTCTCATTAAAATATTCCCCCCGGAGGCAAAAACTTTAGAACCCAACCGAGGTGAAAAGACAGTCCTAAGTGATGTGAGTCCTAAGGACTTTGCACCGTTCAGACTTAACGGACGTTTTCAGTCATGCAGTTACTTACTTCCAAAGGCTGGCTGGGTCTTCCTCCTGGAAGAGGTCAGGCTCACCCTTCAGGTGCCTCCCAATTCTGCTAGAAACTTAATCATCAATTCATGACGCACTTTAAAAATCTGTCTTAGTAGTAAATTAGAAGTGAAGACACAGTTGCAGCGACAGTATGATGTATCTATGAGTAAGTAAAGCCACGTGCTCTGCAGTAGCCCCCAAACTCCCGTAGCAATGACGCAGCCATCCACTCGAGAAAGCACGGTCTTCACACAGACATCCTTCTCTTCTCATTAGCGGAACTCCAGGGGGAGGCAGCTTTATCTCATTCTTCGCCTCCGTCGTGGTGTCATGATTTGTCTCCGATGTTGAGTCCACCCCACTCTTTTCATTTCATTGATTCGTGCATTTGCCCTTCTCCCCGGTTTCTCACAAGTGTCTGTTCCTCTGAGATGAAAGGCAAGCGTTATTCTCAAAAAATTTCCCCACCGCTTAATCACTCATTCATTAATTTAAAACAAGTATATATTTGTTCTTTTTGAGGCAGAATCTGGTAGTGCGGCCTGGACTTGAACTCCAGATTCTCTTGCCTCCGTTTCCGGTCTGCTGGAATTATAGAGGAATGACACCATGTCTGCAACCAACAAAGATCCCAAATTCTCAGGGTCAGGGGTGCAAGGACTGTATTTATCTTGGGTCCTAGCTAGTCTGCAGGAAGCTACAAACTACGTCCAAATCATTTGGGGACCCAGCCCACAATCGACAGATCTTCTGTCTGGAAAAGAGGGGCAGAAAATAAGACATCTCTCGGTTCTTTTTCCGTGGAGATGTCTCAACAGATACTCTATAGACAACTTGATTTCATTCTGAGAAACACAATGATTAAAAAAAAAATTTTTTTTTCCTCTTCCAGAACCATGGTCAAGATGGTTCAAAAGTTTCCCAGGGTGAATTTTACCGAGATTCAGAAGCTGGTCCTGGATGTGGCCCACATTCATGAAGAATGCTGTCAAGGAAATGCAGTGGAGTGCCTCCAGGATGGGGTAGGTGCCTTCCTCTTCCCACGAGACAATTTCTGTTCCCTTTGTGCTTTGTCTCACTCTAAATGTCTCACTGTACCTGGCTCGGCTGGGGCACAGTGCATGGTAGCTGTGACCCAGTGAATTTAAGCTACAATGTGCTTGATTTGGCTTTCACTGCAGGCATTGGCAAATACCTGTCCCCTTTTGTGATACTCAGGCACACTCAAATCTTTAACTGACTGAGTATTCCCTACTAGCTAGCTAGCTGCTGGTTCACAATGAGAGACGCTTGTCAGGGAAACTTACAAATTTATAAAAGAATGTACAGTTTAACTAGAAAGATAAGACAGCGGCCTTCTTGAAGTTATGGACTTTCTTTTGTTTGCCATTATCTTTACAGGACATTGCCTGACACGCTGAGGGATGCGGTGATACTTTAATGACAGATTGATTAGTAAAGAGAAAAACAAGAAACTGTTACACTAGGGAAAATGTCCACCCTTGGCAAGCGGAAGCTGTGAAGAAAGGGATCTAAAAGAATCGAAACCCCAGACTTTTAGCGATAGATTCATAGGAAGTGGTGGCTATTTTGGGCCCACCCTGAACTTCCTATATCAAATTACTCCCCCTTTCATCCCTGTGACATCATGGAGACTTAAAAAAAAAATCACTGTTGTGGGAGGCTCAAGTGATTTGGAAACGGGCAGGAGAGACTGCCTTTAGCACCCTCCTGTGGTGTTCTTTGTAGAGGCAGCCAGGGAGGGACGTCAGCGGGTGGCAGGGCCTCCCAGGGGACAGAGTAGGCAGCTGGCGAGACTGCCACTTATTTTCTCATGCACGTTAGGAATTCATCAGCCCCTCAGGAAGAGCAGAAAAATTATTTTGTTTATCTTTGCGGTCAGCTTTCTTGGTTTGTAAGTGACATTTTTTTTATTGATTTTTCAGCTTAAAAATTAGCTTTTAACTTTTGGAGCTCATGGTTACTTTTTCATTAAGAACGGGTTGGGAGATGGGGGAAATAATTTCAGTATTTTAAGGGAGGGTTTTAACAATTGAATAATAATAGGTTTCAACGGCCCCTGCAGAGAAGGCATATCCCGAGCAGAGGCAAAGTTCCTTAGGAGTTTACTCTGCCAGTTCGTTGTCTAGAGACTGCCCTCTGGAGGGCAGAGTGTGTCACTGCAGAGCCTTCTGATCACGATGGGAGGGAAAGCTAGCAAGGTCAGAACGCCAGAGGCGAATATTGACTATTAGAAATTTTCATTGAGAATAAAAAGTTGCTGTCTGGCTAAAGCAGCACACTTCTTTCTTTTCTTGAAGACTTTTACTAAAATAGAAAGTAGGACGTAAGTGTAAGCTTTGGAAGAGAGACTCGAACAAATCGGAAAGCAACAAGGAAAAGCCAAGGTGTACAAATTTAGAACAGAGACAGGAGGTAAAAGCAGAAAGGAAGAGATGGAGGCAAATGCCTTTATTGACCCTTGGTTTTTCTCTTCATCTCTTCATTTATTTCTTCTTCCACTTCCTCTTTGGGCTCTAAGTTTCCACCTTAAAGGATAAATCTTTGAGATTTGTGTTTTGTTTTACCCATCACAGGAAAAAGTTATGTCATACATATGTTCTCGACAAGATAGTCTGTCAAGCAAAATAGCAGAATGCTGCAAATTACCAACAATCGAACTTGGCTATTGCATAATCCATGCAGAAAATGATGACAAACCGGAAGGCTTATCTCTAAATCTGAAAGGGTTTCTGGGAGATAGAAATTTTGCCCAGTTTTCTCCAGAGGAAAAAATCATGTTCATGGCAAGGTAACATACGCTGTAAATGTACACTCATGGTGATAAAGATCAGTGTGTGGTTGACAGCTTTGTTTTGTTGAAATAGGGGATGTTGGCTGTTTTTTGTTTGTTTGTTTTGTTTTGTTTTGTTTTAGCTCTATTGAGGTTGTCTGTCTAGGTGCTTCAAATCCAAGGAACTGTAGCTATAGAACTAGTAACTGAGGAAAGAGATCCTTTGTCAAGTGATGGGGATCCCACCATTACCACTATTATATTTTCTCTGATGTGAGGGATGACGTTCTGTTTAAGCACCTCCTATGAAAACCACTATGAGCTTCCAAAGATAATTTGCGTAGTTTTGTAATAAGGAAGGCATAGGCTGCCAAGTCCTGCTCGGTGGGTAAGGGCACCTTACCACACAGGCCTGAGTTTGAGCATTCAGCTCAAGGAAACTGATGTGGAGTGACTGAACCAATTTCCAAAAGCGGTCCTTTACAATACTGGCATGCTATGGCATACATGCCTCCCCCCTTCCAGTGGTAACAGATAAATAAAATTAAATTAAAAAAGGAGGGCTCAGGGCCGTGAATACAGTGTCTCACAATCCATATTTTTCAAAAAAATTTCCCTAACTATAACTCAATAGATAGAGCCAGAGAGCAGGTCTTTCACTGAAACACATTGTTTGGTATTTATTGAATTTTTAAGGAAATGAATACATGTTTAGACACAGTCACACAACAGTAGTTTTCTGTAGTAAATAGGCACATATCCATTCTAGTCTCCTTTAAGGGGAGCTGACGATGAAAACCTTTTCCTTTATTGTATGTGCATATGGATGCTATCAGAAGAGGGATCTGTACTGCTCTTAGGACGTTATTCTTAATGATTTCCGAGGCCTTTCCTAATTTAAGAGTCTGATTCTAATGCAGCAATGAAAATAATGGCTTAATTTTCTCCCTCGTATTCCCAGAAGATGTGGCGCTCCTGTTGTATTCAGAACAGGTATTCACACATCATTTGTTCTGCTAAATAAAATTATGCAAACTAAAACTAAGACCAGATTTAGGAGACAGATCTAGACATTTTATTGGCGGCAGAAGTCAACGCTGCCAGTATCTACAATGCTAGGCCGCGATTAACAGTCCAGAGCTATCTCTGCACTTACACAGTCCACATCTAAGGAAGCTGACCGTTTGCTTCATAGAAATAGGCCTTCGGCAGAAAGAATGTTCGCTGTAGGAATTTTCCCGGCTGGGAATGACCTTCCTCCAAGCCCTTGCGCTTCCTTTACTCACGTGTCTGCTGCTGTATCGCTCACCCAAAGGACCTGTGCTGGGCCACGAGCTGAACTAGTGACCCCTCCTCTTTGGGTGTTGCCTGGCTTCCTGCCCTCCATCTTTCCTGTTTTTCTTCATTGGTTTATCACTATCAAAGAGAGATGACCCCTTTAAGCTTGCTTCTGCTTAACAAATGTATTTGGGGAGGAGAGGTATTTTTCTCACACACAGGATTAGCTCTTCACTCTTTAGAGCACACCGTACACTCTGGAAAGCATATTTGTTGGATAAATAAATCCAGATCTTACAACTGAAAAGCTACATGAGATATAAAATAAAATAAAATGGCATATTTGTGTCATTCTCCTTAATTAAAAATAATTTCACATACATGCATACAAAATGTCAGAGGTAGGTTCCATGCGTGGGAGGAGAGCGTGTGGTGTTTGTCTGAGTCTGGCTTGTTCATTTAATGATTGCCAGTTCCATCTGCTCTCTGGCCAATGTCATGATTTCATGAAAGGACATTTTACAGGGCAATTTGAGGGACTATGTATAGCCCATGTTAATATTTTTGCTGCTCAGAAAATTTAAATTATGTTTGTTTTTCTGCTTCACTTGCTATTTGAGGTCTAGTTAATTTCTATATGCCCTGACTACTACATGGGAATGATGAGGGAATTGATAGTATATTTTTGTCTTAGTTCCAACAACATATTTTTTTCTATATTTTCAGCTTTCTTTATGAATATTCAAGAACACATCTTGAACTTGCTGTCCCAGTCATTCTAAGAGTTGCTAAGACATACCAGGAAATACTGGAGAAGTGTGCCCAGTCGGAAAACCCACTTGCATGCCAGGACAACCTGGTAGGCTGCACTAGAATTTGGGGGATAGTCTGTAAAACTTCATTAATGGAAGCAATTGAAAATACTGTTGTGGGCCAGCAACATGGCTCAGTAGGTAAAGGCACCTGCTGAGCAAGCCCTGGGTCCTGAGTTAGCTCCTTGGGTACCACTTAAAGGTAGAAAAAAACAAAGACAAAAACAAAACAGCTCCACTCCACAAAGATGGAATGTTGGAATGGTTTCCACATGTGTCCTATGGCACATACTTCCCACCGGATAACAATCAAAATAAATAAGTAAATAATACTTCTTGTCTAAAAGTAACTATTAACTAGTAATTAGCTAGTTATACTTATGGGTTAATAATTGAACTATTAAGTAGTTATTCTAACTAGCATCCAATGGCTTATGTAAGAGATAGAAATATTCATTAAAAGCTCTATGGTGAATTCAATAGAGATAATATTCATCACTGGCAGCTTCGGGAAGGCAAATATTGAACAGAAACTGTAACCTCCTCTCTGATGGTTGTATCATCAAGAGCTATTTGTTTCAGTTCTTAAAAGTTACACTTTATCACCGTTAATATTTTATAAGGGCTTCTAAGATTTGTTTTATAATATAATAAGATACTGGCATATGGAAAATCGTTTGTCTGGGAGGAGAGAAAAATGCATGTAATAATGTCTGTATTTTTAGGAGGAAGAAGTGCAGAAACACATCCAGGAGAGCCAGGCGCTGGCCAAACAAAGCTGTGCTCTCTCCCGGAACTTAGGGGACTACCGCTTACAAAACGTGTATGTTTTTTTTTTTTTTAAAGTGTTTTCAGTGATTTAAAATTATCAATATGTGAATGAGACATACATTTAATTTCTTAAGACACGGTTACTCTCAGTTCTGTCCCCGACTTGGATAGAAGTCGCTTTAAGTTCGGTGACGTGATTTCTCCCAGGTCATCCCTGATACAGTTGAATCGGCTGCGGGTTCCCCAGACTCCGCAGTTTATTGCGGTGGGGGTATCCTTTCTGCTCTGGGTCTGTTAAGGTTCCAAAACCCAAAGTTCACGGTTGAAATCCAGGGAGGTGCTGAGGTTGGGAAGCAGCATCCTGCTGAGCCATCCGCCTTCCACAGCGATGACTTGGTAAAAATGCCCCTTTCAGGTTCCTCATCGCCTATACAAGGAAAGTCCCTCAGCTGACCTCGGAGGAGCTGCTGGACCTCACCCGGAAGTTGGTGGGCATTGCATCCACGTGTTGCCAGCTCAGCGAGGACAAATGGTCCACCTGTGGTGAGGGAGCGGTGAGTGTCCTGTCTCATTTCGTGGAAACCCATGCAGGGATGGTGTTGCCTGGTTTGTTCAGTGAGCTCGGATGGAGGAGGGTGTGGTCGCGCCGCCTTTAGGCGATTTGCCTTTGGCCAGGCTTCCTGGCTTTACTCGACAGTGCACAAGCTTGCAAAAACTTCGCTTCTAAAAGATGGCGGTTTTGTCGTGTTATTTTAGCCACACCTAGGGTTCTGCCTTTTGCAGGCCGGTCTTATCGTCATAGTGCTATTTGGGGTAGTTTGTTCCCAAGCCAAGTACAGGAGTAAGATGCATTGTTCTGGATAACCAGCTCCTTAGTCTTCCCGTCACGCTGAGAGGGGACTTCTGTCCCTCAGGTTGAGCTGTTTGCATTTGATATTTGAGAATAATAATTGTACCTTAACCTGAGAGCGGTAGGCACACAAGCCTGCTGACAAGAATTAAAATTTATAGCTTGGTGTTTAAGGGATATCTTTGAAGTATGAGAGATTAGTAGAAGCCACATGAAAGTCTTAAAGACAACCTCACCCATTTATTTTCTATTAGGTATGTGTGTGCATAGAAAAAAAAACCTGCAAAAGTTAGATTTGCCCTCTTCTAACCTTATCAAAGTGTAAATATGGGGGTGGCAGAGATGGCTTGGACAGTTAAAAGTGTGTACTGCTCTTTTGCGTCTTAGCACCCGCTCAAAATGGCTCTCAAATGCCCTTTTCTCCAGCTTCATGCAGAGCTGATGCCTCTGGCTTCCACAGGCACCCATACTCACCTGCACACGCCACCCCCTACAAACACATAATTTAAAATAGAATAAATATTTAAAGAAAAGCAAAAGCTCAACCGGATACACACAGAAAACGAGCTACCAAATCATTCGTACACATCAAGATGCAGATATTTTCTCCTTTGAAATACAACCAGAAGCGTATTTTAAGTAGCTAAAGGGCTTTCTTCAACGTCACATGTGTTAACAGCTGCCATTATTACTATGGCAATAATGCCACCCAGCAAATTTCCCTGTAATATTATCAACAAGCTCCTAGAGGCTGGGTGTCACCGTGTGGGATTTCTGGAACTGTGAGCCAACGTCGTAGCTGATTTCATCTCCCCACTATCTTGTCTTTCATTCTCCTACCCAGGCTGACCTTTTCATCGGACACTTGTGTATACGACATGAAGCAAGCCCCCTGAACCCTGGTATTGGACAATGCTGCAACTCTTCCTATTCTAACAGGAGAACTTGCATCACCAGCTTGGTGATGGATGAGACCTATGTCCCTCCACCATTCTCTGCTGACAAATTTGTCTTCCACAAGGACCTGTGCCAAGCCCAGGGCCGAGCCCTGCAGACCATGAAACAAAAGTAAGCCACTGTTATTGTCTACCGTGGAGAATGCCAACGCTAGAGGGAGGAGCTGGGCCTCCCGCCTTATGTGTTGAGAGTTTAGAGTCACTAGAACATCACTGCCCTTGGAACACTGAGTCTCTTTAAAATGAGTTCTGTTTCAGTTTTCATACAGCCTTGTGAGGGAAGTAGCTTTGGAAAAATCCACTAAGGCAGACAATTATCTGTTTACGAAAAATTGTCTGTGGCATAACAATTGTGATATATTTGTGAGTAGAAAGGGAGTGGATGACATATTTTGAAAACTTAGGAGAGATCTTTGTAGTGAGTTTGGGCACTTCCATTCCAATTATAGGAAATGCACAATTGCATCTATAAGCAGGATAATTATATCTGTTTCAAACATGTTGCCTTAAAAAAAAAAGAAAGAAAAGAAACACATACTTCATTTATGACAGACATTCTGTACAGGTGATGGGGGTTAAACCAGTGGAACTTCTGTTCTTCGAATACCCATGTATTTTAATCTAAATTTAATACTCACTGGCTTTGTACATGGGCTTCCTCCATGTACAAAGATCTGTTCCTCCAAGGAGGGTTTCACGAGATAGAACGATCCTTCCTTTCCCAAGCCTTTACTATTGCCATGCCAACCCTAACCCCAACATCTGATCCAACAGCTAAGTGAGTATTGAAGGCAGCCAGTGCTTCCCCAGTTGAGCTATGACAATGGCAGTGTTAACATCTTGACATCTGGGCGTGTGTGCATGGATAAAGCATGCTACAGGAGAGGGAAGAGGAAAGGGTCTCGTAGGCAAGCAAGACAGAGACTACAACTCACTCCATAGAAGCACGTAGCATCTGGACACAGAGTTTCATCTGTAACTGCACTAGGGCAGGCCAGCAGCTTCGCACGTTTCCAGCCTCGGTCTTTCTGATCCAAAGTGTGAGGGCTAAGCCTGTCAATAAGTGGAAGGAGAAATGGCTGAGGGTAAGGGTTGCCAGGGCTCTGAAAATGTTCTACAAGAAAATGTTCTGGGAAAGTGCCATCACACGGCAGATTCTCCTGTACTTTCTTTTGTTCTAAACCACAGGCTTCTCATCAACCTTGTGAAGCAAAAGCCTGGAATAACAGAGCAGCAGCATGAGGCTGTCACCGCCGATTTCTCTGGCCTTTTGGAGAAGTGCTGCCAAGGTCAGGAGCAGGAAGCATGTTTTGCAGAAGAGGTACGTGTGAAACATACCATCCCCCAAAATCTTGGCGTGGAGTATTATGCAGCAAAGAATGGAAATAGCAACCCACAAACCTGTAACTTAAAATAATGACAAAATTAAATGATCTTTGAAAATCCTATGAGATTTAAAAATCATAATAATTTTTAATTCAAGCTATATTAAGAGAGCCAGTAATTTTGATTTATTTCATAAGAGAGAATGATTAAGTATATATATATATATAAAATTCATTATATTGATGATAATGTAGACTGTTTCTGGACTAAAGTTAATAAATTTTAATGAACTAGATCAAAAGGATTCACTAGTTAGAGTATTAATTATATCACCAAGAGGATATTTTCAGGACACACTCTTGAACTCACTTAAGAGCATGTCCACAGCAGAGATAAGGACCTGTCTGAGTTGGCTTTGACTGGCACACTCCTTCTTCTCTTTATCTAATCATTTTTATTTGTCTTAACTTTCAGGGCTCAAAGCTGATTTCCAGAACTCGTGATGCTTTGGGAGTTTAAACTGTTCCAGGTAACAAAAACTTCAGCCCAGGCTAAATAATGATGTGATTCTCCCTGTACATTAATCCATAGCAATAAGGATTTTAAGAAATACCATTAATTAAAATAATGAATATAATTTAATAAAGCAGGCTTACTTTTAAAATACTAAAAATTTGGAAGATATCACAGGCTATATAAAATGCCATCAGAAGACCTTCCTATGTTCCTATTAGTAAAAAATTACCTTGTTTTTCTACTTACTTAATAATATAAACTATCTTTTCTATTTCAGAAGGAAGAGAGGACAAAACGAATTGATGGTTTAGTGTGAGCCTTTTGGTTTAATTGTAACTGACAATACTTTAATGACATGGTGAAGACTTCCATGTGACATCTCCCTACCTTAGAAATAAAGACTTTTCAACTGTTTCCCCTTTCCTAGTCTGTTTATTTATGAAAACGTGAGGGTTTTACGTGCCATTGCCTAAAACAGATTCTATTAAAAATCACGAGCAGTGGTCACTGTGGAAGATGAAAGCCATCCGCAATGGACATACCACACTAGCGGTTGGATGCCTCTGTGACCTGGGCAAACATTTTCAACATAAACACCGTTAATTTCTGCCTGCTCCCCGTGCTCCTTGCATGCCTACTTAAGGGTACTAGTGAAAAACGTAACAGACAATAAGAAAGGAAGTCATTATGTTGTCATAGGATGCACGAAAATTCAACACGTATTTTCCCGAGTCTCACTGGCGTCTCTGTTCATTTGCAATGTTTATGAACGTGGCCACAGTGCTGTAGTTGCTTTGATGGAACGTACTTACCTCACCTTTTCCTTTTTAAAGTGGGCACTGTCTGTCTGGCAGGCCCTATTCCGGGAATGGTCACTATATATATGATCACTGATCTCCAGGTGCTTTGGCAGAGAGTAAGAGAGAGATTAAAAGAGCAACGGCACTAAGTTGTGACCTGGAAAAGGTGATAAAGTGCGGAGAGAACTAATGGGTAGGTGAGGTCAGTTTGATGGAGGAAATTGTACAACCATCGCGGAAGATGAGGGAATATTCTTTTCAGTCCAGGGAAAGGGCTTTCCATGAAAGGAAACACAGCAAATGAACCGGGCATGCCAAGGCAGCATGAATGGTGCCTGAGAGAACATCCGTTACCCTTGGAAGCAGATATTTTAAACAGTCTGTATAGGCTGTATGTGGAAAACCACAGAACAGTTTTGAGAATGATTAAAGAAGACATTTTGGGGGTTGGTCTGATGCTTGTATTTTGATGCTAACTAATGGCCCTCGAGATCTGGTTGCTGCTCAGGTACACCTATACTTGTGTGTAAACATGCCTAAGACATTATTCCTGATTGGTTAGGGAAGAAGGCCTGTGCCTGGGCAGGGTGGAAAGAGGTAGGCGTGGCTACGGCTCGCGGGCTTTGGAGACAGGAGAATCATGGGAAGGAGAGAGACAGATGGGAAGAGAGGAGGAAGAAAGACGCCAGGATGGGTTAGCGTGGAGAAGGAACCACGTGGGCTGGGAGGAAGGACTCCGAGGATGGCATGGATGGAAAAAGCAACCCAGCTGAAGGATAACCAAATATTTATGGAATTATGGATGGAAGATAGGCAAGACAGAAATGGTTAAGGCAGATGGCATTTGACTGGGGGCCTGGAGGTGAATGGGGAGGTTATTGAGATAACGTAGGTGGAATTATTTGCCCAGACCATGGTGTCATAATGCAATTATAAATCTAACAGGTGTTGTGTCTTATTGATTGTGATAGTGGGTTAGATAACACTGCTGTAATAATTATAGGGCAAATTATAAACATTATATAGCCAGATACCATTTATTGCCAGCAACAAAGCCATTTAGAGATGATGAAGGATACCTTGCATGAAGGCTGGAAGGTGAAATATCAGTTCTTGAACTATGATTTAATGAAATCCAGTTTAAGAAATTATTATTATTATTATTATTATTATTATTATTATTTTACAAATTGGCAAACCAAAATTGACAGCCAAAATGGAAGTGTTGTGCCATAACTAAAATAGCCTTGAAAAAGGGAGAAAGTATCAGGGCCAATACTACTTTATTTTAAAGTTTTTATAAACCTACAGTAATAAAAATAGAACATTTGTGTAAATATAAACAGTAAATGTAACAAAATTAAGTGGCCAGAAGTGAACTCACTCAAATATGGACAACCGATCCTTAAGAAATATGACAAGGCAAGCCACAGGAAAGGAAAAAAGCTTTTCCAACAAATGGTTCTGAAACACTTGAAAATCTTCACTGCATACCTGAGAACAGAATGCCATGCTTTATACCATAAACTAAAGTGAATCATAATGTGAAATCCAAAATTACAAAACTTAGGGAGAAAATATTTTGGTTTGAGAGGTAAACATTCTTCTTAAATGTCATATCCAAGTTATAATCTATAAAGAAATGAATTGAAAGTTTTATTCAACCCTAGAAGACATCATTAACAGAATGAGAAAGACGAATCCGAGACCGGGGACTATACTTTTGCAAGGCATAGACAATCAAGGCATCTGAGACAAAGAGCTTACTCGTATCCAGATGATATTAACCAACTCTCAGGACCAAACAA